>NC_045436.1:71303321-71326454 GCF_002776525.5 Piliocolobus tephrosceles | reverse complement strand
CCGTCTCAAAAAAAAAAAAAAAAAAAAAAAAAAAAAAAAAAAAGGATAATAACAGGAATATATCACAACCCAACTGACTTCAGAGAGGCCTTTAAGTCAGGCCCATAGTAGAGGACATATTTTTCTAGTAGCCAGAAAGCTTAATAATGTCTTCATACTGACCTCAGCCCATTACATTCCTAGAAATTTAACATCAAATTCTTACCCTTTTGGCTGTTTTTCTCTAGTTTCTGTATATACCATCAGCACCTTTGCCAACACATTCTTTTAATTGTTTATCAGATAGGGTATGACACTATTTACTAGGCTACAAATTTACATTTACTAATTCTCTTAAGACTCCACCTGGGCCACTATGATAGGCTTTTGAGGAAACCTCAAATTCTTTATTTTCCCACACATTTAGGGTTTTGAATGTGGCTGCTTGTAGCAATGGCTAAACTCTCCCATTATAACTATTTTTCCAGTAATTTCATTTGTAGAGGGTTGCCCAATCTTATTTTGTGGAATAGCTTACAATCCTCATGTTAGGGGCTAAATTGTGTCTCACCAGAATGTATATGTTGCAGCTTTAAGCACCAGCATGTCAGAATGTGACAGTATTTGGAGACAGGGCCTTTAAGGGGGTGATTAGCTTAAACAGGCCATTAGGGTGGGTCCCCAACCAACCTGGTTTATGTCTTATAAGAAGAGGCAATGTGGACACAAGAAGAGTCACTAAGTGTGCACAACTGCAGAGGAAAGACCATGTGAGAACACAGAGAGAAGATAACCATCTACAAGCTAAGGAGAAAAGCTTAAGGATAAACCAAAACTGCCAATGCTTTGATCTTGGACTTCTAACCTCTAGAACTATAAGAAAATACGTTTCTGTTGTTGAGCCACCCAATTTGGGGTACTTTGTTATGGCAGCCATGACAAACTAATACACCATATCATTTCTGATTATGAAATCATTCAAACACTGCATGTCACAATGGTTGACATAAAGGAAAGGAGAGGCTGGAGGGGAGGAGAAGGGAAGGGAGGGGTAGGTATGGGAGGGGAGGGGAAGGGAAGAAAACAGGTATAAAATCAGAGATGATGGCTAAGACTGACTCTCTCTCTCTCTCTCTCGTCCTCTCTCTCACACACATATACATACAACGTAAGAAAAATGTCACCCAACAAAAATGTACTCCCAGTAGAACAATGATTTATAGATTGAGTACCTGTTTTTGAATTCAATAGTGATTGAGAAGACACTTGTAACATATTAACAGTTTCTTTAGAACTAAGAAGTGTCACGTTCTATCATTTAAAATTAGGAAACGGGATTTTAAAACAGCTGTGCTCTAGATTGCTGTTTCCAACATGGCAAAAACATCTCCTGGAGTTAGGTGACATTTAAAAAGATAAGGAAACGACTGTAGTCTTCTGCTACTCAGTAATACTTTGGAACTGGGCAGAGATTCGTGAAGTACTCTTGCAAAACGAAGTGTATAAACATGAAACATTTCTGTCACAGTACACAGAACAAAAAGAGCAAAAACAAAGACTGGTGTCAATCTCAATGACATTCAGGTTTGCCATAGTGGAGCAAGTAGTGTTAGAAAATATTCAACAAAATGTTTTTACTTTGCGAATGTCAAATTCATAATTTCAAAATAGATCCTTAAGTTGTAGTAGTATTTTCATTTTAACTTTTGTGCATAGTAACATATCCCTGTAATAAACAGTGAAACATACTATTTGCAATTGTGCTACTACATTAAACTTATGTATTATTTGCTTAATCATAAAAAAAGTCACAAGCATATATTACTAAAGTGTGTTTAGGCTAATACTAGTAACACTTTATATAACAGATTATTTTAGAGTAAAAAATCTGCAATGCTAAATATGGAAGATTTAATTATAACAAGTATTTTTATGTATTTCTTAAATTCTATATTAAACACAATGTCTAGAATTTGACTGAACAAGCAGGTCTCTTGTGATATATATAAAGTAGGTATAGAAATATAAGTAATATCATCTATATGGCCAACTGAACTATTTATAGCTTCAAAGTCTGCCGGTAGTTATACCATTTCAAACTTTGGCATTTAAAAAAAATCATGTTTAACTACACTTTTTTGCAGCTGTCATACTATATGTCCACTAATTGTTGATAATATATAGCTTTGGCGTTTTTAAAGCAGCACTAGAATTCAGTACATTTGCCTATCAATCTGAATGCAGAATCTCTGAGACAGTTATGATTTTTTCATCTTTTTTAGTGACTGATCTTTATTGAGACTGTCTCAAGTATTCAACTTAACTTTTAAATAAAAATCACGTGGTGATACCTTTAAGCAATTTTCCATAATATTTAACTAAATGATATATTGTTTCTATAACAAGAACAATTGGGTTATTCATATTTAAGATTAATAAAAACAGACTCTTGAAAATAAAATAATTTATTTGTAGAAATAATGTAATTGCCCAGCAGCTAAAATATAGTTGAATAGTTCTAATTTACAGTCAGCAGGAATAACCAGTAATTATAGTTTATAGAAATAATTTAAATCAGTTAGTCCAGCAAGTTATTAATACTTTAGAAAAGCTTGGGATCAGTAAGATTTTGTTGACAGAGTTTTCAGGAAACATTGAACAGTGACTTCTAGATTCCTTTTAATGATCATAAGCAATGGCTACAAACTTATAAACCAATAAATATGATTTGGGTATTTGCCACCTGATGAACTAAGATTATTGTCTAGTGGTCAAGAGGACCGGAATATAGTTGTAATACTTCACTCTGTGACCTTGAGTTGGTCATTTACTATCTGGGCTTTTGATTTCTCTTCTATTTGTCAAATGACAGTAGGAACAATATGCCCTGTAGCTCAAAGATATCTTTATGTTTATCAACAAGAAGAATTTGATGCATATATACTACCCAAGTCATTGTTGATTTGGTGTGATGTTTTAAATGGCATTAATAAGTAAAAATTTTTATTGATTTCTCTTTCACCTTTGGAAAGCCACAAGTGAAAGATAAAATCCTTTGTTTTCAGTAAACTTTGGAAGTTATCATAATAAATTTTGTTTTAATTGCTTTGATACTTTTTGAATCATTTGATCAGTTATTTAGCATTATAATTATAACCTAATATAAATGTGGAAAGGTACTTGAAAATACTTTTGAGAACTAGATTATAAGGCTATATTATTAAACCTACAGGACACTGTAAAGGATATCATGTTTAATCTTTCCTCAGAAAGTAAATATAGGAGAAGTAATAATCAAAAAATTGGAGCTATAAATAATTTTACAAAGCATTAAATCCAAACCCTGCATTTCATAGCTGAAATTATGTAAGCCTAGTATTACAGTAAATTCTAGAACCCATGCTCTAGAACCAAAATTATGTAAGCCTAGTATTACAGTAAATTCTAGAACCCATGGTCTAGAACCAAGTTGGTGGTGTTCTTGCCACCAACACTTAAGTATCTTCAGAAGGAAAACCAATTTAAAAATTATCTGAAAACTAAGTGACATGTCTTCTTTTGAGAATTGTCTTAAGATTGTTGGCCCATTTTTAAATTGGATTATTATTATTTTTTACTATTAAGTTATTTGAATTCCTTATCTATTCTGGGTATTACTCCTTCGTGGAGTAAACAGTTTGTAAATATTTTTTACCATTCTGTGGATTGTCTCTTCACTTTCTTGATTGTATCCTTTTCTGTGAAGAAGCCTTTTAGCATGATGTAATCCCATTTTCCAATTTTTGCTTTTTTTGTTAGTGTTTTTTGAGGTCTTACTAAAAAATCCTTACCTAGATCAATGGCCTGGAGCATTTCTCCAATGTTTTCTTCTAGTAGTTTCATACTTTCACATCCTATGTGTAAGTCTTTAATCCATTTTTATTTTATTTTACATTAATTGGGAGATAGGAATCTAGTTTCGTTCTTCTGCATATGAATATCCAGACATCCCAGCATGATTTATTGAAGATATTGTCCTTTCTCCAAAGTATGTTTTTGGTACCTTTGTTGAAAATGAGTTGGCTATAAATAAGTAAGATTTATTTCTGAGTTCTGTATTCTGTTATTCTGTTCTATTTGTCTATGTGTCTTTTTTTTTTTTTTTTGTGCCAGTGTCATGCTATTTTAGTCACTATAACTTTGTGGTACATTTTGAAGTCAGGTAATGTGATGTCTCCAGCTTTGTTCTTTTTCCTCAAAATTGCTTTGGCTATTTGAGGTCTTTTGTGGTTCCATATAAATTGTAGGATCATTTCATTTTTAAAATTTATGTGAAGAATGTCATTGGTATTTTTGTAGGGATTGCACTGAACCTGTAGATTACTTTGGGTAGTAGGGACATCTTAACAATACTAGTTCTTCCAAGACATACAAATTGCCAAAAGCTATATGAAAAAATGCTCAACATCACTAATCATAAAGGAAATGAAAATCAAAACCATAAAAAGATATATCATCCCAGTTAAAATGTATATTTATTTCCAAAAAGACAGAAAATAATGCTTGTAAGGATGTGGAGAAAGGAGAGACTAATATATTGTTGGTGGGAATGTAAATTAGTATGGCAACTATGGAAAGCAGTATGGCAGTTTCTCAAACAATTAAAAATAGAACCACCATATAATCTACCCATCCCACTGATGAATATGCATCCAAAAGAAAGGACATCAGTATATTGAGGCAATACCTGCACTAGCATATTTATTGCAGTGCTATTCACAAATAGCCAAGATAAGGAAATAAAGTAAATGTCCATTGACATACGCATACTTAAGGAAAATATTGTCATACACGATAATATATTATTCAATCATAAAAAAGAATGAAATCCTGTCATTTGCAACAACATGGATGGGACTGGAGAATATTATGTCACATGAAATATGTCTGATACAGAGAGACAAATATCACATATTCTCACTTATATGTGGGACCTAAAAAAAATTAATCTCATGAATACAGTGAGTAGAATAGTGGTTACCAGAGGCTGGGAAGGGTAGGAAGAAGGAGGAGATGTTAGTTAATAGGTATAAAAATGCAGATGGAATGAATAAGTTATAGTGTTTGGTAGCACAGTAGGATGATTACAGATAACAAGAATTTATAGTATATTTCAAAATAATTAGATTTGTAATGTTCCCCACACAAATCAGTAATAAATGTTTGCGGTGGTAGATATCTCTATTAATCAGAAGAGAAAGAAAAAAATGGCAGGGGGTCAACTTTTACTGAATTAAGTGCAAGGCACTGTGATTCTTAACACATCTCACTCAAAACTCTGTGTTTTAAAATTACAATAGAAGGTATTATTACCCCCCTTTTAGAATACAAGGCAGGAGTTTATATAACAAGTTTGGGATATCGGTACTAAAATGAATAGGACCTTAGTTGACTCCAATATTAAATGGGTGCCTTCATACCATATCAAGCTCATATCTGCTCTGAAATCACATTAAAATTTTCAAGTGAAGTAAGAGCACTTCTTATTTACTATCGCTGTTTTACAAAAGATAGTGATGTTCAGGGTCTGAAGGAGAAGGCCTGCCTGGCCATATGCAGGAATACAAAAGTAAAATTAACGCACATTAAACACACACACACAAACACACACACACAACATCATTTAAAAAATAAGTCACTTTCAAAGGAATGACAATTGTCCTGGACAATAGAATTCTCATCAGCAGCAATGAATAACTGTAGAGACTCTATGATTCATAGTTTCTTATATGAGGCTATCCCACCTTCCTTTAAACATCAACTTCCACCAAAAAAAGCGACCCTAACATACCTTTATTACCTAATGCTCAAAATTAGCTACATGTTATACAAAATTTATAAATAAATAAACATGCAATGATAAATACACAAATAAGGATAAAACTGAAGGTGCAGTTTTACACCAAATCATATTATTACATTCCATTTTTGTCCCTCAAATTTGGGGGGCCATATATATGTGTGTATGTGTATCTGTGTATGTGTGTGTGTGTGTGCATGTGTATGTACATGTGTGCCTAAATTTAGCCACAAGAAGACTGAGAGAAGGAAGGGATAATGTGGAGAAACTCCCCAAAATGGAGAATGGGTTCATAGATCGCAACATATTCCATCATGCGGCAGTCTGGTGTGGTAAAACGTAAATGAGACCTCTTATCAAATCTTGATTTGCGACTTGTATTCCTCATTGGCATCAGTCTGCTATTTAAAAAATGGATATAATCATTATCCCAGAGGATTTTGTTTTAAGAATAGAATAGAATGATTTGAATTAAAAATATTTATCAACTGTAAAATTCTATATCCATATCAGAATAAGATATTATACATATTAAATGTATGATTATAGATGTAATTATATAACTGTAACATAAGAAATAAAAATTTATTGTCCATTATTAATTCATTTTTATTTCCTTGTCTGGAAGTTTTAATTATTTTAAACTGTTGTACAAAGATTTTTATCCGTTTTGTAGTGTTATATAAGACATAATGAAAACACTTATGTTACACACAAAGGTTTTTTTTTTTTTCCTTACTGTAAATTGAATCTTGATCCTATCCAGTGTTTAACTTCTGATCCCAGTTTTGCTGCGTAAAAATCACCAAAATTTTGATGAGGCTAGCCACAGAAATTAGATAGAACATGCAAAATACAGCATTAGAGCATTTGTTACTCATGACTGAAAATCTAGAACATTGAAGAAACTTAAAGAATACACAACACTACTTTTAACATTAATATATAAATTATATTCTCTAAAAATGATTTGGGAAGGTAATTTGAGGGAATAATACTTGGTTTTCAGAATAGTCTCTTTGAGGTTAACAAAGAAAGAGATACTACAGAGTTGATTAAAATATACTTAGAAGATGTGGCCAAGCCTGGATGCCTAGTCACCTATCTCAGGATAAGATCCACATATGAAATAAAACCGGGCAAATGAGATAACAGGCCCATAGTTTCTGAGTCTCATACTAATAAGAAAACTAATAGCCATGATTTTCTGAGTGCTGACAGTAAGCCAGGTGTGGGCTAGGCTCTTCAACACTCTTTTAATTTTTTCTCACAACAAACCTAAGAAGAAAACTGAAATCAAAACGTGAACTAAATTGTCTGACATGAAAGAGCTAGTTAGGGTTGTGATTTTAATCTAAGTCTGATGAATCCAAAAACCCTGTTCTTCCACTGCAACATGGTCCTTCTAAAACACCCCTGTGACTAAGAAATCCCAGACCAAATGAGGTACGAACCCACAATCTCTGACTAATGAGACCAGTACTTTATTTATGTTCTTTTGTGATTTCTACTGTGGATGACTTAAAATGGAATACTTTATGAGAAATGATGTCAGCTGCGCAAAGAGCTGCTTCATGGAATCACCAGGTTTTATTTTCCTTTGTATGACCTACTCAGAAGCTTCCACAATGAAAATTACTTTCTGAAAGCATATGGCCTTTTATGTTATCTTTTTCCACTGGTTAAAATTGTTTACAATGAACAATAACTTCCCTTACATTCCAAGTTTGTTCATCTCAAGGAGAAGCTCTGCAGACTTTGTCTGGAGTTGGCTGAGCAAAGGATTATCTTTCCCCTAATACCATATAATACTAAGCATTGGCAGAACACAAAAGAATATGAAATATCATTTGGAATTTGGAGATGGTAGTAACCACAACTTAACCAGGGATAGCACAGATCACAGATTGTCATAGAAAAAGCTAGAATATCAGGAAAGGTATTAATCAGTAATCTAACTATCTGCTCCTTTAATTGACAGTTCTTGCTGAGCATTATGTGATATAAATTGTTATGATGATGGATAAAGAGGACAGAACAGTGTCCAGAGGAAACAATTTGCAGGTAAAGTATCCATCTAATGATTTTTTATGAGAGTCTCCTGCTACACTCTTGTTAAGGCTTGTCGTGAGGTATGACCTGTGATACTGCTAACATTTCCTAAGATTCTGTCAACTAGATCCATCTCTGTCTCTGTATTATTCTAGGGCCCCAGAAAGCTACAAAAGAGTCAAAGAGATTGTGCCTACGAAACTGTCTTGGTACTAGTAACAAATATTATAATCTCAAGGTGTCAGTGGTTATTATAGAAAAAGATTTTCACCCAGACACAGAATGTGTCATTTTCTAATTATGAGCAAGATAAAACAATTCAGATTTTATTTTACATCTACAATTAGCTTTGGAAAGATAATATCATGTGGTATGAAAAGGCTTATATAGTTCTCATCAATCCAAAAAGAAAGGATTGGGGTTTACTATTGATTGATATGATGAGAAAAAATGTAAAATCTTCACCAAGTAACGCTACAGACTCAAGCAAGAACATTTTAGACTCTTGAGTTCCCTTTGTTTATGTTAATATTAGTTCCAGCCAAGACATTTTAGAGACAGTTTTAATTGTTTTACAACTGTCTTGGGAGCTTGTCATATTGCAGCACTTAGAGATGCTATCATAATAGCCTGGCTCAAGAAAACTTCAGCGAAACCCTAAAATGAAAGCTCACCAGTTGGCAAAGTCACAAATTGATAAAGTACAAGTGAATTGGAAATTCACTAGGTAAATAAAAGATCCAAGCCATTTAAAAAACAATGAAAAACAGGTCACCACTTTTCATGTGTGCCAAGTGAATTCTAAAATGAGACCTATTTTTTTTTACTAAAGACTTAGTTAAATAAAATCTTTAGATGTTTTTACAGTAACATGGCAAAAATTTATGCCACACCCAAAAAAAATCATAACATACTACAGGCAAAGGCTTAATGCTGTAGGTACCTCTGAAATCCTCCTCAATCAGCCTGAAGGGAAAAGAATATCACCACCAAGTGCTGTCAGATCTAGTGAGAGAGCTGTTTACTACATCCAGCAAAACAAGCAGACCATATCTCAGGGGGGTGCGTCATCACGACTTTTTTAATAGCCTATCCATATTACCTCATGACAACTGTGAGAGCAGCACATCCAGATCCATCCAGCGTGCTGGGTCACGGTGAACCTGAATGATCTCATCTCCTAGGTGTAGGTCTGACTGTTTCAGCCGTCTGTGCACACAGTCTGGGTCCAGCAATTCATTGGGTAGATTAAACTCTTGATAAAGTTACTGGATAGGGTTTCCACAGCTTAGTATTTTCTCCAAATGGTGTTATTGTCCTTCAAATTCAATGATGAGACTACTGAAAGTCTTCTCTGATGCATTACATCTTAACATTCACCCCTAAAACCTTATATTTTGGCCCAATTAGATGCATGATTATCTCTGAAGTAAATACTGTTGAACTGGACAAAATATTAAAATAAAGGTACGATTAGCCCATGACACTGTAGATGTCATTTCAAGCCTAGTTATATAAGCAGGCTTTTTGTATCTACAGATTTAACAGTCAAACTTTCAATCTGAAAGTCCATTTAGGTAATTTGAAATTTTCCAGAGACACACATTTGCATCATATACATTAGAATATGCAGGAATTAGTTTCTTAGCTTATGAATGAGCAAAGAAAATGGATTGATATTAATATATCCTATTTATTATTTATTTGTCTGTGCATAGATAATTTTGTGCGGGGAGAGGGAATTATACATTCTTGTTTGAATATGGAAATTTGCAGAGGTCTTATGAATATCCCTTGCAAAAATCAAGGATTCACTGGCAGATGGTAGATTACAAGAACTCATAGCAGATATGACTTATTAATTATTTCTGTTCTGATACCGTATTCAACCCAAAATTCCTCTGTCCACAGCCCTCCAGGTAACCACTACCATTCTATCAGAATAGGCATGAGAGATAAAAGTCTGTAGGCTGGCTAGGTAGTGTGGTTCATGCCTGTAATTCCAATACTTTGGGAGAACCTGTCTCTAACAAAAAAAAAAAAAAAAAAAAAGAAAAAAAAATGTGTCATCCCCTGTTTACTATGTATAAAGCAGCACACACTGGTTCTCATTTATTTTTATTTTGTTGTTACCATTTTAGTCTTCCATAATATAAATATTATTAATAAAATGAAAAGGTTAATTGCAGTAGAAGAAAGCTAGTATATTCGGGAAGAAGGAGGAATAAAATTATTTCCAACTACAAAGGATTTAGATACCTTCTCCATTAGCATATTAGCTTTAAAAACATATTTGAAACTTTAAATGTGAAATAAAATGTTAAATACCCTAGCACCTAAGTGTCCATAACGCCACTTCAAATTAAACATTCAGTTTAACAACATAGTTTTACTTGCTAAACTTCTTCCATGATTGCACCAGTTAGTACAGGGCACTGGTAAATAACTATTAATTCTGTTCCAAAACATACCAAATTAGCCTTATTTCCTCTTTTAATGTGATTTCTAGGCACTTATTAATAAGCATCATAGATCCAATGTAGAATTGTTTAAACAACGTGCAGAATTATGTTTGAGTAACTTCATGTAACGTAGTCATAGCTAGTTAAGCATCTGTACACAGAGTATTGAGTATTTCACCTAACTCAACCTAGCGAAGTTCTCTAGGGCTTAGTCTAGACTGCTATGACTCTTTTTGACCCTAACCTTTTAAGCAAACTGAGACATTCAAGTCAATGTGAAGGACAACAGGCGGAAAACTACTTGCTGGTTTTGGGGTCCTGCAAGAGAGGAAACAGAGTGAACACACACTGGTTGATAGGTTTCCAAAAAACTAAGCTGAACCAAAAATCTGCCTTAAAAGCATTATTAGGGAAAACATTACATGTAATCCACCTTTTCTTAGAGTCAGAATTTTTTAAAAAACTATATTCTATTGAAGTGACCTTTTTTTTTTTTTTTTTTTTTTTTTTGAGACGGAGTCTTGCTCTGTCACCCAGGCTGGAGTGCAGGGGCGGGAACTCCGCCTCCCAAGTTCACAGCATTCTCCTGCCTCAGCCTCCCAAGTAGCTGGGACTACAGGCTCCCACCACCATGCCCGGCTACCTTTTGTATTTTTAGTACAAACGGGGTTTCACCGTGTTAGCCGGGATGGTCTCCATCTCCTCACCTGTGATCCTCCCGCCTCGGCCTCCCAAAGTGCTGGGATTACAGGTGTGAGTCACTGCGCCTGGCCTGAAGTGATTTTTAAACTATTTCATGTCTCACTGTTATCTTATAACATAGCAGGCGAGAGGGATTTTTCAGCAAAAATGTCAGGTTTATAATTAGAATTGCCAAAATATGAAGTTTACCTTGCCTAAAGATATGGGTAGCTTGTCAAAAATTTGAAATCGGTAATATACCAGAAAATTAATTGATAATAGGAAAGATCCAGTGTATATTTGGTATACTACATAAATTTGCATTGAATCTTTCATATTATCAATTAATTTTCCACTACCAATTTTTTTCTTTTCACTTTTCTAATAAACTAATAAATTATTTTGAACAGTGTACTGTAACATGTGGAAGGCAAAGCTTCTGAGATTGGATAATTTGTTTAGATAAGAGATTGAATTTTGGCCCCAATAGCCTTTAAAATTATATGAACATATTTATGATAGCCTTAGTATCACCAATGAGATATGAGTCAATGGCTTACATCTTGAGATGTATTAATACTTCAGCACAACCATTTATCTTTCTGATCTTTCCAGCATCTAGAGCATTATTGCACTTCTCCCAAGTAAACTGATTAATTCCCTTTTCAGTTATGGGATCAAGTCTATATTTAAAATAATATATTTTAATAATTTTTATGATTAACATTAAATAGAAAGCTTAAATATTATAAAAACATATACATATGCAACCAAAATTTGTAGAGAGTTATCCTTATTTGTTGGATTTCTAATAAAGCATAACATTGTGATTGCTTATTTTTATCAAAAAAAACTATTCCTATGGTTATAAATATTTCATTACCTCCACATTTTCTTTTATTTCACAGAAATATTTATAAAAATTGTAAAGTTTTAGAAAAGAACTTCAATATCTGACATATACAAAATATAATGACATATTTGGATAAAATATGAATAAAAAGGGATTTAAACTGTATGATAAGGAGGAAATTAGGTCAGTTGAAAATTTTCTTTCAATCTCGGGGTGAAAATCTCATTTATTCAGGATTTTTATTATTTCAGAATTCATGATAATTAAGTTAATAACTAATTGAAGTTTACTTTTATATAATCTCTGAAAAGTTTCACTCTTCAACATTTCCCTTCACATCTTTTTATCCCTTAATAAGAGTGTACTTTTCTTGAGTGAGCAGCAAAAGTTCCCTGGAATTATAATTTATGTTTAAACACATTAAATAGATAATAAAATAGTTCTTAATTTGCCCATAATGAATGTATTTTCACCAGTTACTTACTTCTCACTTGGTTTATTCCACAAATGGGTTATGGTCCTCAGTCAGAAAGAGGGATAGACTCCTACTGCTTATTATGGATCTGCTACATGTGTACTTAGAATACGTTCTTAATCATTTGTACAAAAATAGTTATTGAGAGCTACCCTTTTGAACATTACTATGTTAGGCTTTAGAGAACCCAGGAATAAACAAAATAAAATCTCTGACTCAAAGCTACTTTTCTATTCATAAATCAATATAGGTATGTTACATTGTTTGAAGATAAAACAGCCATTTTAGTAATAAAGAGCTCCACCGAAATCCATACAAGTATAGCTAATCCAAATGAGGGCTGGTGGTCAGGAATCCTAACACCACAGTGATAAAAGGACTTCCTAGCAGGAGTTTAAGAATGCACAGTGGTCATTTGTTGTCCCACGACTATACTCTTTTTTTTCTTAATAAAGGATATATTTTACATACTCTAGACTAAACTACAGGTACTCCATCTGTGCCACTTTGTACCCATGTGGTCTTAGGTACTCTACTAACTTCTTTGTGTCTCAATTTTCTCACATGTAAAATGGAATTCAATCAGTAATATCCTCACTAGTTTGTGGAGATTAATGAGATACTACAAATTCTAAGTAAAACATTGAGAATAATTTTTGAAACATGGCAAATGCTCAATAAATATTAGCTGTTATTATCATCATTGTCATTGTGGAGTGTTAAGAAAATATTTCTGTGTTTTAGCCATAGACTGGCTAAATAATTTATGCCAAAAACTTGAGATCCCAGGCTATGAGCAAGTCTTTGGAAGTAAATTTACAACTATCTAGATAGAGAATTCAAAAGAAATTTACCTAACTCAGAGTGGTATGTGTTTCCATTTCAAGAGAAACTGAGACTCACGACCTTGTAGACATCTCTACAAGTCATAAAAGTCATAAAATTCAGGGAAAATGAGATTTTCCTGTCCTTTGAGGGGATTTTCATTCCAAAGGTTAGAGTAAGATTGAATTTTCGTTTTCTTTCCATCCCCAAGGAATAGAAATTCTTCTCCCTCCTTTTGGGATTTGTGGTGAAAGCAGCCACCATTCTCTGTAGTGTACAAGTAGGTATAATCTCTTTTTTTTCTTCCTCACATTTATGGATGGAAGTGTGAGGCCACTCACAATAAGAGATTTTACCACCTGGCTTGCACAGTGTGCTCCAGGAGTAAACACTAGGGTTGAAGGGATCAACATAGCTGTTAATATGTAAATATTAATGACTGTCTCTGATCCAGTGCAAATTAAGGATAAAGTTAATACAGATGATTATTCCAAACCCAGCAATTATCATCATCATCACCATCATTATTTCCAAGACTCAGACTAGCTATACTCTAGCAGGTAGATACACAAAAATTATTTCTCTTCTTCCTGGGTACAGGGCTAGACTATATTTTCTAATCTTTGTTGCATATCATTAGAGCCATCGGACTGAATTTTGGCCAATAGAATGAGGGCAAAGGGAATGTCACCTCCAGGACCTTAAAACCTATACTTCAATTCTCTGCATATTTTCTCTTACTTCACCTGCTTGCTCGATGAAGAAAACCCAAGGAGACATTTTGAAATCTGAGATGTTAATGGAGTTACTAGATGGAAGGAGCAGTACCCTAACCCATCCCTACAAATTACTGATATTCTTAGATGAATAAAGAGCTTTGTTTATTTAAAACACATGTAAATGTTTTGTTTGCAAATTAAATACATATTACTGATTTTACTTGCAACTCTCCATGGAAGCTGGCCTTGATATTTACTGTTCAGTCAAATGCTCCTGCAATGTGATCTTGCATTGCCTGATGCTTACTCTACCTTTGAGATTATGTGAAGAAGGGTTACACACTTCCCTTCATAATGCTCTGCTTGCCGCTGCCAGTGGCTGAGTTGCTGTGACATTTCTATCTCTTAAGCTTTTTTCTCAGTCAGTGTTATCTCAATAACAATGTTATCTCAAATAACAAGCAAGGTGAGGAGCTGTTTCTCATCATAGGAAAGTTATTATATTCAGGTGTAAAATAATCCAGTAATCAAGTGAATAACAGAATTTTATAAACTGGAATAACTGCAGTTTTTACAAAGTTAAAAATACTGATGGAGGAAAGGGTAGTTCTTGAAGTAGAATTCAATTTTAAGGCCGCAGACATTTCAGCAAGATTTACTCTCTGGTATAATGACATTAGAAATTCTACATTGGTCTTAAAGATAGAGTCACCTCTAAGGTAGCAGAAATAAGTCAGCATTTGTCTCCCAAGAACTTCTGATCATTCCTGGAGCCTGGCAGCCAATCAAATATGCTACTCTAAATATTCATCTCTAAATATTCATCTTTGTATCTGTTATTTCATCTCCCTACCTTGGAGAGCCAGGTATATCACAGCTTTATAGTCTTGTTATCCTGTGTTACTTGACAGTCTTCACATACCTGAAATTACTTTCCTCTGTCCTCTTGCTAGGTGGTAGGATGCTGGCTTAGGAGTCAAACAATTTTATTTGTATCCATCTGCTCCCAGAAACACTTACGCATGCATATAAACATGTATCTATTCATGTATGCAAACATACACATACACACACATTCCTAGTATGCGTATTCCTAATATGTCAATAATAATTATGCTCTATAACCTCTTAAGCCTCCATTTCACACAACATTCAACAAATAACTAAATAATAAAAATAAATGCAATTCTAACAGTTAATTCTCCCCAAGTCCTTCTTTTTCACTACAGAATTTCTATTTTTAAACAAAGACTTTGTAAACAAATTGTTATAAGTCACATTTTATGTACAGAATTTTTTGATTATTTAAAATTGATTTTTAATATAAAAGAAACATTATATATTGTGTCCCATAAGAACTCTTAGGGGAAGAAAACCTGTAAGTTTCATTATCATAATATTTTTTTCCTATATTTGTTCAACAAATATTTATGATAACCTAAAGGATTCATCAAAAATAGAGAGAGGAGGTCATATATTTTTAAAATGCCACTATCACTGCGAGAAAAATCTCAAAACAAATTCAGTTAAGTTACAGGATACAAAATCATTGTACAAAAGTCAATAGCGTTTCTATATGTCAACAGTGAACAATCAGAAAAATAAAAAACAATTCCATTTACAATAGTTATAAAAATGACTAGAAATAAATTTAAGCAAATAAGTGCAAGATCTAAACAATAAAACTCTAAAGCACTGATAAAAGAAATCGAAGAAGACAAAAAATTGAAAGATATTCCATGTTCATGAGCTAAAAGATTTAATATTGCCCATAAAACCCAAAGTGATCTACAGATTCAATGCAACTCTTATCAAAATACCAATGACATTCTTCACAGAAAAAGAAAAATAATTGTAAAATTTGTATGGAACTACAAAAGACTCACATAGCCAAATCAATCCCGAGCAAAAAGAACAAAACCAGAGGCATCACACTACCTGACTTCAAAATATACTACAAAGCTATAGTTCCCAAAACAGCATGCATGGTACTGTATAAAGATAGACACACAGACCAATGGAACAGAAGAGAGAACCAAGAGAGAAATCCACACATTTACATACAAGTCATTTTCAACAAAGGTCTCAAGAACATATATTGCTCTTGTATGAGGGGAGATGACATTGGTGAAGAGTCTCTTTAATCAGTGGTGCTGGTAAAATTAGATATCCATGTGCAGAAAGAGGAAAGCAGACCCCTATCTCTCTGTATATACAAAAACAAACTCAAGATAGATTAAACACTTAGACATAAGACTCAAAACTATACAACTTCTAAAAGAAAAAATTCTTTTTCAGGGCATTGGTCCAGGCAAAGATTTCTTGAGAAAGACCTCAAAAGCATGGCTACTAAAGCAAAATCATGGCATCCTACAATATATATAACTATATAAAGTCATTTACTGCATTGTATACTTAAATATTCATTGAAAGTAACAGATCAGTTCAGAGTCTGACATCATATATCATACACTTGTATCTAATATAATTTCAGTTCAGTATCAAATTTCAGTTTTGCTATTTTCAAATAACTTATGAATTAATGTCTTCCCATTCTTTAATGTCAGTACATTTTAGTTGATAAAGCTTGCCTACAGAATAAATTATACTTTTTGATTGGAAGAGAGGTAAAAAAGTAATCAATGATTATTTTAAAATTAACATGTCAAAAATTGTAATACAAAAATTCTCAAATAAAATAAATATTTCATTTTATGTTTATGTTTCAACAGGGTCTCACTCTATTCCCCAAGATTGAGTGCAGTGGCACAATCACAGCTCATTTCAGTCTCGACCTCCTGGTCTCAAGCAATCCTCCAGCTTCACCCTCCCAAGTAGCCGAGACTAAAGGCATGCACCACCACATATGACTAATTATTTTTTTTATTTTTTTGTAGAGATGGGGTCTTGCTATGTTGCCCAGGCTTATCTCAAATTCCTGGCTCAAGTAATCTCCTGCCTTGGCCTTCCAAACTGCAGGGCTTACAGTCATGAGCCACCAAACCTGGCCAATTAAAATTTTAAAGAAAACGTCTTTTGGATTGAAACAAAACAAAAACAGGAGTTGAAGATATTCTTGAACTAGGATAATGAAGTTAGAAAAAAAAAGTACAGTATTAAAACATACATTTTCAGGCAGAATAAACTATGGTACTGACTAAATATATGTGTACAATTTACTTATGTTCTTTACAGTAAACTAGAGAAATAATATGAATATCAGCTGATATTTAGATGCGGTGGGATGAAAATGGGAGATGTGTAGCCACTCTTTAGGAAAAGGTAAATTTGGAAAACTGCAAATATCAGATAAAGATAAAAATATTAAAACACATAGACTGTATCCTCCTTTCAATGCTGTGCACATAGTAGTTAATCAATGAATACTTCCTGAATTAAATAATTATTATTTTAATGTTAGTATATTGATTATGATACAGATATATGACAGGAAAGAATTATTCAGGCCAACAAATAATTAAATTAATAAAATGGCATTTTTATAAAGTGAATGTATAGCAATGGAAAATTTAATTTATCCAGATTGGCAAACAAGATAACATTTATCAGGTGCAATAAAAATGTCAGTATTAGTATTTTAGTGGGTCCGGTTCCTGACCAACTTAAGTATATTCCTGAAACAACAAAGGTAAATAATATTAGAGCTACAGTTTATAAATACAGAAAGTATGAGTGGTGACTTGCACCTGGTAACTTGGAATTGTTTGACGTGGGATAAGTAAAATGATAGAAATACTACTTGAAGTGGTGAATCAGGATTTTTTAAAATTATATTTTCAGAATGACTACCTCAATACATGAAAAAACTTTAAAAAAGAGAATAGAATGACAAATATTGCTTTCAAGTTGAAGAATAAATACAGTTAGAAAGTACATAACAAGCATTAAAGAAAGTACACTAAAAGATACAGTTGGCAATATTACTCTAGCCATTTCTCCTTTGAAATTTCCCTTTTCTGTTCCATCCATCTACCTCTTTTTCTTTTACATTTATTCATTTAACCCTTGCAAGGGACTGAGAATTTGAGTACCTCCAAAATTTAGATGTTGAAACCCTAGCCCCTGCGTGATAGTATTCGGAAATGAAACATTCAGGAGGTAATTAGGTCATGAGGGCAGAGACCTCATGAAGGGATTACTATCCTTATGAAATGAGGCCTGAGAAGTAGTTATCTGTCTTTTCACCATGCAAGGACACAAGATGAGGTCAGCAATCTGCAACCCACAAGAGAACCCTTTCCAGGAACGGACTATGCTGAAACTCAGACTTCTAACCTCCAGAACTGGGAGAAATAAATTTCTCACAGGTTTATAAGACACCGAGCTCATAAAATTCTGTGGTAGCAGCCCAAACTGACTAAGACAATCATGATTCAGATTCTCATTATCTTAGGTCAGAATTACAGAAATGACTTTTCCAGTTTACCTCCCTGTCTCTGAATTCCCCTTTTACTATGCATTCTGAATAATGTTTGCAGACAAATTTTCCCTTGACTTTAAAGATCTCAATAATGTGAGCCATTCCTGTGCATATACAACTTTCCCCCATTCCTCCACATACACATATCTTTACTCTGATCAAATTCCTGTTTAATAACCTAGTATTCGATCCAATCCAATTGCTTCCAAATATTTGTTCTGCAGTTATATTTCAGACATAGTACTGGGAGTCTGAACTCCAAAGAAAAGGCATAATCACGCCTCTAGTCTGGTTGGGGGCATCTTAGTCCATCCAGGCTGCTTTAACAAATTCCTTAGACTGGGTAATTTATGAACAATAGAAATCTATTTCTCATAATTCTGGAGGGTGGGAAGTCTAAGAAGGAGGTTTCAGTATATACGGTGTCTAACGAGGCCTGGCTCTCTGCTTCCTAGATGGTGCCTTGTTGCTGCATTCTCACATGTCAGAAGAAGCAAGAACACTCCCTTCAATCTCTTTCATAAGGGCACTAATCCCAATCCTATTCCTGATGCTAGGGCCCTCATGATTTAATCCCTTTCCAAAAGACCCACCTGTTAATGCTATCATATTGTATACCGAGTTCCAAAAATATGAATTTTTGAGAGACAACAATATTCAGACCATAGCAAGGAGAAAAATAAGTGACCACAACACAGCACATACCCTGATAGAATTAGGGGACACCTAATTCAGTTTTCCATAAGTCGGATCCCAGGACAGGTGACACAGGAACTTTCTATTACCTCCACTCATTGTGTTATTTTCACTTGGAATGTTTTCCAACTTTCCTTCCACAAAATTTTGTTATACTCAAATATTTTGTGAGTAACCTAGATATATTTGCTGCCTTTTACATACACAACACAATCCAGCAATTACATTTTACGTTTTTTAAAAGTTGGAAAATATAGAAATCACTTGCAAATAGTCTCCTTAAAATTAGAATTTAAACAAATAAAGAAATTCAGAAAATTACTATTCCAACTGAAACTGCCACTGGTGACAAATATGACTGTGAATATTTCAAAATCAAGATGCTAAGAGGGTTAGAACAAGGGAATTTTCTGTGTCTGCCATGGCTAAGATTTCATCAGCTTCTAAGGGAGTAGATTTTGAAATTAACACCAGACAGAACACCTTAATTAGATGTTGTTAGTTGACACATACATAAATATACTTAGATAGACTCTTTAATAAACTGTTACAGTGCCAACTTAGTAATTTACAATTTATAGCTTCTTTTTAAAAAATTAAATAACAACCTGGGTTAAAAAGCTGTTTCAGACACTATAATAGGCTGAATAATGTCCCCTCGAAATATCCAGAACTTAATCCCTAACCTGTAAATGTTAACTTTTTGGCAAAAGGAAGTTTGCCCAGAAGATTAGATTAAGTTAAAGATCTGGAGATGGGGAGATTATCCTGGATTATCCAGGTGGGTCCTAAATGTAATCCATGTGTGTCCTTATAAGTAGAAGGTGGAGGGAAATTTGATCACAGAGGCAGAAAACAATGTGACTACTAAACAAAAATGAGATACTGCTGGCTTTAAAGATGGGGGAAGGGGTCATGAGCAGAAAATGCAAAGAATGCGGACCTAGAAGCTGGAGAAGCCAAGGGAACTGATTTTCTCCTCAGAGCCTTTGTAGGAAGACCAGCCCTGCAGTCATACTGATTTTTCCCCAGTGAAACTGATTTCTGACTTCTGATTTCCAGAACAGTAAGAGAATAAACGTGTATTGTTTTAAGCCAGAAAGTTTGTGACAATGTTTTACAGGAGCCATAGAAAACCAATACAAACACTATTAAAAATAGTTTCATGTTCTTGATTACCTCTGAACATTAAACCATGCATATTAAAGTTTTGGAGCTCACAGATGTCAGATTAAGAAACATTTAATATAGAATGCTGTTCTAGTGATATTTACTCCTATTGACATCTGTGAGACACTGTAAACATATCTCATTACAATACCAGACACAAAGAACTTGCTCATTAATTATTTGATTTTTTTTTCTTCCATTCACACATCCACTTGTGTATCCAGGAGTTAGTCCTTTCATAAATGACATATCACCAGATGAAAATATATGATATAATGATAAAGCCACATATATTTTCCTTCATATAATTTCTTCAGTTTCTTCCAAGCCTAGTATAGACTCACCTCACTATGCTAGAAAATCAGCCATAGATTCAGCCAAGATATATAACACCTGCCAGATATGCTTCGGTTCTTCGGAGAATATTGCTGAGCAGGTAGGTAAAGGTGAAATAGTGACTGCAATTTATTGGGAATAGATAGAAAACTCAGTACACATCATTGATTTTATATGCTTCAAAGGCCTAGGTTTTAAAGTCAGTATGCCTGGCAAGGGAGAGGTGGCAAGACATTTAAATGGATGTAAAATTTTCTTTAGGAGAAAAGAAGTGCTCTGGGAAAAGTAAACATTCCTAACAGAGAAATAAAAAGGGGCCACTCAATTTCACAGGAAGCAGTCTTGAGAGACCCTCGGTGGCCTGAGATACAAATGACCTGGCTGACAGGAGAATTCAAAATACAATGGAGCAAAACAAATCACCTATAAAATGAACATGGTGACTTTCTCAAGTAGACAGTGCCATAAGGTTGATTGACTTGTTTCTGCCTTTCCTAATTTGCAGAACACTAATTTCACCAGGAAAAGACATAAAACTCTAAATGCTAGAAAGTATAAGGAGAGTTATCTACAAAATTTACAGAATCACCTTGAAATATTACCAAACAAAACTCTAAATGATCAAATGATAATGTAGAAATCATAACCTATAGTGGGCTCAAATCCCTTACTTTGCTAGTTTAATAAATTAGACAGTATGAAACCCAGTGAAGTGACAGGTAAGAAAATGAGGTAACTTCATTTAAAAGTGAGTGACACAAATATTTCTCAAAATATACAGTACATTTGATATATGAAGGCTTGAGGATTATTTGAACAATTAAATCTTTACTGCCGGGGTTAGTGATCTTATTTTCCATAACTAAGGACAATGTAAGGCAGAGATTTCATTTGTAGGAAAATGAGCTAGAACATATCTTATTAGGAATGCTCTTCAGCTTGAACTGCAACCAAAGAGCTCAACAATGCTTGTCAAGAACAAAGTGAGGTCTCCAGTCTTTATTAGCCTTACAGGTCAAACACGGAACTTACTGTGACTAAGAAATGAAGAAATTCATTCAGTCGTTTTAAGATGTATGAATTTCACTTTCCATCTTTAGCTTCTATAGTATCTCAGCACATTTGGAAGACAACGTGCAGTTATTTACCCTTTTCTGTTATCACTTTGGCTGTATCATTTCTGGAAATGTTCTCAAAGGAGTGACAAAGACATACATTTAGATTCGTTTGACATCTGTGTTTTGCCAGTCAACACCAATATGAGTGTTTTCCGGTATTTCTGGTACTCTACAAATGACAAATAGTGTACCCAATATAAATTAGCCTTATTAAGGAAAAACCACACAAAAGGCAACACTTACCTGCCATTGCCTCTAACTCTTACAGTCATGTGGAGTCCATGGAGTTCAGAAAACTTTTTAAATGTTTTCAAAAGGCTTGAGTTACAAGTTGAAATTATTTCACAGGCTAGGTTCCTGGGATCTATGAGAAGATGATGATATGCTCTACTTGAAGGGATTTAAATTTAACTTTAATTGTGCTGGCAAAAGAGAGGATGTCTATGTGTCAATTTTTCTCTATGACTATGGATTGTCATTTCTGAGACTCCTGCCATAGAAGTTACCTTCCAGGATTTGCTGAAAACATCTAAGCCTATACTTCATAATGAGATATAAATACATCATAGTGTATGTAGAGTGTGTTCTGATGCAAACTCTTAAAAATGAAATGGAGATAAGTCTTCAGGAACAAAACTAAGACATTATTGGCCCAATCCAGAGTACCTTTTTTGGATCACATTGGGCCAGCTAAAGCCAGGTTAATCAGAAATGTCTACTTCTTGATAATAGTAATGCTTATTACTAATACTAAATATGAAACTGGGACTTTGCATTTTTACTTAAATTACTACTGAAGTTTTATCTTTAAATTCTATAATATTTTATTCTGCAGTATCTAATCTGCTATTAATTCCACCCAAGTATTTTTTTTTATCTCAAACATTGTATTTTTCAGCTTTAGAAATTAAATTTGGGTGTATTTTGCATGTTACATGCAAAATTTTTCAACATGCTCATGATTTCCTCTTTCTTTTTGGCTATTTGGAGAATACAGTGGCTCTTTTAATGCCCTTGTTTGCTTATTCTATTATTTGTCATTTCTGGATGTTTCTACTGATAGGTTATTTTTATTGTTCCTGGTCTTCTACTTCTCTGAATGTTCAACAATTTTTTATTGAAGTGTTTCTGGGTGCTGGACTTTTTTTTAAGAGAGTAATCCTTAGGCCGGGCGCGGTGCCTCAAGCCTGTAATCCCAGCACTTTGGGAGGCCGAGACGGGCGGATCACGAGGTCAGGAGATCGAGACCATCCTGGCTAACACGGTGAAACCCTGTCTCTACTAAAAATACAAAAACTAGCCGGGCGAGGTGGCGGGCGCCTGTAGTCCCAGCTACTCAGGAGGCTGAGGCAGGAGAATGGCGTAAACCCCGGAGGCGGAGCTTGCAGTGAGCTGAGATCCGGCCACTGCACTCCAGTCCAGGCGACAGAGCGAGACTCTGCCTCAAAAAAAAAAAAAAAAAAAAAAAAAAAAAAAAAAAAAAGAAA
>NC_045436.1:71269808-71303221 GCF_002776525.5 Piliocolobus tephrosceles | reverse complement strand
AAATAGTATGATTCTTTTAAAATGAGCTTTTAAACTTCATTAGGCCCATAGCAGCTTTAACTTCTAGTTCTAATTTGGTCCCATGCCATAGTCTTAGTGTTTGAAGCCCTTAAATTTTCTTATGTTGAAACAATAACCCTCAAGGTAATGGTATCAGGAGGGGGGACGTTTTGGAAGGTGATTAATTAGGTCATGAGTATAAGGCCTCATGAATGGGATTTTTGGTTTTATAAAATAAGCCCAAGCAAGCTGGGGTTCCCCTTTTCTTCTATGTGACGATACAGCTTGAAGGTACCATCTTTGAACTGGAAAACTCACATTCACCGGGCACTGAATCTGCCAGTGCTTTGATCTTGGCTTCCCAGCCTGCAGAAATGTGAGAAACAAATTCTGTTGTTCATAGGTCACTCAGTCTATTGTATTTTTATAGCATCCCTAATAGATTAAGAAATGACCCTTTTGCCTGATGTTTCATGTATTACAACTTTTTTTCCATCCTGGCTTTTTGGATTGTGAATTACTCCTAGTCCTGACTGAGCTCTGATAATTGTGCCACCCATTTCTTTCCAATGACAATTTTTTTTAGCATGGAGTAGTTTCTCACAGAAATGCTGATTAGTACTGAACTGAAGACTAGAATGAAGCCTTCTGCAGACCTCTGAGCTCTCTTGTGCAATTCTCTCATCTCACATGTACTGCCTCATCAATTCTAGCCACCTTAGCTAACTCCCCAAATACTCTGTCTCCTCAGTGCAGGAGATAACTGAGCTCTGTTTAGGTTTCTTCTCTCTGAACCTCAGCCTGGAAACTCTGCAGACAGTAAGACAGGACAACTGTAGGGCCCATCTCATTTGTTTCTCCTCACTCCAAGATTACTATACTGTGACACCTATAGCCCAATGTTTGAAAGCTGTTGTTATACATATTGTATCAAGATTTTTAGTTGTTTAGGGCTACAGAGTAAATTTGGAAGCCATGATTCCAGATAAACAGAAGTCCTTCCCAAGGTTTTATAATTGATAAAGGAAAGTACTTCCTGAGGTTTTATAATCAGATATCTGTCTAAGTCATGTTTGTTTTGATGGTTTTTCTTTTTTTTCCCATGAATGAATAATTCTCTGGTCTGTGTTTCTAAACAATGCTTTCTAAGAAATTCATTATCATCGGTATGTAAGGAGGAAACGATAGGACGTTTTGAGTAGAAGAGTCTCTCCCTAGTAGGACTGGGAAGTAAGACAATTCTCTTGCACAGCATGACCACCTATCCTGTATAAAAGCATTAAACAATTTACAGCCATTGTGATGCTTTGTTTCAGCATGTAACTTGCCCTGTGTAGTACCCAGTTCATAGCAATGTAGCAAATAAATAAATCACATATGCAGATTAGAACATGGTTACTCAGTCTGAGAAGAACAAAACATAAAACAAAATAAAAAATAACTCATGCTCTCTAAATGTAACACTGCCATATTGAAACTACTTTCAATTCAACTCCTCAAAATGAGAAAGATTTGAGAACACTAAAAAGTGATATACTTTATTCAGCTTTATTCAGTTAACAATGACCAATTCTATCTTTTTCCAAAAAGGCAGATGAATCTTTTCAAGAATTCATAAAATTTCACCCAACTGAACATTTTAATTACTTTTTAGTCCCTAAATACAAAATAATTAACTAAAAATAATTAATTTAAATAAATAATTTTAAGCATATTAGGGACTGAAAAGTGACTAAAATTTCACAGTATAATAATCTTGGAGTGAGGTGAACCAAATGAGGTCCACCCTACAATTGCCCTGGCTTGCTGTCTGTGGAATTTCCAGGCTGAAGTTCAGAGAGAAGGAACCTAAACAGAGCTCAGTTATCTTCCTGCATTATTACAAACTTGTAATCATTTTTAATTTTAATTTTACTGGAGAGAAACATGTCTACTGAGCACCAAAAAAAAAAAAAAAAAAAAAAAAAAGACACAATTTAAAATGTCTAAATGTCTTATGATGCCAAATGATTCATATTCATTTGGATTTCATATGTCAAACTTTTAACTTCAAAATTAGGTGTCAACCTGGGACTCTCAATTACCACCACTTTTTTCGTTTTTTTTTTTTACTCAATGTAATCTTTATCATAGACCAACCCTAATTAGTGGACCAATGTTTTGAAAAATATTACCATATCTGCTTCAGGAGCATAGAAGAGGGAGTAACTCATTCTATGGTGAGAGCAGCTTCCCAGGAGAGTACCTATCTGTCTCTCTGGCATCAGGAATAATTTACATAAAGCAAATCACCTTGACTTCTAGGGGGTTTTGTATTTGTTTTTCTCTTTCTGAACTCTTTCTACAGGTTTCTACATGGCCCACTCCCTTCCATCTTACAAGCCTCTACATGTATGTGACATTAGTAGTGAGTCCCTGATCATCCCGTGTAAAACAATAAACCATACCTACCCACTACTCCATCGCTATTCTTATTCCCTCTTATTTTTTTATAACTCTTTTCACTGCCTATAGTTCTGTATATTCACTTTGAATTCCTTTGTCATCTCTCTCTCCCTACTAGAATGCAAGTTCTGCAAGGGCAGTAACTTCATACATTCTTTTCCCTGTTGTATTACCTGTTCCTACAATGATACATAAACATTTGTTGAATGAATAAATTAATTAAGCACACAGATTAATTAATCTTGGCACATAATATATGGCACATCATAAATGTTCAGTAAAATTGTGAATAATTTTTTATCATCATAATGATTATTATTAGCTTTATTTTATTATGGTAAAACACCAAATAATTCCTGAATTTTTGCATGGATACATGGAAATCTGATAAAAGTATAGAAACACTCTTAACACTCAAAATAAGGAACTCTATCTAAGACCACACACTGAATGAGTTAGGATTATTTCAAATAACACCCGCAGGTAACATTACCTGTCCAAATATGTATTTGGTTGTTTTTGATAAATATGTTTTAAGCAATTTGAACTATTATTTAAGTAATTTGATGGTTTGTTGAGCTAAGATATTTTATTGAATGAAATTCCCTGAGCTACAGAATCAAGCTTTATATATTTAAAAATGAACAGGAGAATTTACAGAAAGTGTGAAGAATAATGTGTGTGTGCTGAAATTTAAATTTGTAGAAAAGCAAGAACAGAGAAATTAGTCTGTCAAATAGAAATATTTGAAAATTTGAAAGACAAACATTAATATAAGTTGATAATACTAAAAGGAAAGGTAGAGCATTAATACAAAATGAGACCGATTAATTTGGACCAGAATGTAGAAAATGATCCAATTTCAATTCATGCTTTTATCCTCATGTAAATCATTGCCTTATGAAGTAGCAACTTGCCTATGTAAAACTTTGCTAAATTACATTACTCATCTCTCACACTGAAAGTAATATGATACACTCACATAAACATCTAAAATAGTGCAAATAAAACATAATATACACTTAATAAGCACCACTTTTTATGGACTACTCTTTATGAGACAATAGGAGAAAAAGTTAAAGACACAAGCATGCTGTCAAAAGGCTCAAAATCTGAAAGATTCACACATGTACACAAATAAGTATATTTCATTATGATAAGTACTGTATTACTGTACTTTCTAGACTTTAAATGTCATGGGCCATTGCATTTTAATTTCAAAAAAATTAAACAAAAACGGGGCTGTCAACATGCTTTCTAACATTACTGCATAAAGCATATACTATTAGAACATCAATCATAGTAGAAAAACAGCATCATCATTAAGTAAAATATCTTATTAAATTTATTTAACTTCATGGAAAACTATTTTTTCTGTCCTTATTTTTTAAATAATTCAAATTTCAGTACAGACTGACACATCATTGTTTTCAGCAACATTGCTATAATAGTAGTGTGATAGGTACATGAAGAGGGAAGTGATTTGTTCAATTCTGGGAGCAGTTCCACAGGAGGGAGACATTTGAAACACCAATCAAGATGAGGAATAAAGGAGAAATAGCAGGTTTAGGGGGAGTGTAAGATAATAAGTGACAAAGCCAACACTATAAAGGGTGACAGGACAAGGAACAAAAGACAAGGAGCACTAGTCATTGACAGAAGAAAAGGGGAGAATCAACTATAACGAGTAAAAAGAGAGAAAAGGCACTATGTTCCATGACAAGAAGCAGACAACCTCTGGCACTGCAATATTATGTGCAACCTTAAAAGTCACTGACGTCTTAACACTCTGTAACTCTCTCTTTGGAGCCTAAGAGATTTTCCTAGCAAGCTTAAGATATCTAAACTCAGGAAAATGAATGGAAGTTAGGAAGAGCTGAGAAAGCCCTTGATGCCACATGTCAAGCATTGGTTGACACCCCATGTCCCTGTGCTAAAACCACACCAAGTGATGTGGTCCAGCTACTCCTAACTTAGGGAAAGGAGACATTTACTTCCTATAATGCTCCATCTCCATTCCCAGTTTTAACTACAAATCAAGAAAAAAAACCCGAATTCAAGAAGAAATTCTATATATTTCCAAATATGTTTTATAATACCTGCTATAGATATTATAATCACAAAACTGAAATAACCTAAATAGCTAATAAGAAAATATTTTATACAGATATTCATCATAAAAGTAAAATTATATTGTCAAATATTTTCCAGAATATAAAAAATATTTAAAACATAATATCAAGTAAAAACGATGCAGGACTATTATATATATATATAATATATATATACACACACTATATATTTAAAATTCATATTTGTATAAGACATTCATTACATATATATTACATATTCATTACTATGTGAAAAGATGCACACACACTCACACACACACACACACACACACACACCACAAAGAATAGAAAGAAAAATAGCAGAATATCAGTTGTTATGTATTCATCTGGGGTTACACACTTTTAAAAATATCTTTTTAAAATTTATTGAAGTTTTAAAGTTTCTATAATGAATATACATAATATTTGTAACAGGAAAACAATATAGTATTTCTAGTGCACACTCTGCCAATATGTAAATCTTCAGATATGTGAATGGTTAATTCTCACTGTAGAGAAAACTTGGTAGTTCAAAATGTCTAAAGCAACGATCTTTTACTTAATTTATGAGTAAATAATTGGTTTCTTATAACCAACGTATTCTTGGTTTTGGCCACTGCTTGATGTGACTTAGTCTGCTAAAATCCTATCCTTATCATCTAGCAAAAAAGTATGAGGAATAAAAAGTTATTAAAATTATACTTTCCCTCAAAAACAAAAAAGCAAACAATGAATGCACGACCTTCCTACTGTTCTCACTAGGCAGTAAAACAATACACAATAAAATATTACAAAAGCAAAACAAGGTCAGAATGAAACACTTCTTCTCACTGAAACTATACATCAATTATGCACTCGTTTTTCTTATTTATAATATATATTCTAAGCACTTCAAAAATAATAGTTATTTGTTAAATATAATTATCAGTATTAAGAATCAATTCTATTCTAAATCTTTTATTGAAATGCAGGGTGGCAGATGCAGAATTTGCATATACCAGATAAAGAAAAAAGAAACACTATTTTTGAAGAGGTATCCAATCAAAGACAGTAGAGTGTTATTATGGCACCACTGTGCTTTATTCTTCTCCAACTTGGGCCACTTTCTTTTTGTTAATAGAAGGTACTTTTGCAAATTTGGGGGTAGTATGTATTAAATGGATGGTGGATAGTTAGATTGAAAGATAAATGATAGAAACTACGGATAGATGATAGGGAGATAAATAGAGAGATAAAAACAAATAGATTGGATGTAAAGTGAAAGACAGAAAAGGTGGGGATGAGAAAGTGAGAGAGAATGATAATGAATACATCAGTATTTGATCTCTACATTTTCATAAAATCAAAAATATATAATCTCTACTGTCAACATTTTTCTTGCTCATCATAATTCCCAGGCCAGTCCACTCCGAAAGCTTGGGAGAAAGTGTTTTTGCTATTGGGTGGCAAAGAGAGAGAACAAGATGGCCACACATGACAAAAAAAAAAAAAAAAAAAAAAGGAATTACTTTTCCTTACTATAGTTGGCCAAATATCTCACTTTCTTTTTATCTCCCAATACACAAACTGTTGCAAAATACATGTTTATATATTTGTAGTTTGTTGTCCTTGCTTACTTTAATCAGTAGTAGCTCTCAAGCAAGGACAACATACTACAAATATATAAACGTTTTCTGCATCATCTGACATTTCATTAGCTTGAAGAAGCAAGAGGCTGGGTGTGGTGGTTAACACCTGTAATCCCAGCGCTTTGGGAGGCCAAGGTGGGCGAGTCACCTGAGGTTAGGAGTTTGAGACCAGCCTGGCCAAGAGGTGTTTAACTGATTCATATTTCCTTTTTTCATAAGTTCTTAGGCAAAACAACATAAATAGCAGTACATTTATTGAAAGCTTGCTATATGCCATGTAGTGCTGTGTGTGATTTATATATATTACCTTAATGTAAAATCCTACCAAACAAAAACAAAACTTTGAGGAACTGAAATAAATTCAATGTGCCTAGATCACAGAAAGTAAGAGGGAAGATGGCATAAAATAGAAAGTCTTATTAGGTTAGTACAAAAGTAACTGTGATTCTTGACATTGAAAGTAATGGCAAAACCCATAATAACGTTTGAACTAACCTAATAATAAAATGTATAGAGTGATACCAAAATTAATCTACCTTCAGTGATGAAAACTGATTGCAGGAAGCCACAACTGGATGGGAAGAGATCAGAAGAAAGACTATTGCTCAAATACAGTTAATCCAAGGAGCTTTCTCCTACTACTTTGGTATGTTGATCTCAGTTACTTATGATGTTGTGTTCCAATTATAACCACATAAGCACAGTTTTGTACAATATAGTGGTTTGATTCAAACAAAAGTAAGACAAAAAGCAAATTATAGGCTGGGCTCAAAACTATAAACTCCAAATGAAAGTTGAGTTTTTTTACATGAAAGCATGCCAAAATAATTAGTGGGGATATCTCAAATAAAGCTTTAAATGGTATAAATACCTTATTTTACTTTCTTGCATCTAATTAAAATTGTTAGCATAAATACTTCCCAGTAGTTCATAAGTTTTCAAAAAATATATAAAAGAACCACATATAAATTCCTGTAATTTAATACTACACATGCTTTAAGAAGCACGAGAGATAGATGGTGCCGAAATCTTTTCTAACAATCTTCTAACTCTCAGAAGATGAGAAATATGAGAAAGCAATTTATTTTCAAGTATTTAAAGCAAGTTTGCATTTTGAATTTCCTAAATGTTTACTTCTAGGAAAAAAACAAAAATGACAGGCTCTCACTCTGTCACTCAGGCTGGAGTGCAATGACATGATCACAAGTCTCTGCAACCTTGATCTCATGGGCTCAGGTGATCCTCCCACCTAAGCCTCCAGAGTAGCTGAGAGTACAGACGCAGCCGCCACTCCCAGCTAATTTTTAAATATTTTTTGTAGAGACAGGGTTTCACCATGTTGTCCATGCTGGTCTCAAACTCCTGTACTCAAGTGATTCTCACACCTCAGTCTCCAAAAGTGCTGGGATTACAGGCATGGGCCACCACGCCCAGCCTAGACACTTTTGTTATACATGAAATAACATAAAAAGTGTTAGATAAGCATTGTCACACTAACAAGAAAATGTTTAGCTGCTGCCACTAAACCTTCATATTGCCCATGCACGTGCCAGCAGGGAAATTCATTAAACATCATGGAACATAGACAAAACAAACTAACAAACAACAGCTACAAAACTTTATTGCCATTTCAGGAAGAAACTATTTTGAAAAGTGTTCTAAATAAATTTCAAACTAAAAAGTAAAGAATATAGACTCTTATAAAAATATCTGATGTCATCATCATTGGAAAGCACCAAGACCCTGAGCCAAGGGGAATCTTGGAATGGCTCATGACCTAAGAGGACAAGTTGTAAAGAAAATCCTTGGCTCATTTGCATCATAGGAACATGTTGTGGCAAGTTCAGATTTAGATCAATACTCTTAGTCTCTTATTATATTCTGTAAAATAACTGCTATTGAGAAATATTTATGAGATAAAACAAATAAAACAGAAAAAAACTACCATCAATCTTCATACCAGTTATGGAAAGCTGTGGATATTCTTGCTTCTCATAACTACATTCAGGAACGAAAAACAAACAAAAAATCATTTTATTAAGATATTGAATTGGTAAGCTTACACTGTTTCATTTTTAAACTTCTCTAAGAGGACACCCTGTCTCAGTTTTTACCCTTATTGCTTTTGTCAGGCTCCTGCTGTTCTAAATAATATCATTTTTTTTAAAGTACTTTATGACTTCTCTGTAACTTTGAACATGTTCTTTTAGACCTGGATCCTTCCCATTGATTTTCTGCCTATTGAGATGCTCCATCGTTTTTCAATATTCTAATTACAAATATAACCTATTTCACAAGATATTCCTAAATTAAGTACCTCTATTTTAACATTCCCCTACTACCAAAAATACCAGTCATTCCACAAACAAACAAAAGAATAAACAAAAAGTCTGTAGCAGTTAAAACAAACCATTACAGTTGTTTGCTTCCCTTTTTCTGCTATGACTTTTAGTCCTTCTGAATATTTTGTGTAGCTGGAGTACCATAATTCAAGATTGTGTGCTCAGTTGATAAGGCTCCCTCCAGAAGTCACCCTCAGACAGAATCAGGAGCTCATTCCTCAAGCAGTCTCAATACCTTGTCCCTATTGGTGTTACTTCTCAGAACATACACTATGATTATTTGCTTAACCATGTGTCTTTCCAGGTAGACTTAGTTTACAGTGTGAGGCACTGTGATAAACATTGATTTATTATTCAGTAAGTAGATGTTTAAGTGTCTACCATTTTCCAGGCTCTGGGCTAGCCTCTTGGGACACTTTGATAAACAAGACAGATGTACAGTCATGCATCATCTAACAACACGTACACCTGGTTAGGTGATTTCATTGTTGTGCACATATCATAAGATGCACTTACACAAACCTAGATGGTATAGCCTGTGGCACACCTATGCTCTGTGGTATAGCCCATTGCTCCTAGGCTACAAATGTTATTGTACTGAACACTGTAGGCAATATTAACAGAATACTGTAACACAATGGTAAGTGTTTGTGTATCCAAACATATGTCTATATTTTAAAAGGAAACTAAAAAATAGAGTATGCAAGATAAAAAATGGTACACCTGTGTAGGGAGGGCATTTGCCTTGTTTGGAGGTTGCAGTACTGGAAGCTGCCTTAGGTGAGTCGGTGAATGAGTGTTGAGTGACTGTGAAGGCCTAGGAAATTACTGTATGCTATTGTAGACTTTATAAATACTGTACACTTAGGCTACACTACATTTATTAAGAAATAAAGCAATTGTGCTATGATGTTATGATGGCCACAATGTCACCAGGTGATAAGAGCTTTTCAGTCCCATTATAATTTTACAGGACCACCCACAGACATATGTAGTTTGTCACTGACTGAAATGTTGTTACATGGCATGTGACTATACTTTCTAAATCTCACGGAGCTTAGTGGAGTCCGAGAGAGAAGAATTGCTAATCAAATTTTCATTCACATAACTGAAAATTATAACTGGTAATCAATATAATAAAGAGTAAATTAATGTGGCTTATATTTTATTATATCACTTATTTTATTCAACATAATATTTCTCAGTCATTTTCACATTGATTACCTCCCCAAATACCATTCTGGGCAGGGAGAGATTGATAATAGCAACTGATATAGTACCTCCTACATACTCTTATTAGATCCATAATACACATTTCTTTACTTTCATACTATCAGAATGGGAGAAGCCTTTCCAAAACCAAAACTTAATAGAACAAAATATAACTTCAATAACATAAAAATTAAAAACAACTACAATCAACATTTTTAAAATGGGGAATATAGAAGTTCTATTACCACAGCGAGCTAATTTCCCTAATGTATAAATCTCCTAAAAGATCAGTAACACAATACAAAAATCCAGTAGTAAAAAAGAAAAAGACAGTTCACAAAAAGGAAAATATGTCCCTTTTATGATTATGAAATAAGCTCAATTTCATTTATTCTTAGAGAGGTGAAAATAAATCTACATAAATTTTTCACCTATCAGTTAATAAAAGTACAAAAGTTTGATAACATATTCTGTTGATGAGGGTATAGGAAACAGACAGTCATAAAATGCTAGTACATTGTAAATTGTTTAAAGTCTGATACAGAAAAGTTTGTCTATATCTATTGAAACAAATCTATATATTTATTGAATATGCAAATCATCTTCATAGAATTTATTCTATAGAAATACATACGCACATGGAGAGTTAGTTATTCATTATAGTATTATTTGTACTATAATTCTAGTCACAGATGTCTATAAATAAGTGTTTAATTAAATTAATTATTTGTATTAGTCCATTATCACACTGCTGTAAAGAACTAATTGAGACTGGATAATCTATAGAGAAAAGAGGTTTAATTGACTCACAGTTCCTCAGGGCTGGAGAGGCCTCAGGAAACTTACACTTATGGCAGAAGGCAAAGAAGAAGCAAGAAGCTTCTTCACAAGGCAGCAAGAGGGGGTGGATGGGTAACTGCCACAAACTTTTAAACCATCAGATCTCAGGAGAACTCCCTCACTATCATGAGAACAGCATGCGGGGAACTGCCCTCCTGATCCAATCACCCCCAACCAGGTCCCTCCCTCGACAAGTAAGGATTATAATTCGAGATGAGATTTGGTGGGGACACAGAGCCAAACCATATCAATTATGTTACATCTATATAATGGAAAATGCAATGAAAAAGTATGCAGTATTGAACCATCAATAAATAAATAAATAAATAAATAAATAAATAAATAAACCTGTGAACTAATTTAGAAAAATCTAAAACATATATCCTTAATTAAAATAACAAGGTGTTAAACAATTGTATAGAATGCTTCAATTTAGATAAAAATGGAAAGAGGCTGGGCTTGGTGACTCACGCCTGTAATTCCAGCACCTTGGGAGGCCAAGTCGGACAGATCACCTGAGGTCGGGAGTTTGAGAATAGCCTGACCAACATGGGGAAACCCCATTTCTACTAAAAATACAAAAGTAGCCTGGCATGGTAGCATGCCTGTAATCCCAGCTACTTGGGACGCTGAGGTAGGAGAATCGCTTGAACCCGGAGGCAGAGATTGCAGCGAGACAAGATCGCGCCATTGCACTCCAGCCTGGGCAACAAGCGCGAGAATCCATCTCAAAAAATAAATAAATAAAAATTTTTAAAAAAGGAAGAAATGTTGCTGTGTACGTATATATGTGAAAACACTCTCTTTGGAAGTATACCTAGAAAACTAATAACCATAGTTTCTAAAGTTGAATTAACGGGGAGGCTGGGAAAAAATAGTGAAAGAAACGCATTTCACAGTTTATACTTTCATATTTCCAAAATCGAGCTCTGTGATTGTATTAGCTAGCCAATTTTTTTGTTTGTTTGTTTGTTTTTGTTGTTGTTCTTTTGAGACAGAGTCTCGCTCTGTCGCCCAGCCGCTCCCTGCAAGCTCCGCCTCCCGGGGTTCACGCCATTCTCCTGCCTCAGCCTCCGGGGTAGCTGGGACTACAGGGCCATGCCACCACGCCCGGCTAATTTTTTGTATTTTTAGTAACTACGGGTTTTCACCGTGTTAGCCAGGATGGTCTCAATCTCCTGACCTTGTGATCCTCCTACCTCCGCCTCCCAAAGTGCCCGGATTACAGGGGTAAGCCACCGCTCCCGGCCTACCTAGCCAAATTTTTACTTTAAAAAGGATTATATACAATAAAACAGATTGTTTACATGAATGAAAGAACCAATAAAACGCTAGAGGATTTCTATCATTAATAGGTTTGGCACTTGACTAAAAAGTCATGGTATGTAGATGTACAAAGCACACTCATGAAAGTGTACAAAAGAATCAGAGTTTGCATTCATTTGAGAAGCTAAAGAAGTAGGAAAATAAATATGTAGTACATTCATATAATAGAACATTTCTAAAATAGTTTTCAACTTTGCTGAATGATATTGTTTTGCCATGTGTCCATAATGTTGTTGTTGTTTTTTTTTTCTTTTTTTTTTTTGAAAATAGTTGTATTTCAAAGGTAAGTCAGTTGAGAAATAAATAACACATTTAATATTCTTTCAGCAATAAATTGGGTGCTTGTTAACTATGTATCAGCAAATAAAATGTTAACAAAATAAAAAATAAAAACAGTTGTCCATATGTACACATGTGCATATTGGTACACTGTAATCAAAACAATCAATAGTTTAACTGAGAAATCAGCAGAGGTTAGAATGAAGTCAATATTCAGCTTTCCCATAGTCTATAGTAAAGTAAATTTAAAATCTAATACATTTCACATAATACACGTACCCTATGCAATAAAAACTGTTTCTACAATATTTTCTAAGAGAACAATATCCACTATATTCACACACAGGCACAAGTTTAAACACAATGCCTAGAATACCATGGTATACCACTGTGATAGCTTTTTTCCCTTATTCTTTTGAATGCTTATTGTTTATAATTTTATGTGAAAATACTTATGTTCTGAACATATATACCAAGTATCCCAACCAAGATATTTTAAGAGGATTTGAATGATAAATTATGTCTTTCTAGTCTCAATTATTTTCCAACATAACATGTATTTGTAAAATACATGAAATATAAACAATAAAAGTTAAAAATTTTTTAAAGTGTTGCACAATGTTATAAACACATTGCTAGTGAAGTGAAAATATAGATATGAGGCATAGGTTGTATGTCTCAGATCTATCTAGTCTGTTTAATATAGACAGTTTTATAATGATAAAAATTTTCCAGTACAGAATATACTTATCTTAATTAATTTTTTTAAAGCATGCCAAAGGAAAAAAACACATCATTGATATTATAGACAATAGAATTACATTCAATAGTACTTAATACATTTTCAGATAAAATATAATAAAATTCTTATGCTTGAGATTTTACTCATGACAACATGAGTATAAGACAGGTTAATTTAAGTATATTTATCATGTGCATAAATATCAGTAAAGTTTGTGGCCTTATTAACAAAAATCAACAAAGACCTAGCAATTAAGAATTTTGCTCTCATATGTTTGCTTCAACATATTTACAAATTTTTGCTTTCTCACTCTTGCTTTCTTAATCTACAATGTGATATTGTACTGATCCAAATAAATAGTATATTTAGGTGAATAAATAATAAAAATGGTAACAGAATTTGGCACATAATGGGTTCCTAACAAATGTTTATTTTGGTGTCAAATGGCATTTTTATGTACTTTTAAAACAATAAACACAAATAAAAACAAATAAGGTTAATAGCTAAATATTATGATAGTATAGTACCTGTTTTAAAAAAAGATTATTGTTTCATCATATGGTACTTTGCAAGAATCATTAGAACATAGTTAAATTGAAAGAGAAATAGATATAGATATCACAAACCATTAGTCAAGAACATCTGAAATTATGTCTCTGAAAGACCAAAAGGGAATCTAAAATTCTTAAGGGAGAAATAAGGTAGGATTAGTACATAATATTGGCATTTTATTCTGTGATGGCATAAAAATGAAATAATTGCTTGAAACGAAAAAGTATTATGATAATAGAAGAATCAATATTATCAAAAACTCTTTAATTTGAAACAAGATAAATCAATGCTCTATTTATTCCTGTCTTGGAGGGGTAATATGTTTCCCTCCGAACTATCCTTTTGCCTTTCATCTTTTCATAATTGATAAGCATAAAGAAGATTTCAGAAACCTGCAGGAAACTTGGCACATATAAATAGATATAAACAGGAAGATGTTGATTACAGCATTGTTTGCATTTCTAAAGATTTTGAAAAATAATAGATAGACCATAGAGTGATGATTAATAAAGTATTTTTCATTGCATGGGATTTCAAACAATACTAAAATGCAATAATGTATCAAAAAGAGAGAATTATACATTATCAATACCTATAAATCTAAGAAACAAGTGAAAAAATAAGGAACAGAAATTGTACCTACGAATATTTAAAAGAATATATTACTCATAATTATACACAGGGCATGAAAGGTGGGTTGGAAATAAACAAATAGAGAGTCTGATGAAAAATCTGAAAATATGAGTTGAGAAAGAAAATCAAGTTGGGACGGCACCTAGATCATCCGGTGATGATGTACTACAGTCTCAGTAGTCCAATCATTCTCTGATGATCACAGTCTTATTTTAAACTCTAACATTCTAATTAGTAATTGATGCCAATTTTAGGATGCTTTATTTTCCAAAAGCAAGGCAACTGCATTTGCCATATTATAAAGACTCAAATTTGTTCACATATCCACTGCATTTTGAATAAATGTTGTCCATAAAAAGTGACAAAGGAATCTAAACAATTGTGTTTATCTCAATTTCATTACAGAAATATACAATGTGTACAATTATATTTTAGTTTCTTAAAATTCAATGCCAAACTGAAAGCAATATTGCTTATGAAAAGCCATAAAGATAGAATATTGTAAGCGGATGGATGAGAATTTTTATGTGGCTCTAAAATGCGACAGCCAAGACTGAGCTCTGTGGAAATCGACTTTATTAATCTATTTTTTACAGCAAGATAAACAAAATCTTATCAGGTGTCAAGTATTACCAAATTCAATTTCATTAGAAAATAATGAAACAGAAATTCTAGTTGGATTGAAAATGAGTGTAGAATCACTTTTACACCCTTTCAAGATGTGAATCACCTGCAGAACAATTGGGACTTTGTATTAGGAGCTAAGTAAAAGCTATATCCCTGACTAAGCATGGCATTTCAAAGACATTTAATCAAGCATATTAAAACCTACTAACAGAATCATTTAAATCTCACCAGATCATTTAAAATTCCATGTCAGTTATTTTAAATTAAGTTTCCTTAGTAATAAACTCCATGGCAAATAATCATTTGCAATTGGGACAAATTTTATAGTAAATAAAATTATTATATTATTTTATAAAAATAATAGCTAATGTTTATTGAGTGTGCACTAGCTAGTTAAGTTAATCCTAACAACCATTCTGTAAAATAGATTATTTTCATCTCAATTTCACAGTAGTAAAAGTAGAGATTCAGTAAATTGGTAACTTCATCAGTGAAACTGGCCCTCTGCCTACAAAGCCTGCATTTTTTTCTCCATTGTATATCCTAAACTCATCTAAAATATGCTTAGAATTTATTCAGTCTAATGGGATCATTTACAGACAGAAAAACTGAATCCTTGAATGGCTGGGTAACTTACTCTTGATTGTGCAGGTTTGTAATTCTAGACATACAATCCCATTGAAAGGTAAGCTTTTGAAAAGAGCACCTAACATGATGTTATATATTACATGAATCACACTTTGAAAAAAGTGACTCATACTTTCAGGATGAGACAGCAGTATGGGCCATGGGGAAATTTTATTTACTTTGTACCTATCCCCTTGGAGCAATAACTGTGTCTCATCTGAAAAGTGCTACTTTAAAGTGTGTAAGGCTATTAAAGAAATGTGGTGGTGGTGGTGTTCTTCATTCACAGAAAAACACCTTTAAACTTCTGTCTTCCTTGTCTGTTTTCCATTTGAATGAAGATGGTTAGCATGGTGATTAAGAGCCTGGATTCTGTAACTAACTGCTAGAGTTGAATACCATTAATCCATCATTATACTATGATGTTAGGACTGTCACCTTACTACACTGTGCCCTAGCTCCTCATCTAGAAAATGGGGATGGTAACAGCATCTACTGATAGGATTATAGTGAGCTTTAAATGAGTTATCTGAATCAATTATATAAGCATCTGACTCACAGGGTTCAATAATTGTAACGGGCTTAGTACCCAGCACATAGTAAGCATTTTAAAAGTTGGCATCGTTTTTTATGTAAAGTCTGTTTTACCTTTCAAAATTATTTTCAGAAGACTATTAAGTATCCAAAATTTACATACATGTGTGCAGACACACAAATCAGAAGTTAAAAGTCAGCAAGAAACATTTAGGATTCAGTTAAAAATACTTTTAAAATTGCATACATTTGATCATATAGGTTTCAAATTGAAATTGTATTAAATACAATAGACTAAGTTTCTTTAAAATTCTGAATATTTCTGTGTAAAATTTCATTCTGAAGTTTCTTGACCTTTCGTGACTCAATCCACTGCTTTTTTTTTTTTTTTTTTTTTTTTTTAATTGTGGTCATGTAAATTAGTTCAACCATTGTGGAAGACAGTTTGGTGATTCCTCAAGGATCTAGAACTAGAAATACCATTTGACCCAGCAATCCCACTACTGGGTATATACCCAAAGGATTATAAATCAATCTACTATAAAGACACATGCACACGTATGTTTATTGCGGCACTATTCATAATAGCAAAGACTTGCAACCAACACAACATAGTATAATGGATTAATGGCATAAAGACTGGATAAAAAAATGTGGCACATAAACACCACAGAATACTATGCAGCCATAAAAAAAGTGAGTTCATGTCCTTTGCAGGGGAATGGATGAAGTTGAAAATAATCATTCTCAACACACTATCACAAGAACAGAAAACCAAACGCTGCATGTTCTCACTCATAAGTGGAAGTTGACCAATAAGAACACATGGACATAGGAAGGGGAACTTCACACACCGGAGCCTATCAGGATGTGGGGGGCTAGGGGAGAAGTAACATTAGCAGGAATACCTAATGTAGGTGATGGGTTGATGGGTGCAACAAACCACCATGGCATGTGTATACCTATGTAATGAAACTGCATATTGTGCACATGTATCCCAATCTTAAAGTATAACTTAAAAAACTATGGCAGGAATACTTAACATAAGATCTATCCTCAACAAAATGTAAGGTATACAATACAGTATTGTTAACTATAAACATCATGTTGTAGAGCAGATCTTTAGAATGTATTGATCTTGTATAAATGAAACTTTATAGTTGTTGAGCAGCAACTCCACATTTCTCTCTCTACCAGTCTATGGAAACCAACTTTTGACTCTATTTCTATGACTGATTGTTTGAGATACCCAATGCTCATCTTAAATTTAATGAGTATTTTAAATTAAATGTTGAATTGTGTCCGTTCTTACTAGTGACCCTTTTGTCCTAAAGAAGATAACTTATCAATTACTTGTCAATTATGGTAATATAGCAACACATTTATTACTTTAATTACAAGACTTTGTTATTTCTGTAGGATAAATTATAATACATATTACATAATAATTACAATGCTGTTCACAGTATGTGCAATTCCCATGTAATTCATTATATATGTAATTATAATATTCTTGGGATGTCAACAGATTTGATTTGTGTAATTTATATGACATTCTGATGGAAATAAAAACAAAATCTTTCTAACAGCAAAGTTTCTCAAAAACATATCCTTCAATTTTGTTTTTCAAGATAAAAAGTTTAAGGCTCCCATTAGGTCTAAAATTTAGCAAAAATGAAAATATGAGGTAAAAGATGTTCACCCAAACATGTCAATTATCTTCTTTCTCTTAAGCCAGTATACTTAAAATTCATCCTGTCCCTTCTAGTGTTTCTAACTCAAAACATAGTTATTAGAAACAAATTGATTTCTTAAATACATAAACCATACATTGCTTACACATAGTTCATATATATTCATAGGATAGTTTTATAAAAATAAGCATATTTAAACATACATGTCCAATTCAAGTCAAATTAATGTGAATATAAGCCATTTAACTGATAGGAATAATATTAAAACCTAATTCAATTAAACAAGAACTACGGTATGAAAGCTTAATCAGAACCACACATATAATTTCTTGTTTCTTTTACCTAAAACATTTTCTTTTTCTACATAGTCACACCAATTCAACAATAGCTATTAATCACCTTCACTCTGAAAGAGAATACATTTACTTCTGTAAAAATAAGGCATATTTTGCTCTTAATGATCTTACATTTTATAATATCAGCTCCTAAACATAAAACATTTTTATACTAAAAGCTAGCACTTACTATGTGACAAACACTGTTCTAAGTACTTTGTAGAAACTCATATAATACAATAATCCTATGAGATAGAAACTGTTATGTTACTGATGAGAACATTGAGGCACAGAGTGCTTAAGTAACTATCCAAGTGCATACAGCTAGAAATGTGGACAAATGTGAAATAGCTAGAGTGGTTGTAAAACAGTGGAATAATTTTGTGTGGGTACATAATAAAATTACTCCATAGAGCTGAGATAACTGTCAACTTAGATACTGAAGGTTTGAGTAGGATGAGAAAGGTAAAGTGTGAGAGGGCATTTCAAAAACCAACCCAGATTCTGCAGATCTAAGAGTTTTCTTAAGATCTGCTGAGTTCATGAAGTCTTACAGTGTTATGTACTCTGCCTTTATTTTCTTACATAGGTTTACTCATTCTTCAGCTATTTGCAGCAGGCTTTCTGGTGACCAGATCATAACTCATTCTCTTATGTATGACCTTTTTCTGCCTGCTGTCTCCTCTGAAGCCAACAGGAACAGTGCACAATACAGAGACTCAGTGAACACTGCTTGGTTGATTTGTATATATTATCTTTTGTTTTCTTAGAACTTCTTTGAAGGAGATGACAAGTATTTTTATAGGCTAAAATTTATATTAGGAGATGCTAGTAAGATAAGTAGATGGGGGAAACCCTTCTGAATAAAGTTCCAGTAACTTCTTTCAATTCTAGAGGCTAAGTGTCTTATTTGTGCATTACCTATAAAATGAGTTTCTTAGTTTCATAAGCTATATGTTAGAAATTAGTTTCAAGCCTACTCTTTATAAAATAAGGAATATTAAGTGATTCTTTCACCTATTTTTGCTAAGCAAACCTCTGATTATCAGGTTCCTAATTATGCTTATATTCTTTTTCTACCATCAACCAGACCTACTTTTTTTTTAGGAGTTTCACTCTTGTCACCCAGGCTGAAATGCAATGGCATGATCTCAACCTACTGCAACCTCCCCCTCCTGGGTTGAAGCAATTCTCCTGTCTCAGCCTCCCTAGTATCTGGGATTACAGGTGCCTGCCACCATGCCTGGCTTTTTTTTTTTTTTTTTAAGTAGAAACGGTTTTCACCATATTGGCCAGGTTGGTCTCAAACTCCTGACCTCAGGTGATCTGCCTGCCTCGGCCTCCCAAAGTGCTGGTACTACAGGCGTGAGTCACAGTGCCAGGCCAGACTTACTTTTTTAAAATAAAAAACCAATACTATATTTCAGCATGTGTTTTCAATGAAATAAAAAGAACATATGAATTTTCATGCCAAATGAAACTGTCAGGTTTTCTAGAATAAACTCATTAGTAGAATTATGTATTAATTTTCAGTGAATTTTATTTTTAGTAGTCACAACCACAAATATCCTATATTTATTAATTTGAAAATCTCATATGTTAAAAAGTTGACATTGAAATGTCTTTCCAACTGCCTCTCAGTCCTATATAAATTATTTACCCATTGCTAACACCAGCTGCTTTACTGTTATAGAACTTGAACTATACCTGCTGTTTCTAAAGGGTTGTGTATGTTTTGATTTTATATGCTTCATTTCTTTTTAGTGATTTACCGGATGTCCTAAAGGCAATGTGCAGGATCGTTTTCTCTTAATGCATCTGTTTTTTTTTTTTTTTTTTCCTACAAAATTAAGGCCAGAAATCTGTTTTAAAACACTGAAACTTTTTTAAAGTCACCTAATAATTATTTGTTAGAAATATTTTGAAAACTAAAAAAAACATGAATCAGAGTATTTCATAAGCACCATTATCCTCCTAATTCTCTGTTTGCAAATCCACATGGAAAACAAAATATATGCACACAAAATTATTATTAACAGGGTAATTAAGTATAACACACAATTAGGCAATAATGCAACACAAAATGCAGTGAGTGTGTTGTACACATAAGAAAATGCAGAGAAGAAAATGATCAGTATAAGCTGGAATCATCAGAGAAGATCCCTGTGCTGTGGTGTGACTAGGCTGTGTCTGGGAAAGGTAAACATGAGTATGCAAAAAGAAAGAAATGTAAAGGCAAAGGGAGGAGCAAAGATATTCAACCATACAATCAATAACTTAATGTACTGGGTTTTTTGTTTGTTTGTTTGTTTGTTTGTTTGTTTGTTTTTGCTGATGTAACAAATTACCGGAAACGTCATGGTTTAAAACAACAAAAGTTTTATTATCTCACAGTTCTGAACATCAGGAGTCCAACATGAGTATCACTAAGCTAAAATCACGGTGTGGACAGGGCTACATTCTTTCCTGGAGGCTCTGGAAGAGAATTTACTTCCAGGCACTCGCAGGTTGTTAACAGAATTCAGTTTCTGGCAGTTGTAGGACGGAGGTCCCCTTTTCTTGCTGGCTTTTGCCAAGGGTAATTCTAAGCTTCCAGAGCTTGCCTGCATTTCTTCCATCCTAGCTTCCTTTATCTTCAAAGGCAGCCAAAATATAAAGCCCTTTATAATCAAAATCCTTTAGTTGCCTCAGCTCACCTGCCTTTCCTTTTATCATTCTTTTCTCAAGGTTTTTTTAACTTTGCTTTTTTAATTTTTAATTTTAAAATATTTAATTGATAAATGTAAATTATGCATATTGAAGGGGTACAGTGTGGCCATTTGATACATATTTACGTTGTGCAATGATTACTATAATCAAATTAATTAATACACTCATCACTACCTGTCATCGTTTATTTTATGCGTCAACTTGAGTGAGTTACAAGATATTCAGACAGGTGGTAAAATGTTATATATGGGTGTGTCTATGATATATTTCTGGAAGAGATTAGCATTTGAATCAACAGACTGAATAAAGAAGATACGCCTCCATGTAACAAAAAAATTAGTAAAAGGACAAATTAACCGTCTTCTCCAAAGTTGGGACATCCATCTTCTCCTGCCTGGGATATCAGAGTTACACATACTCTGGCCACCGTATTTCATGACTCACACTCATGACTCCACAAGGTTCTCAGGCCTTCAGCCTTGGACTGAGAGTTACGCTGTTTGCCTGGTTCTCGGGCTTTCAGACTCCAGCTGAATTACACTATAGGCTTTCCTGGTTCTCCAGTTCGCATACTATATATCATGGGACTTTTCATCCTCTATAACCACCTAAGCCAATCCCTGTAATAGATCTCCTTTTATATATCTATGTATACCTTTCTGTTCTGTTTCACAGGACATCTCTGACTAACACACCACCCATGCTAATTCACATTAACTGTGATCCCCATAACTTCTTACTTATTCTTTTTTTTTTTTTTTTTTTTTCAGAGTCTCGCTCTGTCGCCCGGGCTGGAGTGCAGTGGCCGGATCTCAGCTCACTACAAGCTCCGCCTCCTGGGTTCACGCCATTCTCCTGCCTCAGCCTCCCGAGTAGCTGGGACTACAGGTGCCCGCCACCTCGCCCGGCTAGTTTTTGTATTTTTTTAGTAGAGACGGGGTTTCACCGTGTTAGCCAGGATGGTCTCGATCTCCTGACCTCGTGATCCTCCCGTCTCGGCCTCCCAAAGTGCTGGGATTACAGACTTGAGCCACGGCGCCCGGCCACTTCTTATTCTTATAATTGACAGTTTGTACCCCTGACCAACTTTCCCCATTTCTTCCAATCCCCAGCCACTGGCAACCACAATTCTACTCTCTGCATCTGTAAGTTAGACTTTTTTAGATTCTACATGTAAGTGAGATCACAGAGGATTTATTTTTCTATCTCTCGCTATTTCATTTAGCATAACGCCCTCCATGTTTACCCATGTTGTCACAAATGGCAGGATTTCCCTTTTTGCTTTAATGACTAAAAAACATTTTCCATCTGTATATCTCTATCTATCTATCTATGTATCTGTCTATCTGTCTATCTACCTCTCTCTATATCCAGTTTTCTCAACATTATTTATTGAAGAAATTCATCTTTCCTAACGTGTATTCTTAGTGCTCTTGTCAAAGCTTTTTTGACTATCTCTATCACATTTTCTATCCATTCATCTGCCAGCTGACACTTAAGTTGTTTCCATATTGTGCCTATGTAAACAATATTGCAGTCAACCTGGTGATGAAGATATATCTTTGAAATATTAATTTAATTTCCTTTGAACATATAACCAGAAGTGGAATTTCTGGATCCTATGGTAATTTTATTTTTCATCTTTGAAGAAACTGCATTGTTTTCCATAGGGCTTTACAAACTTACATTTCTACCAACATCATACAAGGGTTCCCTGCTTCTCTGGAGACTTGGCAACAATTGTTATCTCTTGTCTTTTTAACAAAAGCCATCCTAAGAGATGTGAACTAATATCTCATTGTGATTTTTATTTGCATTTCTCTGACAGTTAATGATATTGAGTACCTTTTTATGTATCTGTTGGATATTTTTATGTCTTCTTTGGAAAAATGTCTGTTCAGGTAATTCACGTTCATTTTTAAATCAGGTAGTTTGTTTCCTTTTCACTATTGAGTTAGATGAGTTGTTTATATATTTCAACCAATCATCAGACATATGGTTTGCAGATATTTTCTCCTGTTCTGTAGGTTGTCTTTTCACTTTGTTTCCTTTGCTGTGCTGAAGCTTTTCAGTTACCCGTTGTTTCATTTGTTTGTTTTTGCTTCTGTTGCTTGTGCTCTGGGAGTCAAATCCAAGAAATCATTGCTAAGACCAATATCAAGAAGATTTTACCCTATGTTTTCTTCTAGGACTTTTAGAGTTTCAGATCTTTCGTTTAAATATTTAATCCATTTTGTGTTAATATTTGTATATGTTGTAAGACAAGGGTCCGATTTCACTCTTTTGCATGTGATTATCCAGTTTTCCCAACATTATTTATTTAAGAAACTCATCTTTCCTAACATGTATTCTTAGTGCTCTTGTCAAAGCTTTTATGACTATATATGTGTGCGTTTATTTCTAGGCTCTCTATTGTATACCATCTGTCTATGAGTTTGTTTTTATGCCAGTACTATCACGTTTTGGCTACCATAGCTTTGTAATATAGTTTGGAATTAGTGCATGCGATGCCTCCAGATTTTTCTTCTTTCTGAGGATTGCTTTGGCTATTATTGGACTTCTGTGGCTCCATACAAATTTTAGACTTTTTTTGATTTCTCTGAAAAATGCCATTGGAATTCTGATAAGGATTACAATGAATTTATAGATTACTTTGGATAGTACTGACATTTTAACAAGATTAATTCTTTCAATCCATGAACATGAGATACCTTTCCATTTGTGCCTTCTTCAATTTCTTTCATCAAAATCTTATAATTTTAAGTGCACATATCTTTTGTCTCCTTCAAATTGTTCCTAAATATTTTGTTATTGTTGATGCAACTGAAATTGTTTTCTTTTTCAGGTGGTTCACTGTAACTTTTCAGAAATTGAATTTTAATATTGAATCCACAATTTTACTGAATTCATTTATTAGCTTGATAGTTTTTAGTGGATGTTCAGCGTTTCCTATATATTAGATCATGTCATTTGCAGAGACAATTTAACTTCTTCCTTTCCAATTTGAATGCCTTTTATTCATTTATTTTTGCCTAATTGCTCTGGTTAAGATTTCTAGTATTATCTCGAATGCAAGTGGCAAAAGTGGGCTCTTTTTTGTCTTTCTCCTGATATTAGAGGAAAGGCTTCAGCTTTTCACTACTGAGTATGTTAGCTGTGGGCTTGTTTCATATGACCACTCATTATGTTAAGATACATTGTTTTGTACCTAATTTGTTGACAGTTGTTATCATGAAAAAAGTGTTGAAAAACTTTTATGCAGCTATTGAGATGATCATGTGATTTTTACTGTTCATATTATATTACATTTATTGATCTGTGTATGTTGAAACACACTTGTACACCATGGATAAATCCTACTTGATCATGGTTTATGATTCTTCTAATGTGCTGTTGAGTTTGGTTTGCTAGCATTTTCTTGAGGATTTTTGCATATATGTTTATCAGGGATATTGGCCTGTAATTTTCTTTTCTTATAATGTCTTTCTCTGGCAAAGCTTTTGTTTTAATACTTGATATCAAAATATCAAGGTAAGGCTAGCATAGTAAATGAGTTTGGGAGTTGTTTCTTCTCTAATTTTTTTGAAAGTTTGAGAAGGTTGTATTTCTTCTTTAAAGGCTTGGTAGAGTTCACCTGTAAAACCATCAAATTCTAGGTTTTCTTTGTTGGGTGTTTCTTTGATTACAGATTCAATCTCCTTACCCATTATTGATCAGTAGACTTTATTTATTATTTAGTCTTTGCGGGTTTCATGTTTCTACAAACTCATTTCTTTTGGTTACACAATTTAATAGCATATATTTGGTCATAGTATTATGATCTTTTGTATTTCTGTGATATAATTTGTAATTTCTCTTCTCTCATTTAAAATTTTATTTATTTGAGTCCTCACTCTTTTTCTTGGTTAGCCTATCTGGAGTTTTGTCAATTTTGTTTCATTTTTTATTAAAAAAAAAAAAAAAGAAAAAGAAAAAGAAAAAAACACTTCTTAATTTCGTTGATTTGTATATTGTTTTTCTAGTCTCTATTTCATTTATTTCTGTTCTAATCTGTATTATTTCTTTCCTGATGCTAACTTTGAGCTTAATTTGTTCTTTTATTCTATTTCCTTCAGGTGTGAATTTAAGTCATTTATACAGTATCTTTCTTTTTTCTAAATGTAGGCATTGGTCACAGCTTCCCTTCTAGAACTGCTTTTTTGTTTGTTTGTTTGCATCTCATACATTCTGGTATGTTATGTTTCAATATTCATTTGTGTCAAGTCACTTTTTAACAATTTTCAATTTTTCTTCCTGATGTTGATTTTTAGTTTATAACAATGTGGTCAGAAAAGATATTTGATAAGATTTCAAACTTCTTAAATTTGTTAGGATTTGTTTTGTGGTTCAACATATGCTCTATCCTAGAGAATATTTTTTAAATTCTCTTCAACTTTTATTTTATGTTCCAGGGTACATGTGCACAATGTGCAGGTTTGTTACATAGGTAAATATGTGCCACAGTGGTCTGCAGCACAGATCAGCCCATCACCTAGGATTAAGCCCAGCATCCATTAGCTATTATTCTTCCTGATGCTCTCCCTCCCCTTGACCCCCAAAGGCAGGCCCCAGTGTGTGTTGTTCCCAACCATGTGTCCATGTGTTCTTATCATTCAGCTCCCACTTATAAGTAAGAACATGCAGTGTTTGGCTTTCTGTGCCTGCATTAGTTTCATGAGGATAATGGCTTCTGGCTTCATTCATGTCCCTGCAAACAACAGGAACTCGTTCCTTTTTATAGCTGTGTAGTATTCCATGGTATGCATGTACCACATTTTCTTCATCCAGTCCATCATTGATGAGCATTTGAGTTGATTCAATACCTTTGCTATTGTGAATAGTGCTGCAATAAACATATGCATGCATGTATCTTTATAATAGAATGATTTATATTCCTTTAGTTTATGTACCCAGTAATGGGATTTCTGGGTCACATGATATCTCTGCTTCTAGATAAGTGAGAAATCACCACACTGTCTTCCGCAATGGTTGAGCTAATTCACACTTCCACCAATCTTTTTCTACACAGCTGTGCCAGCATCTGTTGTTTCTTGATTTTTCAATAATCGTCATCCTCACTGGCATGATATGGTATCTCATTGTGGTTTTGATTGGCATTTCTCTAATGATCAATGATGTTGAGGTTTTTATTCATATGTTTGTTTCCTACATGAATGTCTTCTTTTGAGAAGTGTCCATTTATGTATTTTGCTCATTTTTTAATGGAGTTGTTCATTTTCTTCTTGTAAATTTGTTTAAGTTCCTTGTAGACTATGGATATTAGACCTTTGCCAGATGGACAGATTGCAAACATTTTCTCCCATTCTGTAAGTTGTCTGTTCACTCTGATGATAGTTTCTTTTATGTGCAGAAGCTCTTTAGTTTAATTACATCCTATTTGTCAATTTTGGCTTTCATTGCAATTATTTTTTTTTTCTCATGAAATCTTTGCCAGTGCCTATGTCCTGAATGGTATCGCCTAGATTTTCTTTGAGGGTTTGTATAGTTTTTTGGTTTTGCAATCAAGTCTTTACTCCATCTTGAGTTAATTTTTGTATAAGATATAAGGAAGGGGTCCAGTTTCAATTTCCTGCATATGGCTAGCCAGTTCTCCCAGCACCACTTATTAAATAGAGAATCCTATCCTCATTGCTTGTTTTTGTCAGATTTGTGAAAGATAAGATGGTTGAAGGTGTGCAGTCTTATTTCTGTGTTCTCTATTCTGTTACACTGGCCTATGTGTCTGTTTTTGTCAGTGTCATGCTGTTTTGGCTACTGTGTCCTTGTGATATAGTTTGAAGTCAGGTAGTGTAATGACTCTAGTTTTGTTCTTTTAGCTTAGGATTGTCTTTGCTATTCAGGCTCTTTTTTGGTTCCATCTGAATTTTAAGATAGTTTTTTTTTTTTTTTTTTTTTTTTTTCTAATTCTGTGAAGAATGTCAATGGTAGTTTAATGGGAATAGCATTGAATGTATAAATTAGTCTGGGCAGTATGGCTATTTTCACAATATTGATTCTTCTTATCCTTGAGCATGAAATGTTTTTCCATTTGTATGTATTCTCTCTGATTTCCTTGAGGAGTGGTTTGTAGTTCTCCTTGAAGAGGTCCTTCACTTCCCTTGTTACCTGTATTCCTACCCAAGACTGAACCAGGAAGAAGCTGAATCCATGAACAGACTGATAACAAGTTCTGAAACTGAGGCAGTAATAAATAGCCTATCAATTAAAAAAGACCAGGACAAGATGGATTTACAGCTGAATTCTACCAGACATAAAATAAGAGTACCATTCCTGGTGAAATTATTCCCAACAACTGAAAATGAGGGACTCCTGATGATGTAGTTAGCATCATCCTGATACCAAAACCTGGCAGAAATACAGCAAAATAAAATAAAATAATTAAAATAAAATAAAATAAAATAATAAAAAAATAAAATAAAATAAAATAAAATAAAATAAAATAAAATAAAATAAAATAACAAAACATCAGGCCAATATCCCTGATGAACATCAATGCAAAAAATCTTCTATTAAAATACTGGCAAACTGAATCCAGCAGCACATCAGAAAGCTTATACAACACAATCAAGTTGGCTTCTTCCTGGAATGCAAGGTTGGTTCAACATATGCAAAACAATAAATGTAATTCATCATATAAACAAAATAAAGACAGAAACCATAGGATTATTCCAATAGACACAGAAAAGGCCTTTGATAGTATTCAACATCCCTTCATGGTAAAAACTCTCAATAAACTAGATATTGAAGGAACATATCTCAAAATAACAAGAGCCATATGTGACAAACCCATAGCCATATCATACAGAAGGGGCAATAGCTGGAAGCATTCCCCTTGAAAACCAGCACAAGACAAGGATGCCCTCCCTCCTTACCTTGCTTAATCAACATAGCATTGGAATTTCTGGCCAGAGCAATCAAGCAAGAGAAAGAAATAAAGTGTATTCAAATAGGAACAGAGGAAGTCAAATTAACTTTTATTCCAGATGTCACGATTCTATATCTAGAAAACCCCATCAACGCAGCCCAAAAGCTTGTTAAGCTGATTAGCCACTTTGGCAAAGCCTCAGATACGAAATCGATCTGCAAAAATTGCTAGCATTCCTACACATCAACAAAAGGCAAGCAGATAACCAAATTGTGAATGAACTCCCATTCACAATTGCTATCTTGGAGAATATTCTGAGTAAACCTAAGAAGAATGTATATTCTGATGCTGTTAGATGGAATGTTTAGTATACATCTATTAGGTCTATTTGCCATATAGTGCTACTCAACTCCACTGTTTACTTATAGGTTTTGTGTCTGGATGATCTATTCATGTTGAAAGTAGGGTATTAAAGTCTCCTACTATTATTGTATTGCTATCTATATGTACTTCAGTTCTATTAACATTTGCTTTATATACATAGGTGTGTCAATTTGGGGTGCATATAGTGTGTTTACTTATACTTACATTTGTTATGCTCTCTTGATGAATCAGTCAATCCATTATATAATGATTTTATATAATAACCATCTTTGTTTCTCATGTGATATTTTTAACTGTAAGTGTATTTTGTTTAGTATAAATACAGTCATCTCTGCTCTGTTTACAATTAGGTGGGTTTTGGTTTTCAGTCATTTTGCTTTCAACCTATGTTTGTCTTCATGGCTAAAGTTGATCTCTTATAGGTAGCATATGTTGGATTTCTTTTGTACAATTCTTTTGGCCACTCTTCATCTTTTCTTTGGAGAATTTAATCCATTTACATTTAAAGAGATAATAAATAGGCATAATCTTACTACTGCCATTTTGTTCACTGTTTTCTGGCTGTCTTGTAGATCCCCTGTTCCTTTCTTCCTCTTTTGCTGCCTTCCTTTAAATTTGTGAATTTTTTTGTAACGGTATGCTTCTTCTTTTATGTATCTACTACAGTTTTTTTCCCCTTACAGTCACCATTGGGTTTACATAAAACATCCTTGGGTTATAAAATTTCATTTTAAGCAAATAACAACTTAACTTCAATTGCATGGAAGAAGTCTACATTTTTACTGACCCCTCAAATTTAATGCTATTGATGTCATACTTTCCATATTATATATTGTGTGAAGATTAATAAATTATTGTAGTGATAGTTATGCTTAGTATTTTTGTCATTTAACATTTCTGTTAAAGTTAAAAGTAATTTATATGCCACCATTACATTATTAGAGCATTCTGATTTGACCGTGTATTTACCTTTAGCAGTGAGTTAGATATTTTCTTAAGTGTTCACATTGTTACTTAGCAGCATTTTGTTTCAACTCACAGAATTCCTTTTAGAATTTATTATGACAGTTTTCTTGGTGATGAACTCTCTCGGCATTTGCTTATCTGGTAATGTCTTTATCTTTTCTTCACTTCTGAAAGACAACTTTTCTTGGTATAGTATTTCTGGTTGACAGATTTTTTTTTTTTTCTTTCAGCAATTTTAATATATTATCCCACTCTCTCCTGACTTGTAGCATATGTTGGTTTGCTACATATGTTGGTTTCTGCTGAGGAGTCTGCTGATAGGCTTGTGTAGGTTCCCTTTTATGTGACAACTCTTGTTGCTTTTAAAATTCTCTCTTTGTTCTTGACTGTTGACAATTTGATTATAGTGTATCTTAGATGATTTTTTAAATTCATCTTCCTTAGATCCCCAGAGTTTTATTATTCTGTATGTCCACATCCTTCTTAAGGTAGTAGAAGTATTCAGTAAGTACTTCTTTAAATAAGCTTTCTGTCTTTTTCTCTTTTCTCCTTCTAGGATGCTCTTCATTCATATATTTATACATTTGATGGTGTCCCATAGGTCCCTTATGTTTGTTTTAATTTTTTTTCATTCTTTTTGTTTTTTTCTTGTTGTTCTTCTGATTGGCCTATATTTTCTTTTTTTGAGAGACATGGTTTCATTCTGTCACCCGGGCTTGAGTGCAGTGGAAGAATTATAGCTCATTGTCACTTTGAATTTCTGGGCTCCAGTGATCTTCCCACTACCCCTCCTGAGTAGCTAGGACTACAGGTGTGTGCCACCAAACCTGGTACTTGCCTAGCTAATTTTTAACTTTTTTTGTAGAGATAAGGTGTTGCTATGTTTCCCAGGCTGGTCTCAATCTCCTGGTCTTAAGCTATCTTCATGCACATGTCTCCCAAAGTTTTGGGATTACAGACGTGAGCTACCATGCCTGGTCAACCTACCTTTGAGTGCATTAATTCTTCTGTATGATCAGGTCTAATGTTAAAGGTCCTCCATCAATTTTTTTTTTTAATTTCCATTATTGTATTTTTTAGTTCCAGGATTTCTGTTTGGGTTTTTTTTTTTGTTTGTTTTTGTTTTTTGTTTTTTTTATGGCTTCTAATTCTTTATTAAACTCCTCACTTTGTTCATGCACATTTTCCTTAATATCATTTAGTTGTCTTTTTGTTTGTTTGCTTGTTTCTTTGTCTGAGCTTCTTTACATGATTATTTTGAATTAATTTTAGGCAATTCATGGATCTCCACTTCTTTAGGGTTAGTTCCTGGAGCTTTATTATTTTCATTGAGTAGTATCATGTTTACAAGGTATTTCAATATCTGTGTAGCCTTGTGTTGGTGTCTGTGCATTTGAAGGAATAAACACTACTTTCAGTTTTACAGATTGGTCCCAGAACGTAAAGACCTTCTCCTGTTTCGTATCTGGGATGATAAAGTTGCTTACAAGATAAGTGTCTGGTGGGGTTTGAGCCAGGACATGTGCCTCCTGTTGAATCTGCAGCAGAGTCTATGGTTGGTGGTCCTGTTACTGGAGACTCCAGTGATTGTGGATCTTGTCTGGTCCCTGGGTGGGTTGGACTTCCGTAAGGACCTTAGCCAGTAGCACTGGCACCAGGATGAATACCTGCTTTCGTGTGCACAGATGGAGAGTTTGTTACCAACTTCACAGATGTGTGTGTCTTCTCCCAGGTCTCTGGAAGAGCTCCCACTTGGTAACCAAGTGGGTCTCTGGACAAGCAGTACTGACCTCAGAATATAGTAGAGGGAGGTTGAAGTGGGGTCTCACAGCTGTTTCAGGGCTCACAGCTGGATCTGAGTTGGTGGATCTGTCACTCAAGGCTTCAGTGGGTGTGACTCTTCCCTGATTCCCTTGTTGATGGTTCTGGTTGCATGACAAAAGCTAAACAGGAATATAGATGCATTTACAGGGGGATAGGCTCTGGAGTTGGGACCATGATTAGAGATCTGGCCACTTGGGCATGGGTCTACCCTTTCAAAACAGTTCTTTCAGGGCTTAGGCTCCACTGGAGTTTCCTGAATCCCAATATTCCCACAAAGGCACATTTTTTTCCTATGGATGGCTGCAAAATTATTGTTGCTGTGAGGAGATACCAGTGGAGAATCTCCCAACCTTGCTTCTTGCTGAAGTCACTTCTCCCTCATCTGCCTTTCAGGGTCCAAGGATTACATTGGGCCCATCTGGATAACCATGATAATATCTTTATTTTAAGGCCCACTGATTAGCATAATTCCATATGCAAAGTGTTTTTTTTACTATGTAACAACATGACACTAGTCATGTTTATAGGCCTAACACCAGAGACAAAGATCCTGGGGGTCAAAGTCCTGGCTATCTTATTTATCCAAAACATTTTTGTTGTGCCAGTAGCCCCAATATCAGTAGTGGGATGAAAAAAAAAAATGAAAACCCTCATTCTCAAACTCTCAAAGGATTCACAGCCTTATGAGATAAAAAATCATAATTATGTGTTTGGTACTAAAATAAACACCATACAGGTGTATAAATTATACAACAGAGCACACGAATTAAGTCACAAAAAATGGGAAGCAAAATATTAAATACATTAACTAGTAAAGATATACACACACACACACACACACACACACACACACACACATATATATGCTGGAATTTAGTGATTAAGTAGATCCAGATAGTTTTATCTGGAATGTGATATCAGATAAATTAAGGCATTCAAAACCCTGGCAGAATAGGTTAGAAATACTGAGCAACATAGGAAAGATAGGGAGTCACTGAATATTCTTGGAAAGGACACTAAATTCTTATCCAAATTCTATATATGGGGATGACTTAAGTGATCTTCTAGTACAGCCATTTCACTTGGACTTAATTTCTTGCAAGTCATTGGTATAACAGTGAGGACTTAACAACACCCAGGCTTCTTTTCTCTAGATGCAGCTCTTATTCTCTCATGTCAAAATATTATGAGAGGAATATTTTAAGAAATTTAGAAGAGTCCCAAAGAACAATAATCAGACAGTAATTTCTAAAATCTATGTTACAGGAAAATTTATAAAATTACATAAAATTATATAAATATTGTGAATCTTCAATCTAACAACAGATTATTAACTTCACATAACTATAATCATTTCAGTTGGGGATGAAATGACTTAATACAGAAGACAATGTACTACTATTTAGTGTATGATGCTAAGATCACTAAAAATCTAACTTCTGAATGTGCTATATTTTCCAAATACATTGTGTTATTGATTTTGTTTAGTGATTAAACGTTATCATAAATAATGTTTGTTGCATACATGACTATAAAACATTTAGAAAAAAAGCTGGATTAAAATAAATAATTCCTAAATTGACACTTCATTGAATCAAAACCAAGGAAAATAGGCCAGATAAATTATACAAAGGCAATATAAAATTATACATTCTTATTCTCTTCATTCTTCGTAATACTTTCCTTTATTTCATCTGCCAAAATAAAATGTTTTGCTATAATAAAATAAGGCAGAGAATATTTAAGTTTTCTAAAGAAACTAGTGATTATCATTGATGTGATTGGCTGCTTGGTACCTGAGAAAATTCTTTTGTAAAAATAGGTTCTTCAGCTTTTGAAGGACTCAAGTAACCAGAACATAAAGGTAAACATGCTCAGTACATCTTTCATGAAGTTCATTCAAATGTTTCAAGGCAGCAAACATAAAAGAAGCCTTTAAAAATTTTCATAGTAGATCAAACAAAGATGTGAGTGTATTTCATTATGTATTCCCTTCTCAGCTCATATTACCTTTTAAGTTATTTCATCCATGGTTAAAAAAAAAAATAATGGAAAGACAGTATTTAGTATTTCAAATTGAAAAATATCTTGGATTTGAATATAAGAAATGAAATTTTAAATGTCTTCCTCCTTCAAAATTTTAATCAATTATCCACTAGGAATAACAGTGAAATTGCTAACAAAGCTTTTAACTAGGTAACATTTTAGAAACAGAAGTGATATTGATAAATTCCCCAGTTCAAACAAAACAAAGAAAACCAGTACTGAGTAGACTGGTAGGTCATTTTGCTGTATTTTCTCCTTTTCCCAGTCATATTAATACATTGATTCTGATAAAGACATGGAAATTCTTTAAAGTTAAGGAACTTAATGTGTTTATTTTGCAGGAATCTAGAGAATATATGGTACAGGGCCTGAGGCCAAGGCAGGCAGATCACCTGAAGTCGGGAATTCGAGACCAGCCTGGCCAACATGGTGAAACTCTGTGTCTACTAAAAATACAAAAATTAGCCAGGCACGGTAGCGGGCGCCTGTAATCCCAGCTACTCGGGAGGCTGAGGGAGGAGAATCTCTTGAACCCAGGAAGCAGAGGTTTCAGTGAGCTGAGTGCCACTGCATTCCAGCCTGGGTGACCCAGCGAGACTCTGCAAAAAAAAAAAAAAAAAAAAAAAAAAAAG
>NC_045436.1:71174959-71269708 GCF_002776525.5 Piliocolobus tephrosceles | reverse complement strand
AAAAAAAAAAAAAAAAAAAAAAAAAAAAAAAGGAAGGCAGGAAGGCAGGAAGGCAGGAAGGAAGGAAGGAAGGAAGGAAGGAAGGAAGGAAGGAAGGAAGGAAGGAAGAAAAGGAAGGAAAGGAGGGAGGGAAGAAAGAAAAATACAGAAAAAGAAAGAAAGAGAGGAAGAGAGAAAGAAAAAGAGAAATTAATATTTTTTACTTTGAGAGTAATATTCACTGATCACATTATACTTTGGGTGGTTATAAGATTTTGAATGTATAAACAGTATTGCATAGGAAGAATAAAAATCTATATTTATAACTGAACTAAAGGTTTTTGAAATGACTTTTGAAAATCTTTTGAAATAGAACATATGGAGATGGGAAGGAAACTTTGTTGGCTTAAAAAAATTTGAAAACTACAGAAACATTTAAATCTGGAAAAAGAATATAAAAATAAGTGTCACTGGAAATGTCAGTGTAAATTAAATCTCACTAATAATCTACAATGAATGGTGATAAATAGAACAGCAAAAATATGTAAATCAAGGTTATAAGATACAAACATGAATAAATTGAACAATATAGGGCATATTAAGTGGTAATTAAAATCATTCAAATAAATGTCTGCATCAAAAATGAACCATTTAATTGTTCCTAATGCAAAGTTGATTAAGAAGATTGTTTAATCTTTACTGAGCTGGGGAAAAGGTCTACTGAGATTCACTATTATAAATGATTTTTTTTTTTTTTTTTTTTTTGTCTTTGCCAATGTATTTGAGTGTTTTTACACAAATCTAGAGGATGCCATGTGAATAACATTTGTCTAAGTTTCAGGTGATTGCTTTGTCCAAATGAAGTATGATACATAAACGGAAATTGTTTTCCCTCACAGTAAATAAGATGCCAAGAAAAGACACAGACTTTGTGATTGTGAACACCCAGGTCTGATCTGAGGGTATCCATTATCACTACTTTTCTAGATAAAATACATGAGTACACTATGGTTGGTTTACTCACCCGAAATTCATCATATCTAATCTTAAAGCAATGATTTAAAAAACATAAAGCAGTTTGTATGTCTGCTACCTTAACAGCTGTATCATCCTGCCATTGTGATATATAACATTTTCCTTTGTTTCTATCTGAATGTTACATAAGCTGGTGTTCATAAATGCAAGGCATGTGGAAATTATAAAGCACCTAGAGACAGGCCATGAAAATTGCTGAATGCTCCAGAAGCGAAGTCAACAACAAGAGAAATGTTTAGATGACTATGAACACCTATTTCAGATTGTAGGCAAGTAAAATTTAGGAAGAAATGCAAAACTTTCAAGCAAAAACTGTTGAATTTTAAGTCCGATGATTCAGTATTGAAAATAGGAAATGATAAAAATATTTTTAAAGGTTGGATGTAATATATTTGCTTAAAGGCAAATAAGTCATCATAAAAAGGCAAAAAGCTGGCTGATGTAACCACTTGATTTGGAACTGGATAATAATTTAATATTGCATCGTGAGATGCAGCATTCTTGTATAATTGAAAATATAGAATTATACTAAATTACACTGCTATATGAAAAGTGTTCTTAATTTCATTTTACTATTTCCATAGAGACAAATATGTCTCCATAAAAGTAAGAGGTTTTCAAAGTCAGAAGAATGAGTAAGTGAAAATAAATATTTACTTTTTGTTTTCCATTTCAATTTTGATATCATCATCTGATTTTAAACATCATGAATATCTCTCTTTATCTTAATACAACTGAGACTGTTGTACTATAGGCAGTCACCTCTGTACTGAAGGATTAATACTCATTTTTGGCCTGAGGGCTTTTTTTTACTGGCCTGGAGCACTGTCACCTCCTAGCCTGGGCAAGCCGGAAGTGCTGGAGCATCTACAGCCCTCACTGAAACAGCAATAGACCACTGACAAATGGAATTAGTGAGTAAATTCCCAAACCTCTGGCTCCTCAGAAGAGATGACTAGTTTGAATATTTGACCCTCCACACCTCACATTGAAATTTCATCCCCAGTGTTGGAGGTGGGGCCTACTGGGAGATATTTGAGTCATAGAATGGATCCCTCAAGGTCGTGTTGACCACAATGTAATGAGCGAGTTCTCACTCTACTAGTTCCCTCTACAGCTGGTTCCCCCTCTCTCATCCCTTCTCTCATCATGTGATCTCTGTATAGAAGTCTGCTCCTGTTTCCCTTTTACCGTGAGTGGAAGCAGCCTGAAACCCCCACATCAGAAGCAGAAGCTACATGATGCTTCTTGTATAGCTTGTACAACCGTGAGCCAAATAAACCTCTTTTCTTTATAAATTACTTGGCTTCAAGTGTTCCTTTATGTAACACAAATATACTAAAAGGGCCATTCATTCTCTTCTTGTGAACCTCTCTAATGTGCATGACAACATGAGATAAAAAGTGGCAGTAAGTCCTTGAACTCTTAGGAACTTATCTGTCAAGAGTTCATTTCAACCCTGGGTACAAGATGCCTATAAACACATGTCACTCTCCACAGATTGCATGTTAACAAGACAAGGGTTTTGTCTATTATTTTTGCATGTAGCCTGTTTTTGTAGACTTGCTTTCACGTCTTAATTTTTAAAATCTTTGAGAGCTTTAAATGATTTGGATCTCGAGTTGTTTAAAGCAATTTGTATACTTATTTTATTCCTTCTAGCTATTTATTTTTCTTGTATGTCACTTAGAAAGGCCAAGCATGAAATTGGAGCTGCAAAGCAAGAACAAATTTATTGATATGAAACTGCACTGAAAACTCAATAGATGTGCAGCAAAGCAAGAAGGGTAAAGGGGCTGAATAATTCATTGAGGTTTTAAGCATCAATAAATAATACAGTGAGGAATGTCTGCTTTGCAACATTAGGTATGAAATGTGAGTATAAAAGACATCGTCAATGTGCCATGTTGTGAAAATATTCAAACAAATACAGGTTTTGTATTCATTACGAATTCTGTGACTAACAGTACTATGAATAAAAAAATTGGGGACTTAGAAACTTATTCTGTCTAGTGCTTCAAGTTTTATTTACAGAGCTCTAATTAGTTAAACATGGATAACAATATAATAAAAGCAGAATATTTTATGTATACAAAATGTTGTACACTCATGAAGATATTATCATTTTAACTATAAATTCAAAGTCAATTATTTATGTACCAGGAAAAAATCATGAATACATTATCAGCTATATTTAAAACAAAACAAATGACACATTCTTACATAACACACAACAACTAGCACTACTGTTTCTATCAGCTCTAGAGTTTACTAGATTGTATTTGTGGAACTGCTTATTTACAAACAGATGAGTCCCAGTGGTAATGAATAACATTTAGCAACTTTAAAGAGTTGAGAGGGGTGGAGCAAGACGGCCGAATAGGAACAGCTCCAGTCTCCATCTCCCAGTGCGAGCGACACAGAAGACCGGTGATTTCTGCATTTTCAACTGAGGTACTGGGGTCATCTCACTCGGGAGTGCCGGGCAATCCGTGCGGGTCAGCTGCTGCAGCCTGATCAGCGAGAGCTGAAGCAGGGCAAGGCATCGCCTCACCTGGGAAGCGCGAGGGGGAAGGGAGTCCCTTTTCCTAGCCAGGGGAACTGAGACACACAACACCTGGAAAATCGGGAAACTCCCACCCCAATACTGCGCTGTAACACCGGCACACCGGAGAATATATCCCACACCTGGCTGGGAGGGTCCCACGCCCACGGAGCCTCCCTCCTTGCTAACACAGCAGTCTGCGGCAATCTAACCACAAGGCAGCAGCGAGCCTGGGGGAGGGGCGCCCGCCATCACTGAGACTTAAGTAGGTAAATAAAGCCGCTGGGAAGCTCGAACTGGGTGGAGCTCACAGCAGCTCAAGGAAACCTGCCTGTCTCTGTAGACTCCGCCTCTGGGGACAGGGCTCAGCTAAAGGAGCAGAAGCCTGTGCAGACACGAACGACTCTGTCTGACAGCTCTGAAGAGAGCAGTGGATCTCCCAACATGGAGGTTGAGATCTGAGAAGGGGCAGTCTGTCTGCTCAAGTGGGTCCCTGACCCCTGAGTAGCCTAACTGGGAGACATCCCCCACTAGGGGCAGTCTGATATCCCACACCTCACAGGGTGGAGAACAACCCTGAGAGGAAGCTTCAAAAGCAAGAATCAGACAGGTGCACTCGCTGTTCAGCAATATTCTATCTTCTGCAACCTCTGCTGCTGATTTTAGACCAATCTCCCTGATGAACATCGATGCAAAAATCCTCAATAAAATCCTGGCAAACCGGATTCAGCAGCACATCAAAAAGTTTATCCACCATGATCAAGTGGGCTTCATCCCTGGGATGCAAGGCTGGTTCAACATTCGCAAATCAATAAACGTAATCCAGCATATAAACAGAACCAAAGACAAGAACCACATGATTATCTCAATAGATGCAGAAAAGGCTTTTGACAAAATTCAACAGCCCTTCATGCTAAAAACGCTCAACAAATTCGGTATTGATGGAACGTACCTCAAAATAATAAGAGCTATTTATTACAAACCCACAGCTAATATCATACTGAATGGGCAAAAACTGGAAAAATTCCCTTTGAAAACTGGCATAAGACAGGGATGCCCTCTCTCACCACTCCTATTCAACATAGTGTTGGAAGTTCTGGCTAGGGCAATCAGGCAAGAGAAAGAAATCAAGGGTATTCAGTTAGGAAAAGAAGAAGTCAAATTGTCCCTGTTTGCAGATGACATGATTGTATATTTAGAAAACCCCATCGTCTCAGCCCAAAATCTTCTTAAGCTGATAAGCAACTTCCGCAAAGTCTCAGGATACAAAATTAATGTGCAAAAATCGCAAGCATTCTTATACACCAGTAACAGACAAGCAGAGAGCCAAATCAGGAATGAAATTCCATTCACAATTGCTTCAAAGAGAATAAAATACCTAGGAATCCAACTTACAAGGGATGTAAACGACCTCTTCAAGGAGAACTACAAACCACTGCTCAGTGAAATCAAAGAGGACACAAACAAATGGAAGAACATACCATGCTCATGGATAGGAAGAATCAATACCTTGAAAATGGCCATACTGTCCAAGGTTATTTACAGATTCAATGCCACCCCCATCAAGCTACCAATGAGTTTCTTCACAGAATTGGAAAAAACTGCTTTAACGTTCATATGGAACCAAAAAAGAGCCCGCATTGCCAAGACAATCCTAAGTCAAAAGGACAAAGCCGGAGGCGTCACGCTACCTGACTTCAAACTATACTACAAGGCTACAGTAACCAAAACAGCATGGTACTGGTACCAAAACAGAGATATAGACCAATGGAACAGAACGGAGCCCTCAGAAATAATGCCACACATCTACAACCATCTGATCTTTGACAAACCTGACAAAAACAAGAAATGGGGAAAGGATTCCCTATTTAATAAATGGTGCTGGGAAAATTGGCTAGCCATAAATAGAAAGCTCAAACTGGATCCTTTCCTTACTCCTTATACGAAGATTAATTCAAGATGGATTAGAGACTTAAATGTTAGACCTAATACCATAAAAACCCTAGAAGAAAACCTATTTGGTACCATTCAGGACATAGGCATGGGCAAGGACTTCATGTCTAAAACACCAAAAGCAATGGCAGCAAAAGCCAAAATTGACAAATGGGATCTAATTAAACTCAAGAGCTTCTGCACAGCAAAAGAAACTACCATCAGAGTGAACAGGCAACCTACAGAATGGGAGAAAATTTTTGCAATCTACTCATCTGACAAAGGGCTCATTTCCAGAATCTACAAAGAACTCAAACAAATATACAAGAAAAAAACAAACAACCCCATCCAAAAGTGGGGAAAGGATATGAACAGACATTTCTCAAAAGAAGACATTCATACAGCCAACAGACACATGAAAAAATGCTCATCATCACTCGCCATCAGAGAAATGCAAATCAAAACCACAATGAGATACCATCTCACACCAGTGAGAATGGCAATCATTAAAAAATCAGGAAACAATAGGTGCTGGAGAGGATGTGGAGAAATAGGAACACTTTTACACTGTTGGTGGGATTGTAAACTAGTTCAACCATTATGGAAAAGAGTATGGCAATTCCTCAAGGATCTAGAACTAGATGTACCATATGACCCAGCCATCCCACTACTGGGTATATACCCAAAGGATTATAAATTATGCTACTACAAAGACACATGCACACGTATGTTCATTGCGGCACTATTCACAATAGCAAAGACTTGGAATCAACCCAAATGTCCATCAGTGACAGACTGGATTAAGAAAATGTGGCACATATATACCACGGAATACTATGCAGCCATAAAAAAGGATGAGTTTGCGTCCTTTGTAGGGACATGGATGCAGCTGGAAACCATCATTCTTAGCAAACTATCACAAGAAGAGAAAACCAAACACCGCATGTTCTCACTCATAGGTGGGATCTGAACAATGAGCTCACTTGGACTCGGGAAGGGGAACATCACACACTGGGGCCTATCATGGGGAGGGGGGAGGGGGGAGGGATTGCATTGGGGAGTTATACCTGATATAAATGATGAATTGATGGGTGCTGACGAGTTGATGGGTGCAGCACACCAACATGGCACATGTATACATATGTAACAAACCTGCATGTTATGCACATGCACCCTAGAACTTAAAGTATAATAATAATAAAAAAAAAAGAGTTGACATATTATTGACACAATTGGCAAGATGGTTACTACTAAATAAAGAACCAGACTGAATCCTAGGAAACAAATTAAAAGATATATTAACTAGAATGTGATAAAACAATATAGCTTTGGAGTAAAAGAGTCCCTGCTATTTGACTTCTGAAATTTATTAACTTGAACAACATAGGAAAGAAGAAGGGATTTGAAGGTGATGTAAAGTATAAATTGCTTAGAAGTCTATTGTGCAATTTTATTTTATTTATTGTACAAGTTAACAAATTTATCTGTTTTGCAGTTTCTTCATTATTATCTCTGCTAATAATTTCATCTACCTCCCATAGATTTATTGTATGAATAAGAATGTACATATATTGGGAGGTGGTTCCAAGACGGCCAAATAGGAACAGCTTCAGTCTACAGCTCCCATTGTGAGCGATGCAGAAGATGAGTGATTTCTGCATTTCCAACTGAAGTACCGGGTTCATCTCACTGGCACTTGTTGGACGGTGGGTGCAGCCTACAGAGTGTAAGCTGAAGCAGGACGGGGCATCGCCTGACCTGGGAAGCCCAAGGGGTCTGAAAATTCCCTTTCCTAGCCAAGGGAAGCTGTGACAGACGGTACCTGGAAAATCAGAACACTCCCATCCTAATACTGCGTTTTTCCAATGGTCTTAGCAAATGGTACACCATGAGATTATATCCCGTGTCTGGCTCAGAGGGTCCTACACCCCTGGAGCCTTGCTCACTGCTAGCACAGCAGTCTCAGATCGAACTGCAAGGCAGCAGTGAGGCTGGGGGAGGGGTGTCTGCCATTGCTGAGGCTTTAGTGGGTAAACAAAGTGGTACAGGAAGCTCATACTGGGTAGAGCCCACCGCAGCTCAAGGAGGCCTGCCTGCCTCTGTCGTCTCCACCTCTGGGGGCAGGGCATAGGTGAACAAAAGGCAGCAGAAACTTCTGCAGACTTAAACGTACCTGTCTGACAGTTTTGAGGAGTAGTGCTTCTCCTAGCAAGAGTTTGAGATCTGAGAATGGACAGACTGCCTCCTCAAGTGGGTCCATGACCACTGAGTAGTCTAACTGGGAGGCACCTACCAGTAGAGGCTGACTAACACCTCATATGGCCAGGTACCCTTCTGAGACAAAGCTTGCAGAGGAAGAATCAGGCAGCAAAATTTGTCGTTCTGCAATATTTGCTGTTCTGCAGCCTCCACTGGTGATACCCAGGCAAACAGGGTCTGGAGTGGACCTCCAGCAAACTCCAACAGACATGCAGCTGAGGATCCTGACTGTTAGAAGGAAAACTAACAAATAGAAAAGACATCCACACCAAAATCCCATCTGTACGTCACCATCATCAAAGACCTAAGGTAGATAAAACCACAAAGATGGGGAGAAACCAGAGCAGAAAAGCTGAAAATTCTAGAAATCAGAGCACCTCTTCTCCTCCAAAGGAACACAGCTCCTCGCAAACAATGGAACAAAGCTGGGTGGAGAATGATTTTGACGAATTGGGAGAAGAAGGCTTCAGACGATCAGTAATAAACTTCTCCAAGCTAAAGGAGGATGTTCAAACCCATTGCACGGAAGCTAAACACCTTGAAAAAAGATTAGATGAATGGCTAACTAGAATAAACAGTGTAGAGAATACCTTAAATGACCTGATGGAGCTGAAAACCATGGCATGAGAACTACATGACACATGCACAAGCTTCAGTAGCCGATTCAATCAAGTGGAAGAAAGGATATCAGTGATTGAAGATCAAATGAATGAAATGAAGTCAAAGGAGAAGTTTAGAGAAAAAAAGAGGAAAAATAAATGAACAAAGCCTCCAAGAAATATGGAACTATGTGTAAAGATCAAATCTACATCTGACTGGTGTATCTGAAAGTGACAGGGAGAATAGAACCAAGTTGGAAAACACTCTCCAGGAGAACTTCCCCAACCTAGCAAGGCAGGCCAACATTCAAAATTAAGAAACACAGAGAACACCACAAAGATACTCCGTGAGAAAAGCAACTCCAAGACACATAATTGTCAGATTCACCAAAGCTGAAATGAAGGAAAAAATGTTAAGGGCAGTCAGAGAGAAAGGTCGGGTTACCCAAAAAGGGAAGCTGATCAGGCTAACAACATATCTCTCAGCAGAAACTCTACAAGCCAGGAGAGAGTGGGGGCCAATATTCAACATTCTTAAAGAAAAGATTTTTCAACCCAGAATTTCATATCCAGACAAACTAAGCTTCATAAATGAAGGAGAAATAAAATCCTTTTAGACAAGCAAATGCTGAGAAATTTTGTCACCACCAGGCCTGCCTTACAAGAGCTCCTGAAGGAGGCACAAAACATGGGAAGGAACAACCAGTACCAGTCACTGCAAAAACATGCCAAAATGTAAAGACTGTCGATGCTAGGAAGAAACTGCATCAACTAATGAGCAAAATAACCAGCTAACATCATAATGACAGGATCAAATTCACACATAACAACATTAACCTTAAATGTAAAGGAAATAAATACACCAATTAAAAGACACAGACTGGCAAATTAGTTAAAGAGCCAAGACCCATCAGTGTGCTGTATTCAGGAGACCCATCTCAGGTGCAGAGATACACATAGACTCAAAATAAAGGGATGGAGGAAGATCTACCAAGCAAATGGAAAACAAAAAACAGCAGGGGTTGCAATCCTAGTCTCTGATAAAACAGACTTTAAACCAACAAAGATCAAAAGAGACAAAGAAGGCCATTACATAATGGTAAAGGGATCAATTCAACAAGAACTAACTGTCCTAAATATATATGCACCCAATACAGAAGCACCCAGTTTCATAAAGCAAGTTCTTGGAGACCTACAAAGAGACTTAGACACCCACACAATAATAATGGGAGATTTTAACACCCCACTGTCAACATTAGACAGATCAACGAGACAGAAAGTTAACAAGGATATCAAGGAATTGAACTCAGCTCTGCACCAAGCAGACCTAATAGTCATCTACAGTACTCTCCACCCCAAATCAACAGAATATACATTCTTCTCAGCACCACATCACACTTATTCTGAAATTGACCACATAGTCGGAAGTAAAGCACTCCTCAGCAAATGTAAAAGAACAGAAATGATAACAAACTGTCTCTCAGATCACAGTGCAATCAAACTAGAATTCAGGATTAAGAAACTCATTCAAAAACTGCCCAACTGCATGGAAACTGAACAACCTGCTCCTGAAAGACTACTGGGCATATAACGAAATGAAGGCAGAAATAAAGATGGTCTTTGAAACCAATGAGAACAAAGATACAACATACCAGAATCTCTGGGACACATTTAAAGCAGTGTGTAGAGGGAAATTTATAGCACTAAATGCCCACGAGAGAAAGCTGGAAAGATCTAAAATTGACACCTAACATCACAATTAAAAGAACTAGAGAAGCAAGAGCAAACACATTCAAAAACCAGCAGAAGGCAAGAAATAACTAAGATCAGAGCAGAACTGAAGGAGATAGAGACACAAAAAAATCCTTCAAAAATTCAATGAATCCAGGAGCTGATTTTTTGAAAAGATCAACAAAATTGACAGACTGCTATCAAGGCTAATAAAGAAGAAAAGAGAGAAGAATCAAACAGACACACTAAAAATGATAATTGGGATATTATCACCCATCCCACAGAAATACAAACTACCATGAGAGAATACTATAAACACCTCTATGCAAATAAACTGGAAAATCTAGAAGAAATGGATAAATTCCTGGACACATACACCCTCCCAAGACTAAACCAGGAAGAAGTTGAATCCCTGAATAGACCAATAACAGGTTCTGAAATTGAGGCAATAATTAATAGCCTACAAAACAAAAAAAGTCCAGGACCAGATGGATTCACAGTCAAATACTACCAGAGTTACAAAGAGAGTTGGTACCATTCCTTCTGAAACTATTCCAGTCAACAGAAAAAGAGGGAATCCTCCCTAACTTATTTTATGAGGCCAGCGTCATCGTGATACCAAAGCCTGGCAGAGACACAACAAAAAAAGAGAATTTTAGACCAATATCCCTGATGAACATCGATGCAAAAATCCTCAACAAAATACTGGCAAACTGCATCCAGCAGCACATCAAAAAGCTTATCCACCATGATCAAGTTGGCTTCATCCCTGGGATGCAAGGCTAGTTCAACATACAAATCAATAAACGTAATCAATCATATAAACAGAACCAAAGACAAAAACCGCACGATTATCTCAATAGATGCAGAAAATGCCTTTTACAAAATTCAACAGCCCTTCATGATAAAAATTCTCAATCAATTAGGTATTGATGGGACATAAGAGCTATTTATGACAAACCCACAGCCAGTATCATACTGAATGGGCAAAAACTGGAAGCATTCCCTTTAAAAACTGGCACAAGACAGGGATGCCCTCTCTCTGGACGGGGAGTTCTGGACAGGGAAGTCAGGCAAGAGAAAGAAAGAAAGGTATTCAATTAGGAAAAGAGGGAGTCAAATTGTCCCTATTTACAGATGACATGATTGTGTATTTAGAAACCCCATGGTCTCAGCCCAAAATCTCCTTAAGCTGATAAGCAAATTCAGCAAAGTCTCAGGATATAAAATCAATGTGCAAAAATCACAAGCATTCTTATACACGAATAATAGACAAACACAGTGCCAAATCATGAGTGAACTCCCATTCACAATTGCTTCAAAGAGAATAAAATACCTAGGAATCCAACTTACAAGGGATGTGAAGGACTTCTTCAAGGAGAACTACAAACCACTGCTCAACAAAATAAAAGGACACAAACAAATGGAAGAACATACCATGCTCATGGATAGGAAGAATCAATATTGTGAAAATGGCAATACTGCCCAAGGTAACTTATAGATTCAGTGCCATCCCCATCACGCTACCAATGACTTTCCTCACAGAATTGGAAAAAGATACTTTAAAGTTCTTATGGAAGCAAAAAAGATCCTGCATTTCCCAAACAATCCTAAGCCAAAAGAACAAATCTGGAGGTATCACGCTACCTGACTTCAAACTATACTGCAAGACTACAGTAAACAAAACCACATGGTATTGGTACCAAAACAGAGATAGAGACCAATGGAACAGAACAGAGCCCTCAGTAATAATACCACACATCTACAACCATCTGATCTTTGACAAACCTGACAAAAACAAGAAACGGGGAAAGATTCCCTATTTAATAAATGGTGCTGGGAAAATTGGCTAGCCATAAGTAGAAAGCTGAAACTGGATCCCTTCCTTACACCTTATACAAAACTTAATTCAAGATGGATTACAGACTTAAATGTTAGACCTAAAATCATAAAAACTCTAGAAGAAAACCTAGGCAATACCATTCAGGACATAGGCATGGGCAAGGACTTCATCACTAAAACACCAAAAGCAATGGCAACAAAAGCCAAAATTGACAAATGACATCTAATTAAACTTAAGAGCTTCTGCACAGCAAAAGAAACTACCATCAGAGTGAACAGGCAACCTATAGAATGGGATAAAATTTTTACAATATACCTTTCTGATAGAGGGCTAATATCCAGAATCTACAAAGAACTTAAACAAATTTACAGGAAAAAATCCAACAACCCCATCAAAAAGTAGGCAAAGGGCATGAACAGACACTTCTCAAAAGAAGACATTTATGCAGCCAACAGACCCATGAAAAAATGCTCATCATCATTGGCCATCGGAGAAATGCAAATCAAAACCACAATGAGATACCATTTCACACCAGTTAGAGTGGTGATCATTAAAAAGTCAGGAAACAGCAAATGCTGGAGAGGATGTGGAGAAATAGGAACACTTTTACACCGTTGATGGGACTGTAAACTAGTTCAACCATTGTGGAAGACAGTGTGGCGATTCCTCAAGTACCTAGAACTAGAAATACCATTTGACCCAGCCATCCCATTACTAGGTATATACCCAAAGGATTATAAATCATGCTGCTATAAAGATACATGCACATGTATGTTTATTGCGGCACTATTCACAATAGCAACAACTTGGAAACAACCCAAATGTCCATCAATGATAGACTAGATTAAGAAAATGTGGCACATATCCACCATGGAATACTATGCAGCCTAATAATGGATGAGATCATGTCCTTTGTAGGGACATGGCTGAAGCTGGAAACCATCATTCTGAGCAAACAATCGCAACGACAGAAAACCAGATACCGCATATTCTCACTCATAGGTGGGAACTGAACAATGAGAACACTTGGACACATGGTAGGGAACATCACACACTGGGACCAGTCATGGGGTCAGGGGAAGGGGGAGGGATAGCATTAGGAGATATACCTATTGTAAATGACGAGTTAATGGGTGCAGCACACCAACATGGCACATGTATACATATGTAACAAACCTGCACATTGTGCACATGTACCCTAGAACTTAAAGTATAATAAAAAAAGAAAGAATATACATATACTATATTGATACAGGATATATTATATATATCAATATAATATATGTATATATGTAATATATATACAGTATATCTATATAGTATAGCATATATCATACAGTACATCTATTTAGTATAGTATATAACATATATGTCTTAGAATACACATACATAATTCACATTAAACTGCATTAGACATTTAATATTAGTTATTTTAATATCTTTGAAAGTTGAATGAAAAATGGGTATCTACTTAGATGTGCACGTGAGGCAACGAAGATTAAATAAATAAAACTGCACAATGTCTGGATCATAGTAATCACTTAGTATTACTTATTTCCCTCATTCTTCACATTTTCTTTGTTTATCTCAAAGAAAAACAGACAGTTGCATTAGAAATGTAAATAACTATAAATAGTTCTTAACTTTGAACTGGGTTTATTCCACAACTGTATCATATTGAATGATATAATATTTTTAATGGCATGAATGTCAACAATCTAACTCACTTAACTAGGTGCCACTTTGCCCTTTTTTCTTAGGCTACAAGAAAGCCAAAAGACCAATTCAGGTGGATGAAATGGTACAACCCTAGACTTAACTGAAAATTAAACATGGTATAATGGAGTTATTGGAACATGTTCATAATATACATTTTACAAGCAGTTGATACTTTATTTCTCTAGATATTTAGGGATGCTATACAGATGATAATTATAAAACTTTTATAAAGCACATGCCATGCAGTTATGCTTTCAGAAGGGAGACATAAAAACAACACAAATTGTGTTCCAAAGATGAGTACAATTATAAATTTTTAAACTATTGTTAATAAATGGCTTACAGTTTTAATGGCAAATAATTACTCAAAATGATGCATCCTTGATGACAAATGATCAATAATATACAGATAAATTAGGTATTCTATAGGGAATAGCAAAGAAGAAGGGATATGAAGGCATTGAAATCCATACATTGCTTAAAAGTCTATTATATAATTTTATTTTACTTTTTGAAAGATACTTATGTAAAGAAATGTGATGCATTGAATCTGAGCCCTTCTTAGTACTACTTAACTTCAGCACTTAATACTCTATGCTTTTTAAAGGTAGAGATATAGAAATTAGTGAGATCAACAAAATGATTTATATAATGGAATAAAAGGTTTAAGGAAAAGCTGATAGATGCATTTATTAAATCTGAAAAACCAAGCAAGAAAGTAAGTTCTATATGTAAGAGATCTAATTTTTAAAAAGACAAAACAAATTGCATAGGCAAGAAGTGATAGCAATTGCACATTTGAGTCTTAGTGAAACAGAAATTATAGCCCTAGCATGATGTAAGAGAGAGGCAGTGACTTAAATCAGTGTTTTGATCAAGGCAATAATTTGTTGTGCTCCAGTCACATCAATTAGAATCAGACTGAGAGGAGAATGGAAATGATACAGACTTCAGAACTATTCTACATGAATTCCACCTATATAATTAATAAAAATAGGAAAATGATGAAAATATGCTTTAGAACACAAAACGTTAAGAGGAAAAGTAAATGAATCACTAAAAAAGATAGGATTGTTATTTCAGCATAACTGTATATTTACCTCACATATTACAGCTTTGGATTCCCAGGGAAGTGGGTAGTGTTAGTGCAAGTTTATATTTGCACTTTCCCCAAATCCTTCATTCAGAACAACAGGAAAAAATAAAACTAAGGGTACAAAGGAAGAGAGAATTGAAGAAGAAACACAACAAAGAGATGTTAAAAAATCTTGGGCCTGAAAGCTGATGGGTACATGTGAACTGACTTAGTAGGTCAAAGCAAGCTAAAACTAAAACCCTGGGAGCAGGAAGCTAAGAAACAGCAGCAGCTATATGAAAGTGTCTTTAGAATCCCTGCTCAGTGGTTAGAGGAACTGTTTACCCCTCTGAAGACAGGCGTAAAATATAGGGATAAAAATTGAAGTGTTTTATAGGCATAAATTACAATTATGAACATTTTAAAATTTCCTCGTACTTCTATAATGTTTTTCCCTCCATTAGGGCAACTTGGCACATAAAACAGATAAACTTTTTTGTCAATCTTAAGTTATATAGCCATTTTTAAACAATAGATCTAGTATCTTAGCTATCTGATAGGGAAAAAGTCAAGACTAGAGTGAATTTATAAATATCCAGCGTTTTCTGAAAGAGTAAGTTAATTATTATGTCTTGCATGATAATTCCCTTAGGGAACCTTCCTCCCTTTGAGAATTACTGCCTATCCTCTTGTCAATGTGCCATGCTCTTATTGCTCATGGTCTAATTCCATCAGTGTTCCTCTCTGCCCACTTTTAAAATTAAGTGGTTTAACTTTTTTACACATCTCATGATTTCTTTTAATGTTTTCCTACATTCCAATAATTTTGTCTATTACTAGTGTATAGTCCTAACTCGATATTTCTAATTCAGAATTCTCTTCATTCTCTTACGTTCTGGACTAGTGCTCCTCAAACAGTGGTCTGCACACTGGTCCTAGAATAATTCTGATGTACTCTGAGCTAAAAAACTTGCATCAAAATGTATATAAACTCTTCTGTCCTTAAGCACCTAAGCATAGTTTAGATCAGCTGACTTTTTTTTTTCTTGGTGGTAAAATAGGCTTGATGAAGGATATAGTGTGCTCATTTACTTTCTGTTGCCGATTCCTCTCTTTAGAGACCAGAACTTCATTTAGCACTGCTATCATATCACATAATTGTCTGCCAGGTATCTCTAAATATCTCAATTTTTTAATTAAAGCATTTAACTTCCCCTACACCATGCTCTCTTATTAATGAATACGAACATCCCAATAATAAAAGTTACTTTGTATGTTAATGAATTAATCCTGTGCCTTTGTCTCATATATTTTTTATTATCTTTTAAATAAGTAACCATCACCATTGTTTCTGGATACTTTTCATAGCTTAAAACTATTTAACTTTTAATTTAAAGTATTTTAAATGTAATATTTAAACAATGCCGTTTAAGCGATCTGCCATAAAAGCCTCTTAAATTATCTTTTTTAATTCAGTTTTCATTTTCAGTCCTTCCTCTCCCTATATAACACAGTTTCCCTTGTAAAATGTAGTTACGATGTTACTTAATTGCTTTAAGATTATCTCATGGCTCTCAAATATTTCATAATAATAAGGACAAAAGGCATAATGACAGTAAAACCAGCCAGCTTATATTGAATGTTTACCACGGACCACACATTTTTCTAAGCATTTATAGACATACATTTGACCCTCAAAATAACTATTATAATCACGATTTTACAGATGAGGAGTATGAGGCCCAAAAAGTTTTAAAAAATTAATTACTCATTGCTACCTAGATAATATGAAAAATACAGTCTACTTCTGAGATGTCAACATATAATGATTATATTTCTCTGCAAAATGTACAAAGTGCTTCCATTTCTAGCCTCTCTACATATGCCCATCCTAATTTCTGGTATCTCCTTCCCAAAACAGTATGCCCCAGCCACACCAAATTACTGACAGCTCTTAGATCACTTCATATTATTCTGTTATTTCACACCATCACATTGGCTTTCACATTGCCACTGAAATCCTTTCTGTCTGGAAAGTGTCTCATTCTATTAAAAATTTAATTTCCTTTAATAATTTATTTCTAATTTAATTTATATTAAAAGTCAACTCAAGTTCACTTCCTCAGTGAAGCCTTCCATCCAATACCCAGGGAGAATTTGCACTATCTCACACAATGTTTTCTCATCACCTAGGAATTCAATAAATAATCATGATACCTGTTCTTTAAAAACTTATGGCTTGACAGTGAATAACTAGATAACTAGACAAATAAGTATATAATTAATCCAGTGCTGCTGTGTATACTGTTAAGAAAATGAAATGCAGAGAATCTACAAAAACATAAAGAATGCATGGGTTGCCCAGGCATAGGAATAATAGAAGGTCTCAGAGAAATTGGCATGTGAGTCAGGCATAAAATACTTGAAGAATAAAGGATGAAAGGTTCAGCGTAAAGGCTATGTTAGGCACATCTTCTTATGTAATTCATTTATTATGGAATGTATCCCTATACAAAATTATTTGTTTCTTGTATCTGTCTCACCCACACCACCGAAAAGAAGCTCCCTAAGACCATGTTCTCTATCTTCATCATGTAACTAGCACAGAATTGATACATAGTAGTACTCAGTCTAGAAGTTCTTAAATGCAGAAATAAATCATTTAATAAGGGCCTAAGAAGAAATCAATGACAAAATGTAAAGAAGAGAGTAATGTCAAGAAATATTTAGCAATTTGAAATGATAGTGCTGGTGGACAGATTTTAACACAGAGGATAAACAATACAGAGACAGATATCAAAGATGCTTCTCTCTATCTTGGTTGCTTGGCTAGGCAGAATTGTGATTGTACAGTTGGGCTTTGGAGTTTGAGGTGTTTGTGGGGCTTCCAGGTTGAGTGCCAATGGTCCCTATAAGTGTTGGGAAAGATGACTTCTACCTCACCAGGTTTTAACTTGTCTCCACAGCTGCTCATTTACCACAATTCTTGACTCATAATGAGCTATAAATATTTTTGATTTATGAGTTATTGAATTTAATGGTTAGGTACCAAAGGAAAATCTCTGTAATATTTTTATTTCCCTTGGTGAACTTGAAAATGCTTATCTTCTCAAGTAAAATATCAGAATCAGTAAATGATCACTTAAAATTTTTATGTGGCTGTGTGTCTTCAGGGTGTATAACATATGGCTAGGTAACTTCAATTATGACAATACAACTGCCTGCATCGTTATTGTTTAGAGATGAATAATACGTTGCTAAGACAGATGCTCTCCTAATTTGACCAGCTTACTGAAAATTTAGGTACATTCTAGTACAAGTTGCCAAAAATAGGAAGTTCAATTAAATGTACCTTTGCATTTAAAATGTTACTATCACAGCAAATTTCATAAATACACAAGTAATAGCTTACTAAGTTCCAGAGTCTGAAGTTGAACATTTGAGATATCATCATTAGAATTAAAAATTTCCTATCAAGTAATTTCAGAAATTAACCCACAGCTAAACTACAATTATTACCACTTATCTGAACATTTTCTTCATTTCATAAATATATTTAAGAACTACATTTGCTTGCATAATGGTTACCTCCATATAATAAACAGTTAGTCTGGAGTAACAGAGAAAACAGGTCAATAATACCTGCATAAAGTTCACAGGACCCAGTTGGTTTCCTTAGGCAATGCGTTGAAATGCAGCTTGTTTTGTAAATAACTTATGTTTATTTCAAGTGCTAGGTCTCCGGTTCAATGGCTGAATTACTCTAGAGATGAATACACAGATATGGGGAGCAGGAAGAAGAAGGAGCAGGCATCATGGCAGGAGCCAAGCAAAATATGTTCTTCATGTTTTATTCTGTCTAAAATTAACTGACTACATTCAATAGCTGTTTATGACATTTGCAAAAGCTTAGTTTCTATGAAGTTGGAGTAAGGTGAGTTGTGTTTTACAAAAGTAGCAACTTGAGGCAGAGTCTTGAGCCCCATAAAACCAGGTTACTTACTTCTAGGAAAGAGTAACCAGTCAAGCAGGGAACTGTTTTCTCTCTTTCATTTACCCATTACTTACCTGTCATTCCTTAAAGCGTCCAGTATCTCTTCATGAACATAAAATTAATAGGATTCGTGTGATATAAAAAACACCCTATTTTCACTTTTTCTCCTAGAAACTTGGATAAACTTTCTAATTTCAGTGATATAGGACAAATTAAGTGGTCCCCCTTATTGTATGTAATTCATCCTGTGGACTCCCCAAATCCTTCAGTTGACCCCACTGTGATCAGATCTCCTCAGACGCACCTCATTCCACAAATCCCATCTCATTTCCAAAATAAGCTACTTTGCTGGGATAGCAGCTCTGCATGCTCCATTGGGCTGCATTTGGAAAGTAGTTAAACTTACACTCCTTCTTTACCAGCAACTAATAAGTTCCCTGAATCTGTCCTCACGTGATGGCTGCACTCATTTAATATAGTCACATCCCTATTTGAGCACGAGTGATGGTGTATTACAAAGTGAGACCTCCAGTATGTTTGCCATTGAATCTACATAGGTTCAAAGGAACATTTTGCTCCTGTAACTGACCAGCACAGTTAGACGCTCAGTCTTGTGGAGAGTTCCTGGGAGCAAGCTGTCTTCCTAAAGCTCTACTGATCAGACAAGTGCACAAAGAAAACCAGGTTGAATAATTTGATCAAAATGCATGATCCATATTATTTTGAAAGTTTTATCTTTCAAAAATGGGAAAATGCTGGCTTAATCACAAGATCAAGAATATTAGGAAAGATATATTAGTACTATACCTGCATTAATTCTATTATAATGCTTATTTTTAATAGCTATATTGAATTTAAAGACATTTTATTTATCTCAACATATAGCTTTCTTAATTTATCACAGAGGATGTGAAAAAATACAGGTCACTCATCAGAGTTTAATTTTCAAAGGAAAAAAGCAGTGGCATAGCAAATTCTTTTTCTCTATTATACATTTAAAGTAGCATAGTAATAAATCCAGATGCTTTTTTGTTGATATGTTAGAAATGACTTTACTAAGTGAATACTTTAACTGCTGTTTTGTGCTTCATTAATTTTTGCTGGTGTTTTAAATTTTGCCTTCTGTCATGTAAAATAGATTAAAAATAAACATTCAAGGCTGTTAAATTTTCAAAGTTCTTTGAAATAAAAAGGAATATCGTTTTCTAAAAATGTGATCTAGTTGAAGATTCTAATATTTAGTTCCATTGAGTATTACTCTATTGCCACCTACTCCTAGCTCCCAAATGCCCTTTGTGTATTCAATTTTATCTGCTGAACTAATTAATAGTCTATGATATTGGTTCAAGAGAAAAATATAGAACCATCTTAAATTTTCTAAAGTTGCCAAATTGTTCTGTTTACTTTTTTAACTAATTATTTGAAATTATTTAATTATTGTTATTGGCCATACCGAGAAACTTACTGTAATGATGATATTGAGATATTTAAAAATAATTACCTCTCAGCAGACAGATTCTACCCTCACTTAATTTGTTATCTATCATTTCTATAATATTTAATTTTTTACTACCTTTTCCATTTCAATGCATTGTTTCTTCCTCTGAAAACCCGCATATGATTGAATAACCAGTCTCTGAAAATCTAACTACAGTATTATATTGTGTTCCTGAATTACTGGCAACAAGTAGGCCAGCTAGCTTCTGAGGTTAGGATCACCTTATTCTGAGGTACTGTACAAACGTATAATGGAAGTACACTTTTTCTGAAGTAATCACCACCAAGTATCACCGATCATAAGTTCATTCAATTTACCTTCAAAATCTTTCACATCCATGCATCTTGTAAATGTATAGAAAGAAAAGTAATGGGAGGGAAGAAACAATGACATGCAATGTCAAGTTTCTAGTCAGTCTATAAACCCTCATTTAGTTGACTCTCTCAGCACCAGCTGTAACCCAATTAAATTCAACAGTGCACAGGTGTTCACAAGAATGACTAACACGAAAGCATACTTCCCTTTAGGGCTCTTAAAAATTAGAGTTCTTTAATTTCCATACACCTTCAAAATCAAACCAAACAATAAAATATTGAAAAAAAGAAATTAGATACAGCAGGGGAAAAACACAATCAGCATGAGCTATAACCCAATTAAGCTGAATAGCACTCAGGTGTTTACAAGAGCACACTCACTTAAAATTTTACCAACACAAATTAACTTTATCTAATATATCTTAAGATTGACAACGAATATCCATTTGTCTTCAGGTTACTCTTAAATGAGAGTTTTCTGAATTCAAGTTCATAAAAGAGGATTTCATTGCAAAATATAATACTACAAAAATACAGATTTTCATCTAAATATCCCATCATGGGCACTTATTTTAAAATACCCATTTTAGTTCAGCAGAGGCACTCAATATAGATTTCAATTTTTACTTAGATTCCTTGAATTTCATGCATGGTTCAAAAAATACTCTTTTTGTTCAGGAAAAGAATCCAACTATTTGGCATATTCTTTTCTAATTTGTATCAGTTATTTAACAAGACTTAAGATCTTAGAGCGATCTAGTAGAATAAATATGTCTCCATTATGTGCTATTTACTGAATATTTATAATACCAATAATATTAGCACTGAGACAGAATAGTTAATTTCTTTTAGTGTGGATCTGAAAGGCTGTCCATCCTATTCATGATTCAGATTTGCTGAGTAGAAATAATTATGCACTCATTTTATTAGAAAATTGTCCATTATCTATTACTCCATTGGTTTGCAAGGTGTGATTCCAAACTACCAGCATCAGCTATACCTGAGAACTTGTTAAAAATACACAACCTCAGCCCTATATCTGACTTGTTTTATCAAAAACTCGAGGTGTGGGGCCTAGCAATCTCTTTATCACTTATCACTTTACACAAGCCCTTCAAGTGATTCTCAGGCACTCTTAAGTTTGAGAATCACTTGTCTATTCAAATTCTGCCTTGAAGTAAATCAGAAAAATGTGCAAAATCCCCATTATACCATGGTGACCTTTGGAATAAATCAAAACTTACCAGATCATTGCCATTTTCCACATCCATACACATGACTAAATATCTAAATATAAACGCATCATTTCAAAATTTCCAAATTTTAACTACTATTCAAAAAACTTGCATGTTTTACATAGTAACTGTTCAAATGAGCTAATACATATGACTCTAAAGAAAAATCCAAAACGAGTATACAATTATTATTGGAGACATCGCTGAATCTAGCAGATCTATGAACTGCTTATATTATTCCTAGAAATTTCATCTTTAGCTGGATTATACAGTCTTTATGAAATTATAAGATTTAATAAATTTGAAATTACTCCTTATCTTTTAATTCAAATAGGAAAAAAAATCACAAAAGAAAATACATTTATTTCTATAGGGTGTATGTGTGTATGTGCATGTGTAGGTTTCATATTGCTAACTTGTTTTGGTATCTCTACACCAGAAAATATAAGAGTTTTATTATTTGGCTGCTGCATTTTTGCTTTATCTCAGAGAGAAAAAAATGTGTAAAGAGAAATATCCTGCTATTTTCAGTTCTAACCTTATATTTTTCAAGAGATATCTTTTATGAGATGTCAATTTTTTAAATACTTTTATCCTGAGATGCAAAATAATGCACAATTTTGAAAAGTTAGTTTATTCCTAGCATAGTCAGATTGTATTTAATAAACTCAATACTATGATGTGACAGTATCTATTTCAGATACTACAAATAGAGTACAATTGCTATATTGATGGGAACATATGAATAATATGTCTATATATGTGTGTATATATGTATTGTATGTATGTGTATATGTACACATGTGTGTAAACATTTATAATACTTTTTCAAATTTTGAAGTTCCTAAGATCAGTAGAAGTTAAAAAACTAAATTGAAAAGCATTTAATGAAAATTATCACTGCCAAAAAAAGAAGAATACACATTCTTCTCAGCCTCACATAGAACATTTTCTAAAACAGACCAAATTCTGGGCCAACAAACACAACTGAACAAATTTAAAAGAATATGCATTATACAATATCTGCTTTCAGACGTGATGGAACTAAACAAGAGATTAGCAACAGACTGCTGGTAAATCCCAAAATTCTAGAGATTAAATAACATATCTCTAAGTAACAAATGGATGGGGCTGAGCATGGTGGCTCATACCTATAATCTCAGCATTTTAGAAGGACATGGTGGGTAGACCACTTGAGCCCAGGAGTTCAAGACCAGCCTGGGCAACACAGGGACATACTGTCTGTACAAAAAAACAAATAAATAGCAGGGCATGGTGGCACACGCCTGTAGTCCCAATTGTCCCAATGGCTGAGGTTCAAGGATCACTTGAACCCAGGAGGTCGAGGCTGCAGTGAGCCATGATCACACCACTGCATTCCAGCCTGGGTGACTGAGCGAGATGCTGTCTCAATAAAAAGTAAAAATAGCAGATAGGTGAAATATCTGGAGAAATTTAAAAATATTTTAACTAGATAAGAGTGAAATATAATTTATTAAATTTTGTGGAATGCAGTGAAGCAGTGGTTAGAGGAGAATTTATAGCACATATAACTCATATATTAGAAAAGAAGAACAATCTAAAATCAACCATCTAAACTTTCACCTTAATAAATTAAATCCTAAGTAAGCATAATTAAAAAAAAATGAAAATTAGAGTAGAAAAATACTTAAAACAGGAAATAGAGAAAATCAACAGGCAAAAGATGATCCTTGAAAAAATCAATAATATCAACAAGCCTCTAGCTAAGTTAATTAAGAAAAAAGGACAGAAGGCAAAAATTACTAAAATCAGAAGTGAGAGAGGGGATATAATTACAGACCTCACGGAAACTAAAGGCATAATAAATATGAACAACTCTAGGCCCACATATTTGATAAGCTAAATAAAATGAACTAACTCCTTGGAGAACATAATCTGCCAAAACTCACTCAAGAAAAAATAAGCAATCTGACTAGGCCTACATTTATCAAAGAAGTTGAATCAGTAACCAATAACCTTCCAAAACAGAAACCACAGTGCCCAGATGGGTTCACTGGTGAATTCTGCCAAACATCTGAAAACAAAATTATGCAAATTCTCTACACTATTATTCAGAAGATAAAAGTATACAGAATACTTCCTGATTCATTCCAGGAGATCAGCATTTTACCCTAATACCAAAATCAGACAAATGCATTTAAAAAACTAAAACCGCAGATTGATATCTTTCATGAACACATACACAAAACTCTTTAAATTAATTAGCAAATAAAATCCCACAATATATGAAAAGAAGTATAACACAGCATGATCAGGTGTGATTTACCCCAGGTTCAACATTTGAAAACAGATTATTATCACCCTGATTTATCACATCAACAGGCTAAAGAAGAAAAATCACATGATTGTAGACTATATAAATAGATGCAGAAAAAGCATTTGACAATATCCAATAGCCAACCATGATAAAAAAACAAACAAACAAAAAAACTCAAACAAGCAATAGAAAACTTCCTCAAATTAAGTTTTTTTAAAAATCTACAAGAAACCTACAGCTAATATCAGGCTTAATGCTTAGAAACTCAAAATTTTCTCAGTAAGATCAGAAACAAGGCAAGGATGTCCCTTTTCACCACTGGAAAGGAAATAATAGATACGTAGGTTAGGAAGGAAGAAATAAAATTGTCTCTGTCACAGATATATGAAGATATATGATTGTATATTCACAAAATCCCAAATAATCTACAAAAAATTTATAGAACTAGTGATTATAGCAATGTGCAGGAAATCAAGTTAATATACAAAATCATCTGCTTTCCTATACACAGCAATTAACAAGTGGCATTTGAAATTAAAACCAAATAACCATTTATATTAGCACCCCCAAAATAAAATACTTAGTAAAAATCTAATAAAATATGTCTAACAAGATTTACATGAGGCAAACTATAAGCTTTGAGAAATATATCAAAGAGAAACAAAATAAATAAACAGATATTCTCTGTTCCTGAATAGAAAGACTCAATATTGTCAAGATGTCAATTCTTAACTTGAACTACAGATTCAACACAATCCCTATGGAAATCTCAGAAAGTTGTTTTGTCAATATTTACAAACTGATTCTAAAGTTTATATGGAGAAACAAAAGACCCAGAATAACCAACTCAATATTGAAGGGAAAAAACACAGTTAGAAGACGGATACTACCTAACTTTGAGACCTATTATAAAGCTACAGTAATCAGAGATAATGATTGACATCGGCAAATGAATAAGCAAATAGGTAAATGGGATGGAAAACAGAACCCAGAAATAGACCCACATACATATAGTCAACTGATTTTTGACAAAGGAGCAGTGGCAATACAATGAAACAAAGACAGTCTTTTCAACAAATGGTGCTGGAAAAACTGGACAACTACATGCAAAAACAAAACAAAACCAAAAACCGATCTAGACACTGACCTTACACTCTTCACAAAAATTAACTCAAAATAGATCATAGATCCAAATGTAAACTTTAAAACTGTAAGTTTCCTAGAAGATGACAGAAGAGAAAACCTAGATAACCTTAGGTATAATGCTAAATTTTTAGATACAACACCAATAGATACATCAGACTTTATTAAAATTCAGAACCTCTGCCCTGCAAAAGACAATGTTAACAGAATTGAAAGCTAAGCCACAAACTGTGATAAAGTATTTGTAAAAGACATATCTGATAGAAGATTAGTATTCAAAATATGTAAATAATACTTAAAATTTAACAATAAGAAAATAACCTAATTAAGACACGGACCAAAGACCTGAACATACGCCTCACCAAAAAAGATACACCGATGGAAAATAAACATATGAAAAGATGCTCCACATCATGTGTCATCAGGAAATGCACATTAAGACAACCAGATACCACTACACACCTATTAGAAAGGCCAAAATCGAAATCACTGACAACGCTAAATGTTGGCAAAGATTTGGAACAACAGGAACTCTCAATCATTGGTGATGGGAATGTAAAATGATACAGCCATTTTGGAAGAGTTTTGCAGTTTCTTACAAACCAAACATATACTTTCCCTATGTTCCAGCAATTGTGTTCCTTGGTCTTTGCCCATATGAATTGAAAGTCATGTTCACTCAGATAGTGGTACAAGTATTAAAACATCTATTATATAGTTATAATTTGATTATCCCATTTTGGTGTGTATATATTTATATACCTATTGACATATTTATAAAATTAAGACAAGAAAAATTTTGAACAAAGGGATCTCTGATCAGAGGTTATGGTAGGTTTTCCTAGTGCTTCAATAAATACCAGTGTTCAAAATGAAACATATCAAGCCAGGCGTGGTGATTCATGCCTGTAATCTCAGCACTTTGGGAGGCTGAGGCAAGTGGATCACTTGAGGTCAACAATTCAAGACCAGTTTTCACCATTACATTATCAATTGACCGACAGTAATATTTTTCTCTAGTTAAGAATACATATTGTTTATTTTGATATGGTGAACTGTTACATTAAAATGAAAAATTATTACTTTATTACAATTGCTGCCAATACTACAAGTAACATGTTTTTTCCAGATTTCATGAATAATAGTCTAAAGTCCTATAGAAAACAATGCGCAAAATGTAGAAAAGCTATGAAAGAATTACCTGTCTTTAAAGTTTAACTTAAATGATCCTTCAAGAACTTTTAACTGTTTTCCCATCTAGATGCAATCACTTCCACCTCTGAACATTCACAGACTGTTCTTATCTCTCTTACCTGTGTTTTTTTTTTTTTTTTATCACTTAGTTATCTTCTTGTTACCCTTAATCTATAAGTTACTAAATCATACATTGCCTTATAATACACAGAAAGGTACAGAGGCCCTAGTAGTCCCATCTTGTAGACAAGAAAACTGAGACCAAAGCCTCAAGGAAATCTTACTCACAAAAATAGTTAGATATTTAAACATTTAGGAGCATTTAATATACATGGCTTCCTACATAAGCTAAAGTATAATATTTCATAGATTTTGATATATCTTCTTAAATGTTCATACCTAAATGATGATCAAACCATTTTTCCCAGTATCCTAAGTATTTTACAGTTAAATTGTCTCCTTACTTGCATTTCAGGGACAAAATAACAGAGATCTAATTTTTAAAAATATTATAGCTGAAAATCACTTCAGGCTTTCAGAAAAGTTGCAAAAATAAGGAAAAATATGTAGTCTTACCGAGATTCACCCATTGTTAATATTTGCCCTATTTGCATCATTTGTCTCTTTCTTTATAAAAGTATGTTTGTTTTTATGTCCATATATATATTTTATCCCTAAATAGTAAATGTTTTGGTATATATTTGTAAACAAGGGCATCCTCTTGCAGAATCACAATTCCATTATCAACTTCAGAAAATTTAACATTACTATAATATTTTCATTTAATCTATCATCAATATTCACATTTTATGAACGATCTTAATTTTGTTCCTTATAACACTGTTGTTTTTCCTCCTGTAAATGATCCAGTCGAGGATTATATATTGCATTTTGTTGCCTTGTCTTTTTAGTCCCCGTAAATCTGGAACATTTCCTCATCCATTCTTTTTCTATCATGATATTGACATTTTTGAAGAATATGGGGGTTTATGCATCTTTTTTGTTTCCTTAATATAATATTTCACACTTTGAGTTTGTCTGGTATTTGCTTATGATTAAATGCAGGTTATATAAACATGTATATATGTGGGAAGGCTAACACATAAGAGACGCTGTATGCTTTACAGGCTGTCACATGCAGAAACAAAGTTCATTTGCTTTCATTATCAATCACCTGGTTAAAGTGCCGTCCAGCTTCCCTAGTCTAGAGTTACTATTTTTTCTTTTCCAACTTATTGGCAATCTGTAGGAGGACACTTTAAGCCATACTCCACATCATAACTTCCTATAAACTTATCATCCATTGATGATCCTTACTCTTGACTACCCTTTATTATGGTGGTTGCAAAGTGATGATTTTCCAACTCTAGTACCATCTACACATTTATCAATTGATATTCTACTGTAAGGGAAAGCCCTTTCTTCTTCCACAGTTACATTTTTATTCAATTATTTATCCATCTATTTGCCATCTCTTTAATACTAATATAGACTCATGAATTCTGTTGTTTAACAATTTATTATTCATTGCTATTCTTAATTGTTTGGAGATTAGATTATCTCAGATTTTACAGTGAGAGCTCCTTCAACATGTCTCCTGTGACCATTTCATAAACTCCTATAATTTTTTAAACTTATATTATCTGACATCAAAAGTTTCTCCAGGCTTATCTTGGACTGTTGTTGCCCCAGTCCTGTAATTAGCCATTTCTTAGAGGAGCCCTGGGTCCTTTCACTGGGGAATGGTATTAAAAAAAAAAAAAAAAATTCAGGGCATTAAAAGTGCTCTTTATTCTTGGGTGTCAGAGCTTGAATATCTGTTTACTAAGAGGGCCTAGAAGCATATATGCATGCATTTGTGTGTTTGTGTGTGTACATATATGTGTGTATGTGTATACATACAGATACACATATTTATATACATGTAAAAACAAACATACACATATGTATCAGAAATCATGACTTCTTACTGATAACATTAATTCTAATCTATCTCATGGGGTTTTCCCTTGCCTTCCTAAATTCCATATTTGTATCTCCCTTATTTCAAAAATAAACATAGAATTTCAGAATTGTTTCACCAATACCACCAAAATAAGAAAACTACTCCTAGAAGTTTTTTGTCCTCTTTTCCCTTACCTTATGGGAACAAAGCGGCAGGCAGTGAAATCCAAAGTCACAAGAATTAAGTGGTTTTTTTTCCCCCTTTTTCTATTTTCCCTTTCAGTTTGCTAATGCTATTCATTTGAAAACAATTGTGTTCATTGGTTTATATTTGCTTTCAGTTTTAGCTTTTTGTTTACTTCCTATATTTGAAATATATAGACATTAACCTCTATCTAAAAGTCAAAACAACGCAGAAAGCCATACTCAGAGAAGTATCACGAGCTCCCCTGTTCCTCCTGCTTCATACTCCCATCCATGTGTACCACCTTAGCTTTTCTGTGTTTCTTTTTATTCAATAAGTAGGTAGATGCATATTGTTATTCCCTCTTCTTTGTTACTCAAAAGCCAACATACTACATGTTCTTTTTTGCACTTTGCTTTTTTCACTTATCATCTTCTGGAAAATTACCCCACACCTTTCATAAATATCTTCCTCATTCTTTTTACAGATGCTAATGCTCCAATGTATGTGTTTACCATATTTTATTCAATTAAGTTTGTATATTTTCATAATGTCCAATATTTTATAACTATAAATCATTTTTCAATGAATAACCTTGTATTTTTGTACTATTGGGCCTGTATCTCCAGCATAAATTCCTGAAAGTGCAATTCCTGGATTGAAAGATAAATGCACAGATAGTTTTTCTTATAGATTGCCAAGTTCTCTTCCACAGGGTTTCACTACTTTTCATTCCCAGATGCAATGCATGAGACTGACTGTTTCCCACAGCCTTGCCAACAGTGTATTTTCAAATTTTTGAGATTTTTGTCAATATCATAGGTATCTCAGTGTAGTTTTGCTTTTCCATTTTTCTCATAAAGTTGAATCTGTTTTCAGCCATTTAACAGTCTATTGTCTATTTGTATCTTCTGTAAATATTTTCTCTAAATTTTTATTTGTCCTTTGACTTTGCCTAGGGTGCACTTTGTCATGCAAAGTTTTTTTGTCTATCAGTGAAATTTTACAATCTGTAATTTTGTTGCATCTGAATATTGAGTCAATTCACAAAGCATTTCTATATACTCATATTATATAAAATACACCCTATGTTCATCCAGAACTTAAAAGTTTCATTGTCTACGTTTAATTCTCTCAAAATAATTTTTACATTATTCTTGCACATAATGTGAGTTATATATCTAATTGTATCTTATCCTAAATGACATTCTGTTATCCTAACAGCATTTATTTTTTAAAAAAGATTTTTGACTATTTCAAATCACTCCAGAAATGCTTTTGAAAAATCTAACTTCATTTTGCGTGTTGCATTTTAATCTCATAAATAATAATAAATAATGGAAACACTTATTTATCAGTGTGTTTCTTTAAATACTGGAATTGTTTTCCCAGTTACTTTAACAGTTTTCCAAAATGTAAACTTATTTATGTGCAATACATTTATGTCAACCATGGCTTCACTCAGCCAAACTACAAAGACGTTGTAGATCTAGGTGTTAGGTTTTCTACCCTCCAGTAAAGATCCACTTTAATATTCATTTACAATGACTCATTGGAATCCTACTCCACAAAAGAAGATTAAATGATTAAATTAACCAGCAATATTTAGGGCAAACATCCATTATATAGCAGTTGGAAGCATTCACACACACACAAAAAAATTACTTCAACTACAGCAATTGGAACAGGAATAGATTACCCACTGGGAGCCAAAGTTGGTTCTTTAACAAAAACTGCAGGTTTGCTCACAGCCCTTCACCACAATATTCCAACAGCAGTGTTAGGATTTTAAAATTGAGTCTAATGCTGAGATCCATCAAAGACATTTGTCTTCTTTGTGGTTTATAAGAATGAAAACACTTTATGCATCATCTGCTTGTTAACTAATGGTTGCCCCTCAAGATGGCAACAGTTCCCTGTAATGTAATAAAAATAAATATTCAGACTATATTCCTTTTTCTTCACTTTATATATTTTAATCTTGTCCCTCCCACCTTCAATAAGAAACAAATAAAGTATAATGGGGATTAGCAATTTTTTTCTATACAGAGCAACACAGTAAATATTCCAGGCTTTGCAAGCCAGATGTCTTCTGTAGTAATTACTCAACTTTGAAACTGTAGCACAAAAGTGGCTATAGGTTATCCTAAAAAATATGATTGAACTATTTGTCCTAAAATGTTAAAGTTTCACTAATATTTACATCTTAGAATAGCTCCAGTGAAATTTATTAAGAAGCAAAAATTCAAAAAATTTGCCCTAAGGTTGAGGCTTTAAAAGGAGTAGTGTTTTCCTAGTCACAAGCAGCATCTCATATTTGGTATCATATTGTTTTAATATATTAATTCTCACCTTCTGATTTCCTTTTTGAAAAAAAAAAAGTGAGATAACATGAACAAAAAATGGCTAGGGAAGTTTGAAGAATGAACGACTGTGATACTTCATATTAAGAACATGTCTTTAAAATGCTCAATACCTTTATCATATAATTATCATCTTACTGGCTTTTGCACTTAATGCACAATACAGACATACATCAATATTGCAGGTTTGGTACCTGATGACTGCAATAAAGTGAATGTTGCAATAAAGCAAATCAGACAATTTTTTTGGTTTTCAAGTGAATGTAAAAGTTATGTTTATGCTATGCTGTATAATACTGAACGTGTAATATTATGTTAAAAAATGTACATATCTTAATTTAAAAATCCTTTATTGCTAAAAAAAAAAAAAAAATGCTAATGATCGTCTGAGTCTTCAGTGAGTCAGAATCTTTTTTCTGGTGGAGATTCCTGCCTCAATATTGATGGATGCTAACTTGATCAGGGCTGTGATTGCTGCTACTTTGGGTGGCTGCGGGCCTTTCTTAAAATAAGACAACAGTGAAGTATGCCACATCAGTTGACACTTCCTTTCATGAAGAAGTTCTCTGTAGTGTGTAATACTGTGTGATAACATTTTACCCACAGTAGAGCTTCTTTCAAAATTGGAGTCAATCTTCTCAAACATTGCTGCTGCTTTATCAACTAAGTTTAAGTAATATTCTAATTTATTTCTGGTCATTTTAACAATGTTTGGTGCCATCACAAGATGGCAACAACTCAGTCATATCTTCAGGATCCACTTCTAGTTCTCTTGCTACTTCAAATCTATTTGCAATTACTTCCTCCCCTAAACTTTGGAACCCCTCAAAATCATCCATGGAGGCTGGAATCAACATCTTCCAAACTCCTATTAATGTTGATATTTTTACCTCTGCCCATGAATCATGACTGTTCTTAGTGACATCTAGAATAATTTGTCCTTTCCAAAAGGTTTTCAATTTAATTTTTCCATGTCTACCAGAGGAATCACTATCAATGGCAGCTATAGCCTTACGATTTTTTTTTTTTTTTTTTTTTTTTTTTGAGACAAGAGTCTCCCTCTGTCCCCCAGGCTGGAATGCAGTAATGAGATCTCAGCTCACTGCAATCTCAGCCTCCTGGGTTCAAGCAATTCTCCAGCATCAGCCTCCTGAGTAGTTGGGACTACAGGCATGCACCACTATGCCCAGCTAATTTTTGTATTTTTAGTAGATATGGCATCTCACCATGTTGGCCAGGCTGGTCTCGAACTCCTGACCTCAAGAGATTCACCCACCTCAGCCCCTCAAAGTTCTCGGATTACAGGTATGAGCTATCACGCCCAGCCTAAATGTATTTCTTAAATAACAAAACTTGAAAGTCAAAATTATTCCTGGATCCATGAGCTGCAGAGTGAATGTTGTGTTAGCAGGCATAAAAACATTAATAGCCCTGTTCATTTCCATCATAGTTCTTAGGTGACTAGGTACATTGTCAATGAGTAGTAATAATTTGAAAGGAATCTTGTTTTCTGTGCACTAGGTCTCAACAATGGGCTTAAAACATTCAGTACCCATGCTGTAAACAGAAGTGCTGTCATCCACTCTTTGACATTTCATTTACAGGTCACAGGAAGAATAGATATAGCATAATTCTTAACAGCCCTGTGATTTTCAGAATGGTAAATGAACATTTGCTTCAATGTATAGTTACCAGCTGTGTTAGCCTCTAACAGGAGGCAGCCTGTCCTTAAAAGCCTTGGAGCCAGGCATTGACTTCTCCTCTCAAGCTATGAAAGTCCTAGATGGCATCTTCTTCCAATGGAAACCTGAATGTCTACATTGTAAAAAAATCTAAAATATTTTAAATGCAGCCACCTTCATCAAAATAATCTTAGCTACATCTACTAGATAACTTGCTGCAGCTTCTACATCCTCACTGATGATTTACTTTGCTCCTTTATGTTATGAAGATGGTTTCTTTTCATAAACTTCATGAACCAACCTCTGCTAGCTTCAAACTTTTCTCTGTGACATCACCTCTCTCAGCCTTCATAAAATTGAAGACAGTTAGAGCCTTGCTCTGAATTAGGCTTTCTCTTAACACTTAACGGAATATTGTGGCTAATTTGATTTTTTGTCCAGACCACTAAAACTTTCTCCAATCAGCAATAAGGCTGTTTCACTTTCTTATCATTCATGTGTGCTCTAGAGTAGCATTTTTAATTTCCTCTAAGAATGCTTCCATCACATTCACTACTTGGCTAATTGCTGGTGCCATAAACTTGACTTTTGGCCTACTCAGCTTTTGACATGCCTTCTTCACTAAGCTTAATAATTACTAGTTTTTTTTGTTGTTGTTGTCGTTTATTGAAAATAAGAGACCTGTGACTTTTCCTGTTGCCTGAAAATTTAAAGGCCATTGTAGGGCTATTGATTGACCTAATGTCAACATTGTTGTGTCTCAGGGAATAAGGAAACTCAGGGATATAAAGAGATTTAAAGGAAAGGCAAATCAGTGGAGCAGTCAGAACCCACAGAACATTTATCTATTAAGTTTGCTGTCTTCTACAGACATATTTCACAGTGACCCCACAACAATTATAACAGTAGCATCAAAGATTGCTAATCACAAATCACCATGACAGATAAAATAATAATGAAAGTGTTTTAAATATTGGGGGAATTACCAAAATGTGACACAGAGACATGAAGTGATCACATGCTGTTGGAAAATGGCGCTAATAGACTTGCTCGAGGCAGGGTTGCTACAAACCTTCAATATGTAAAAACATGCAGTATCTGCAAAGTGCAACAAAGAAAAGCACAATAACATGAGATGTGCCTATAATTGCATATCCTGTATCATCTGTAACTGAGCTAAATATTGTTGGCACTGGGAGAAAAGTGGCCTATAATATATAGTTTCCTATTTGCAAAAAAATATGTTTAAACACGAATTAATGTAAAGTTCCAAATAGCAAATAGAAGTCTTAAAGTGGAAGCAGAAATGATTTCAATGTTTCTGTCTGTAGGTCAGAAACACAAACCAATACTTTTCCCAATTGTCTTTTTCAAGCTTGAATGTAATTATTCTTATTTTACCTGAGGATCCACACCCTGATGTAGGCTGCTTCCTTAAGATACTAGAACTCAAATAACAGAAAGATTTTCAGAAAGCAGATTCAGCAGTCCATGACTGAATACTGACACATGACTTTTATGTTGTCCTTCACAGTCATGATTGTGGTGGTTTGTCTCTTATTCAGAGTTTAACGGTTCAAATTTAGATATTATTATTTATGGGTACCCTCTATACAGAAGACATAATAAACTACCTTCTTCATCATTTATTATTATATTCCATCAGTTTATTATGAGTCACCAATTAATGAGTTTAAGTATAGTTTTCAAATGTTATTAGCCATATCAGAGGTAACTTCTGTAAGTTTTTTATGTGATTACTTTGTTCTGTTTATATCATACTATATCTATGTAGAGGTTTCAAATATTAATGAGTTAAACCTGAGGTTTTTTTCCCAAAAAAAAGTACAATAGAATTGAGGAAAAAAGAAAAGAGGTAATATGGTGTATGAAGAAAATCAATATATTTAAAATGTATTATTAAGAAAGGTAAAACAAACTAAATCAAAATGTACCTAGATCTTGGAGCTACCTCTAATTTTGTCTGACAGAAGGATATGGGTAACTTGAAAAGAGTCAAATCAGGTTGTTCTGTTGACACACAGCAGAATGAGATTATCCTGGGTCTGGTTAAACTTGTGTATGCTGTGCATGTTAGAAGATTAGAAGAATAAACCTCTAGTACATGCTCGTTATCCTCTCTCCAAGTAGGAGCAGTGTGACAAGAAAAGAAGTTCAAGCTTGTTTTGTAGAAACACCAGAGTCTTTGCATATATAGAGGCATGGTTACACTTTTAATCAATGACCCCATTGATCAAAGGCCATACAAATACATAGATCTTTTAGAAATGTGTCAAAGGTAATTTTAAATGAATTTATCTATTTTTACAAAACATTTTTATTTATAGTAAGAAAATTCATAGATACACATAAGTCCATACATCTTTGAGGTAAAAGTAAAATTACCCCTTACATTCTGGAATTCTGAATATGTGTAAAGTTTGTTCTGATCTTACTATGCCCCCTGTGTCACTCTTCTTTTTAAAAACTCTTGGGATCAGAAAGGTCAGCCCTAGGTCCTAGGGTAGAAAATGTTATGGTGATGGCCACAGGTAAAAGAAGTTTCTTCTTTATGTACAAAAGATATTGCATAAAATGTGATTGTATTTTGATTTATGAGACTCCAAATTACTTGCTATTAGAGATTGTCAAGAATGAAAATTATTAACTCTGCTACACAAGGACAAGAAAAGAAATCAGTGTATCAAAAAGATATCAGCATTCTCAAGTTTATTGAAGCACTACCCACAATAGTTAAGATTTTGAAGCAATCTAAGTGTCCATGAACAGATGAATGAATAAAGAAAATTTGCCACATATACACAATGGGGTACTATTTAGCAATTTTAAAAAAGAGAACATGTCATTTGCAACAATGTAAATGGAACTGAAGGACATTGTGTTAAGTGAAGTAAGCCAGGCACAGGAAAAAAAAAAAGAAAAGAAAACTTCACATGTTCGCATTCATCTATGGGAGCTAATAATTAAAACAACTGAGCACATAGGGGACAGAGAGGAGAAAGATGGTTACCAGAGGCTGAGAAAGGAAGTGTTGGGAGTTGTGGTGGGGGCTTGGGGTCGGGGGCACTGTAAGTGGGGATGGTTAATAGGTACAAAAATATAGTTAGAATGAATATGATATAGTATTTGATAGCACAACAGAGTGATTACAGTCAATAATAATTTATTGCACATTAAAAAATAACTAAAAGATGGCAGGCGTGGTGGCTAATGCCTATAACCCCAGCACTTTGGGAGGCCAAGGCGGGCCGATCATCTGAGGTCAGGAATTCGAGATAAGCCTGGCCAACATGGTGAAATCCCTTCTCGACTAAAAATACAAAAATTAGCTGGGTGTGGTGGTGTGTACCTGTAATCCCAGCTCCCAGCTACTCGGGAGGCTGAGGCAGGAGAATCACTTAAACCCAGGAGGCAGAGGTTGCAGTGAGCCAAGGTCACACCACAATACTCCAATCTAGGTGACAGAGTAAAAAATAAAAATAACCAGAAGAGTATAATTTGAATGTTTGTAAGACAAAGAACTGATAAATACTTGAGGTTATAGGAATCCCATTTAACCTAATGTGATTACTATACATGCTATGCCTCTGTCAAAATATCTCATGTTCCCCATAAATATGAACACTATGTACCCATACAAATTCAAAATAAAACAATTTTTTTTTTTTTTTTTTTTTTTGAGACAGAGTCTCGTTCTGTCACCTAGGCTGGAGTGCAATGGTGTGATCTTGGCTAACTGCAACCTCCGCCTCCCAGGTTAAAGCAATTCGCCTGCCTTAGCCTCCTGAGTATCTGGGACTACAGATGCATGCCACCACATCCGCCTAATTTTTGTATTTTTAGTAGAGACGGGGTTTCACCATATTGGCCAGGATGGTCTTGAACTCCTGACATCATGATCCGTCCACCTCAGCCTCCCAAAGTGTTGGGATTACAGGCGTGAGCCACCACGCCCGGCAAAACAAATTTTTTAAAAGAAATAACACATTTGGGTTTTGTATGATTTCAGATTTGGTTCCGGTATTTCTCAATTATATTTTCTGGTATACTTAAAATATTATTCCAGTAAAGCATGTGTTTTATTTCATGATAGTTCCTTGAATATTAGCAATCTGTGTATTATGTGTCTATCAATGTTATTTAATAAAACATTCAATAACTGAGACAATTTTTCCCTGTCTTTCTTTGTAAGTGTAGACTTAACTCTGTAGCAGAATTAACTTGGATATTTAAAGTCTTACATCCCCAAATTAATTAGACTTGCTAGTAGGTATTGATTGAGCACATGGTCTACATGGTTAAATAGCCCAGTATCAATTTTAAGAAACCACAATAAGTATCATATAGTTTAGAATTGAGGATTCGGTAATCAAAACTTCAAAAGCTACTGACTGGCTCAGCACAGTGGCTCACACCTGTAATCCCAGTACTTTGGGAGGCTGAGGTGGGAGGATCATGAGGTCAAGAGATCAAGACCATCCTGGCCAACATGGTGAAACCTTGTGTCTACTAACAAAATACACACACACACACACACACACACACACACACACACAATTAGCTACCCGTGATGGGCGTACGCCGATAGTCCCAGCTACTTGGGAGGCTGAGGCAGGAGAATCACTTGAACCCAGGAGATGGAGGTTGCAGTGAGTCAAGATCGTGCCACTGAACTCCAGCCTGGTGACAGAGTGAGATTCTGTCAAAAAAAAAAAGCTACAGATTAATCAAGAAATAAGAGATACTTTGGACTTGGGACCTTGTTAATGTATTTGAAGGGTTTGTCTAATTGATAGCCAATCTCCAATCTTCTGTTTATTCATTAAATCATTAACTCTCAAAGCATTTATAAAAACAACTACTTTGTGGAAAACATACAGTAAAAAGAAATGTAAAGAATTTGAAAAATCTTAAAATCTGGAACTATAATTCTGGAGACAAGGTAACAAGAATTGCTCAAAAATTTCTGCAAATTGCAAAAATGAGAATTACATTACTTAGCTTTCTTCCAGTGAAAAACCATCTCCACATCTCAATAGCTTACAAAAACAAACATTTATCTGTTATTATGTGTTAGAAACGGAAGTCATCTGCTGGATCTCTGATCTACATGTTGCCTTGTTTCATCACCAAGGCTGAAGGAGCAATCCCCTTTGGGTAGTCCATGTTCAAAGCAGAGGGGAAAGAACAAAGGTACTGAAAGAACCTAGCAATGCCCATTAACTCTTCAGCTGAGCTGTAACATAAATCACATCCATTCACATTCCATTGTTCAAACTGGGTTACAGAGCCAAAGCCAAAAATCAAAAGAACAAGGATACAAGCTCTGCCTACAGAACACACAGAAGTCACTTCATGGTGAGTGTGAAAACCCTTATAAGAAAAGGTAAGGACTGTTGGGAATAAGTAAAACAATCTACCACAGAAGGACTCAGTGTTTTCCTACCATAGCAGGATTGAGATGTCTCCTCATCAATAGTACCTGCTCATGCTTCCTTTTCATTTCAAGAATTAGTCAATTCCATGCTTGTATTATGTTGGCAACTTATCTAGAATAAAATCATTGTTAGTTCTGAAAATATAGAAACTGATTTACAGGGAAATGTTTGTAAAATTTATAGTAATGCAGAGAAACATTTTGTGAACTTTATAGTTTTTTTTTTCCCAGTATAAAAGACTGATTAAAGTAAATGAAATTGCTACCAAACTAAAATATGTTAATTATAAATGTTTGATCCAGAAAATTATATGGCAATTATGAATCCAGGAGACAACAGAGGAGCTAAAATAAGCTCTCCCAAAGAAATATAAAAATATAAAAGCATGATAAAATATTGATCATAAAACATATCTTTTATCTGTTTTTAGAAGAAGAGAAACAACTAAAATGTATGCTTTTAAGTAGTAGAAAAATGTGTAATTCTTCCAAGAATTATGGAAGCAATATTCAGCTGGTAAAGACAAATAAGAAAGAAAAAATACGCTACACATTTAACAAGTCTGTTGTTTTGAACATTATGGTCTTCCTGCTGTTATATTTGCTAAAGGGCATATAACTATTATTAAGTAGGAGCCAAAAATCACAGCATAGACCAAATGGAGCATATTACTGTGAGTAAATATTTGAGAACATTGAATTTAATATTAACTTCTGTTGAACAAGAACAGACTTCAGTGTAAGTTATGGATCTGACCACATGGTTATCATAAAAGTTTTAGTTATCTCTTCTGACATCCTAGGGAGAAAATAGAAGGGAATTGCAGAAATAAAAAAAAAAAAACAATTCTTCATGTAAGCTAAGAAATTATTTCTTTAAAATTCATCCACCCATGGAAAAGTACTATCATTATTTTTACCAAATAGCCACATAGGAAAATTGTATACTACATTTATTCCCATATATTTTATGTAATAACAGAGGCTAAGAATAAATGCTATCCAAGCCCATTCAAAAAGTAAGACAAGTTTGTTATTCAAAACATTTCCTGAAAGTATAATAAACTTGTCAGATCTTTCTTTAGAATGACTGACATATACATAGCTACTCATAAAATAATCAGAAAACCTATGTAAGGAATAATTCCAGGTGTCACTCAACCAGAAAACAGACGGGATGGCTGGTTGGCATGTGATCAAAGAGATATTCATCACATGAAAAAGCCAAGAACCAGAAGATGAGAACCAAGTAGTGTTGAGAGAGGAAAGTCATGAATAGTGGAAGGTAAAGAAGAAAATCCATGATATAATAATATGTGAGACTGGTCATGATGCTTTCTGTATGAGACAAGATTATAAGAGGGTAGAAACTATGACTAGGCACGCCTACTGGTAAAGAGCAAAGAGGGCAAACATAAAAAGAGAATTCCAGAGAGTCCAGAAAAGACCTAGAGAAAAAGATAAAGGACAATCTCAACAACTGCCTAGGCTCCAGTTCCATGGTCAGAATATTTCTGCCTTAAAAAAAAGAAAAAAAGAAAGAAAGCCCTTCCTCCCAGGAAACTTCCATGGGTCTCATTCTTATAACCATGAATTCAATTAATATGTATATTTAATATTTTGACTTTTTCTTTTTTGAGACAGGATCTCAATATATCACCTATGCTGGAGTGCAGTGGTGCAATCTTGGCAGGCTGCAAGCTCCACCTCCTGGGCTCAAGCGATCCTCCCACCTCAGCCCCCCAAAGTAGCTTCAACTACAGGCTCAAGCCACCATAACAAGTGAATTTTGTGTGTGTGTTTTTTTTTTTTTTTTTTTTTTTTGGAGAGATGGGATTTCACCATGTTGCCCAGGCTGGTCTCAAAATCCTGAATCCAAGCAATCCACCCACCTCAGTCTCCCAAAGTGCTAGGATTATAAATAAGAGCCACTGTGCTCAGCCCTTAATATTTTGACTGTTAAAAAATTTTTGATTGCTGCTAATTATCCTGTTGAATTAATATGCAATTTTCAATTTCAAAATAAGTGCAACAGCAAATAAAATTTACAAACTTTACTTGGCAATAATATTGTTCATTGTGTGCAAACTTATTGCCAGGAAGAAATATATATTGCTTATTGTGGTATTGATGATGTATAGTGAAACTGCATTATTATATAGTGTGGGATAAAGCAAATGGTATAGTGTTATTAACAACCAGGATTACCAGCATGAGAGAAAGGACATGCAAATGCAAGTTCACTAAGATTATATATAAGTCCTGTAATTCTGAATTTGAATTGAATGGATCAGTATGAACTTATGGTGTAGCATACTAGTTCCATTTACTCAAAAGGTCAAGAATCAGGAGACACAGGACAATCTAATGAAAGAGATTTAAGAGACATATAAACTAATTTTAATGGACTCTGAGTCAAACTTAATCTTAAAAGAGTATTTGAGAAATGTGAATCCTGATGGAATATTTGATGATATTAAAAATTATGACTATTTTTGTGTGATAATAGTATTGTGATTTTTGTTTAGAGATTCACAGTAAAATACTTACAGATAAATGATACAATGCCAGGATTTGTTTCCAAAGTCTACTCAAAAAGTATGACAAAGTCCTAGCAGGAAGAATAGGTGAAAAGGCCGGGCACAGCGGCTCACACCTGTAATCTCAGCACTTTGGGAGGCCAAGATGGGCAGATCACCTGAGGTCAGGAGTTCGAGACCAGCCTGGCTAACATAGCGAAACCCCATTGCTAATAAAAATACAAAAAATTAGTCAGAGGCGGTGGCGGCGCACCTGTAATCCCGGTTACTCGGGAAGCTGAGTCAGGAGAATCACTTGAACCCGGGAGGTGGAGGTTGCAGTGAGCCAAGATGGTGCCATTGCACTCCAGCTTGGGTGACAAGAGCGAAACTCCATCTCACCCCTACCCCCCTAAAAAGGTGAGAGTTCAGAAGAAATATTATTGACTACGAATTGTTAACTGTTGAGGTAGGTGATCATACATAAAGATTTATTGCACTCTAATTTTACATAAATCTTTGATACCAGAGACAGAGCCATTGGGAACTTCTCATGGGCTAGGCATTGTGGTGCACACTGGATAATGCGTTCATGTCCAAAACATGGACCTACCTATTCAAAACATTAACTCCCTTTGTTGATTGTAGTCTTAGGTTCACGGAGGTCTCCTTCTGACCACGCCACTCTATCCCGGTGACAAAGTGACCCTATGCAAAGTGACTCACAATCAGGATTGACTCCCTAAATGTTTGTGGATGAATTACATAAGGAAATAATAACTTAATTGTTCAAAAAATATTTTGTCAAATTAATATTCCTTTATAAATTACTAAATTGGCAATTTGTTTAATAAATATACACATTATGAGTTCATACATAAAGAGTCTGATTCTGTACCACTGAACCAAAACACATTAATTACTTCATTGGTTTGTCTGGATACTCTCTAATTTTGTTTAGTTTAAAATATAATATCACCTACTTTGTACATTATGCTATAAAAAATACAAAATGGAATGTGTTACTGAGAATAATATTTCAAGTTTGCATTTCAGATAGAGAACCAAAAACGTACAGGGCATTTCATTATATAGAATCCTTTCTCTCTTGGAACTTAACTACTAGTCTGCTTAAAAAGAAAACAAATAAGTTTGTATGCAAGTATGATGCATGCATGGATGTAGTCATTGTTTATCTCAGGTCAGCCTATTAATACAGTACAATAATATTTCTACACTGCCCCCGTAATACATATGTGAAAAATACACTGAAAATCTCTCATAAATGACAGAAATGCTAATATCTTTTAAAGACTGTTTATTATAAATGCACCATTACCTAAACTTGCCTCAAACACTATACTTTGATGGAAGTAGTGTGCACTATTTAATACTTTTCCTAAAAATATTATCTGCCATTTGTCACTTATATTGTGGATACCAGGTTAACTTTACAGTGGCTAGGTTAATTTCGTGACATTGAGAGATATGCTAATGGCCTTCTCTATCTCTTTATAAATCTTGATTCTTAAGAAACATCAAAGAAGACATATCAGAGAAAAAAAACTTAGAGTTAATAGTAATAGCTGGGAAAATTAAATGTGATGCCTTTAAACTTAGCTCAGATCCACAACTTTATGATAAATATCTTCAAAATTTGGTAGAAACGCAATGAATAATAGAAAATAATTAATCCTTCCAGAAAGGACAGGTAACCAGAGATTAATAACCTGAATTATGGATCTTCTGTACCAGAAAAAGAAAGACCTAATAAAATTTTAAAGATATTAACTCAGTAACTCATGTTAAAAATCTTTCTAGACTAAATACGAGAATTAACTCTTTATATAATATCATACAGTTAAGAGCATGTTAGGTGAAATCATTAATGTTCTTTTCTTGTTTGATAACTAGTAAAATTTATTAGAGGAAATCTCTCTGAATGCCAGTCTCAGAAATGCTAACATGCTGATAAATCGAGCAATAACAAGATATTGAAAAGAATTCTTTTAACTACCAAATTATGATGTAATTAAATAACACCACAACAATATTTTTATGTAAAGTACTAAAATTTTAAAATCTAGTATATACTTCCCATCATGAAAATTAGTCTTTTCTAGGCCTAATTTTACATATTTATAGAATAATTTTTGTACCTCAAAAAAATTATACTAATTTTGCATTTTGAACGGAAGAAAATGAGCTACTGAACTATGCTATTTAAAACAACACTGAACATACAAACCGAAGTATAATTATTTAAAGACTTAATACTAATAGCTGTCTTGCCATTGATTATAACATTCATGATTTCTGCAGGATTATTCAGTTCTTGTAAGTTCTTACAATAATGTATACTTTCTGAAAAGGTCATGTGTATCCTGGAATCCATGGAGTTAAATTATGTCAATACTTTACCAAAATGTGCTGAGACATCAAGGAGACTGTAAAGTATAATCAATACAATAGACTAAAGATCCAAATCAATGGGCTACAGTTAGAATCTCATTTATGACAGCCCTCTCTTCATCCAAAGTCATATAAACCTCAAACTAAAAAGTAATGTTCCCTAAATTGAAAATGAAAAACGTTTGTTTCTGAACTGAAAAAGTACTCTTGATATAGAAATAAATATAGCAATAAGATCTTAATCAAAGAAGAGGTACACATATCTAAATTAATGTATTCAATAAAATCATTGACTCTTTAATCAAAGAAAATGATGCAAGTATCTTTCAAGACTTGTTCACCAAAACCTCTCTCTAACTGGAGATATTTTATTAAGCACTATTTGACATACACTGCTATGTGCTATATTTATATAGCTTTAATTCACTAGAGACAGAAGGAAAAGGGAAGAAAACAGAGGACACTATAGTAGAAACAGCTCCCGGCCGGGCGCGGTGGCTCAAGACTGTAATCCTAGCGCTTTGGGAGGCCGAGACGGGCGGATCACGAGGTCAGGATCGAGACCATCCTGGCGAACACGGTGAAACCCTGTCTCTACTAAAAAAATACAAAAAACTAGCCGGGAGAGGTGGCGGGCGCCTGTAATCCCAGCTACTCGGGAGGCTGAGGCAGGAGAATGGCCTAAACCCGGGAGGCGGAGCTTGCAGTGAGCTGAGATCCGGCCACTGCACTCCAGCCTGGGCGACAGAGGGAGACTCCATCTCAAAAAAAAAAAAAGAAACAGATCCCTTCTCCTTGTATTTGATTCATTCCTTGACAAGCCAGTTTAGTTACTGAATCAGCTGTTTCAACAGTTTTTTCCTTAGCTGTTGTTCTCATCTACATATTTTATGTCTTCTTTTCCCTGTATTTTTGTCACATACCCACACACACACACAAACACACACACAGACACAATCTCCATCCTATGCTTCAATCAATCGATTACTTCTAATTCAATTTAACAAAAATTTATTTTTTATCAATCTCCTAGACGTAAACTATATGTCTTGTCTTCAATGATTTTACAGATTTGTAACTCAAAAGCATTACGCTAGAAATATGGTATCCAGATGAGAGTATTTTTTTTGAGGAAATGACCCACAAATGAAAATTTGCAGGAGAGTTCCTTGTGGACAATAAAGAAAAAGAAAATGAGGCAACTGAAGATACCTTGTGAGCTTAAGCCATCAATTCAGGATGGATACAATGAGGGTCTGAAACTGAGCTTGATTGTTTAAAATGTTAAGGGTAACAGGCTTTTTCAGGAGTTCACTCTGTATTTAAGGAGTGGTACAGGTACATAAATACAACATGAGACAAAATAGTAAGAGGTAGAGCAGAAGAAGAACACGGCAAAGCAAGTAATTCTGCTTTTTGAAGAGAAATGGCATGAGTTTTTATTACTAGTAGTTTCGCAAAGACCGTTATATTTGAGCTGGGTCTTGGAGAATCACATTTTACCTATTTAAATAAAAAAAAAAAAAAAAAAAAAGGAGGAGGAGGAGGAGGAAAACGTATTCATGGCTCTGCATACTTGTAAAGTTTCCACTCTAGATGCCATCTCAATCTATATGCTCTCTGTGGGCAATCACAGAAACTCAGATAGACTTAACCCCTACAAGCCTTACAACCATACTTCCTATGTTAATTAGCATTAAACTGTGAGTAATAGAAAGAGTAATAGAAACAACAAAATATTTTTTTGGCTTTAAATAAAATGTGTTTCTCTCTTACACATATATAAACTAGTAAGGTGGCTGTGCTCAAAAAAAGTCTTCCAATATCTGGACTCAGAGATCCCTATGTTGTGTGTGTGTATGTGTGTGAGGAAAGAGCAAGGAAGAGAAGGGCAAATGAAACAGACCATCAATAACTTAAGTGAGCTTTCAGCCCCATACTCCTACTCACATGGCCACATGGCTTCAAGGTAATCTTTATTCTGAGACACTACAGGCTCAGCTAAAATATCTACTACTACCAAAAAGGGGAAGAATTGTTTCTGGAAAACAACTGCAATCTTTGCCATAATCCCCAAGATCATTTGCTGGGCCACCAGTCTAGAATTTTCAAGGCATTCAATCTCTCTGACCTTATCTTCCCTAGATTTCTTCTCTGCAGCCACACTTGACCCCTTGCAGTTTCTCAAATACAAGGCCTTCATTGCTTTCTTTGACCTGCCCACATATCCTTATGATTTTCTCCCTCAGTTTCTTCAGATATCTGCTCAGAGAGGTTTTTTGTAACCAAGATTGTAAAATAGCCTCAAATATCTTCCCCATTTTATTTTTCTTTGTGTGTGTGTCTGTGTGTGTGTGTGTGTGTGTGTGTATTTTATCACCTCATATAGAGTATACATTCGTTTAATTGCAGCCAACTTCTACAATATAGGGTCCACAAAAGCAGGAAAGTTGTTGAGTACAGTAGTTAGGCCATAGTTAGGTGTTCAATACATATTTTTTGAACTAATGCATACGTATCTAATGGTCTTCATAGCAAAAACACTTCAGTATCTCAAACACATGTTCCCAAGCTAAATTAGTGTCTTCATAGATTTCCCTCTTACTTACTAATATAATGATTATTCTCTACTTGCAGTCTCTGTTAATAAATCTTCCCCTCCACTCTTTGAAATCCCAATGGAAACATGTTGACTACTTCATCTCCATTATAACTTACAGCTTTTTATTTCTCACGTCCTGTCTATTGTACCTCCACAATGCCGATCAGATATTGTTTTACTTACATTCATTCCCATTATTATTATATTAGTTAATATTCTAATCATCTCCTACTTGAGAAAGTCTATCTGTGTCCAAAAAAATGTTTAAGTTAACTAAATTTAAAAGCTTCTGGATGATTCTTTTTGCTCTACTTTCTCATGCCTCCAGTCCATCTTTCTGCTGTTGGTATTTTCTTCCTAAAGTAAAATTCACATCATGTCACCTTTCTTCATAATTTGTGCTGGACCATAAAAGGAACCAAAATTCCTTAAACCTTTGAGATTTAATGAATACCTTAATATACGTTTCTGTTAAATTAATGACCAATAATAACAAAACATATCATTTAGTTAATAAAACATATATGTAATACATGTTTAGCTAATAAAAATATATGTGAAATATTTATTTCTGGTTTAGCATCTGCTAGACTGAAAAAAAGGCCATTTCCCCCCCTTTCTGTGATAAGTTTGGTTTCATCTATTTAGATTTAACTCTTCAAGACCTTATGTAAATACCTATCATCTTATGAAAGCTGAAGCATTTCATTGACTCCAAGCTCAGATTTTTATCTTAAAGGAGTTCACATAACTATACTGTCTAAATCAGTCTTCCTGGCATATTCAAAATCCTGGCTCATTTATAACCTCTTCCATCCTATTAACGATTTGCATTCTTAACTACAGGTAAGAGAAAACCAGTGCAACCTAGCTTTCAATAGACAGGAATTTGCTAGCTCATATAAATGAGACATCCAATAAAGAAGAAAAGTTGGAAAAAAATGTGTTAAATGTCTCTCTCTCTCTCCCCCCCCCCCCACCATCCCCCACCTAGGCTTGTGCCATAAACCTTCTTCTCCATCAGTTACTGTGATTATGGCCATCTTGTTGGCTGAGCTAGAATTATAGGGTCTATCATTGGAGCCAAAGGATGGAAGGCATCCTATCCAAAATACAGGGATCTGGGATTGGGGAAGAGATGGGTCTCTTACTAGGAGGCTGGCTTAATGAGTAAAAATTACAGATGTCTACTACAATCATTAAACATGAATGGATGCATAATGTATTCAGGTTTTTTCTTGTACAGTTGTATGGACTCCAGTCTTTTTTGACATTTGAAGGTTCGTGTCTAAACAATTCTTATTTTTATTCCCAGTTCATAATGTAGCAAATAGCGCTTAATAAGAGCTCTCTTAATGTCTACATAGTTTAAATCCATTTTTAGTAGATCTTTTTATCATATTATTTTTATGCAATCATTTGTTGACCAGAACACATCTGGAAGAAAAATGGCATTGGTGTACTTATTTGCAGACTCAGGAAACAGATGTATCTTTCCCACACATCAATTTTATAGCATAGCAGAGTCAACCCTAAAACTCAGGATTTCTAAATACTCTTTCAATTTCAAATTTTGAACTATATGGTGCCACACTATGATTAATCATAATGAATGTTATTTCCCCCCTAAAAATAGCTTGAATTGTGGGGTGAGATGCAACTGAGTTTGAGTCCCAGCTTTGAAATTTTATAATTGTGTAAACCTAACCTTGCAGGGATAATATTGGCTCTCATCTTAATATTTGTTTGTGAAAATAAAAGAGATATGCAAGTCACACTTGGCACTGTTGCTGTCACATAGATGGTGTTCCTTTAAGGCTTTCTACTTGCACTAAAATTACTGTCACCACCTCTGCCACACCACTGCTAGTACTCCTATGATGACTACTCTTGTTAATGATTATTGCTGGACATGAAATTATGCACCAATACTCGGCATCATGTAATTTCCTTAAGAAAAATCAAAATTATGTTTGCCTTTGTTTCACTGCAGCAAAGCAAGATTGCTTAGCCCCTTTTCAATATCCTTTTCTCTCCTGACACCCCTTCATCAACCAAATTATGAGATCTAAGATACTAACCACTTTAGATATTGTTGTTATCTTCTATTAATAGGAAGCAGTACCTCACAAGCTACTCTGAATTTACCTAAAAAAAAAAAAAAAAAAGAAAATTAAACTACTCTAAAACAACATTATATTCATATGTAGCAGCTTTTGCCATCATAAGTTTATCAGTCACTGTTTTCCACACGAGATGTTGAAATTGTCCTTTGCATTTGTCGTTCCTGATGTCTGGATTACAATTCCCCCAGGTTTTCACATTGATTCCTTCTCTTCATTCTTGTCTCTGTTGGAAGAACTTCCTAGCCCCCCTATCTGATGCAGCTTTCTCTCACCCTCTTCCCATACACTATTTTTTTCAACATTGCACTCAATATTACTTGATTGTATAGTACTCTGTTCATTTATAGTCTACCCTCTCATCCTCCCATTAGACACCAGTCCTGAATACAGGGATGCCATATGCTTGTTCACTTCTGTGTCTCCAATGGCCAGAAGAGTGTCTGGCACATGGTAGATTCTTAATATATTTTGTTAGCTTAGGTGGATTGTCTCTAAAATGGTTAAAACCTAATTCCACATTATATTTCTTATAACATAATCACATGTTACTTTTAATGGTAAGCATAAATTATTTGGTCTAAGAAATCAGGTTTAATACAGTATAGACAAGAATGCTTTTTATTTCTAACCTTTATATGAAAACTTTTATGACCCCTGTATAACCATTATTCTGTGTGCTTTTTAAAATAAATCTTCCTGCGGGGCGTGGTGGCTCACGCCTGTAATTTGAACACTTTGGGAGGCCATGACGGGCAGATCATGAGATCAGGAGATCGAGACCATCTTGGCTAACATCGTAAAACCCCGTCTCTACTAAAACTACAAAAATTAGCCAGGCGTGGTAGCAGGCGCCTGTAGTCCCAGCTACTCAGGAGGCTGAAGCAGGAGAATTGATTGAATCCAGGAGGCGGAGGTTGCAATGAGCCCAGATCGCTCCACTGCACTCCAGCCTGGGCGACAGAGCCAGACTCCATCTCAAAAAAAATTAAATAAAATAAAAAAAATTCCTAAACCCATTGTACAATGAGCGATGTTGTTAAATTAAAAGTTTTGGCAATCTTTATAGCGCAATCTAAAGTAGTAAGGTATATAAATTGGTATATAGCTATTATTGAATCATATAAATTGCCTTTTGTTGATTTTAGTTTTCTATTTTCAGCTTCTTTTTATTTTATCACTTGCAATCAATTCTCAGCAATTTACAATATAAATGTTATCAAATGCCCCTTTGGTTGATTTTTGACCATTGGAACTTGTGTGTTTCCCACTGCATTTGAGCTGCTCAGAAGTCCGTTGTCATCATTTATATTATGGACAGTTAATAACTGCAGTAAGACTATATTACTTCGGTTTGGAGAACACAAAGGAATGCAACTTGAAAAACAAAATAGGACAAATGAATATTTTCTCTTTAAAATTGAGATGGTAGAAGACATTCTTTCATTAAAAAAAATCATAACATTTACATTAATGTAAAAATTAATTTAAAATAATTTTCTGCCCATTAATATTCTCTCTTAAGAGCATCTGAAAAACTGCTTTAAATAAGAACATATCTAAAATGTTCCATAGGGCAAAAATATTCCCCATATTTTATATTCTTAAATGATTTAATAAAAACATAATTAAATGTTGGCATAACTCTCGTCACAGTATATTGTAACGTTTATTTTATAAGTAAGTATTTTTGTATACCAGAATCTGTTTCATGCCTTAGCAAACCAATAATTAGTACTGAAAATAATTTTAAACAAAATCAGAAATATTTACTTATCTCCAGATAAAAAAGTGATACCCAGAGAAGAAACTCAAAAGATTAAGAATCTTATTTTTTATCAATGAATATTAAGAAATTAGGATTATTTCATCTCTGAAATATTCAAATTAAGCTTACCATTTAGTGACCTTCCAGTCATACTTTTTACTTATGCATTTACATGTAAAAGAATACGTAAAGACAATTGAGTATTGTGTAACATTGATAAGTATTTATAAAATATCTTTATTTTATAATAAAATAATTTGTGTAGATAGTGTCATGAAGGAAATATTCTCCCCATAATATAGTTTCCCTTCTTTATTTCAGCACATGAAATTAAACAACCAGAGGAATCTTCACCTGAAACCCATCTAAACTAGTCAGTACCATAGAAAGCTGCTTTACATCACATTTAAAAGGTAGAGTACAAATAAATACCTGCATGTAAGACCCAAATTAAAGCCCCTCAAAAATCGATTACTTTTAATTTCATAAATAAATGTTATATTTGGCTTAATTTACTCCCCATATAAAATAATAATATGTTTTAAGACTACATTTTTTGTTTCCTGTCAAAGTAAATTTTTTGATGTTGTTGAAATTAAACATTGTAACATCATGAACAATACAGCCTACTGTGTGCTTAAAACCATACAATATAAAAATGACAGTAATATTGTTTAGAATTTACAAAAAATTACACTTATACGTTTATTAATATTCTTAGTATTTTTTACCTTTCCTAAATCTCAGACTGATTCTTATGTATTTGTCAATGCTAAACTATCAACGTTCTGCAGTCAAATTTTTAAACTGTGAAAGTATTCAAAGTGACATGTAGTTAATGTGACAATAAACAAACGAATCCCCTTTTCAGTATAAGGAAAATATCTGTGAATGCATCTATACATCATTTTCCTCTGGTGATAGCTGTTCCCCATTGTTATATATCAGTTAATGTTTCTTTCCTGCTTGTGCCAGAAAATGCATTTAAATGACACTAAAAAGAGGAACTTTGATATATTAGTCCTCAAACTATTTTAATAACAATAAAATAATTTAAATGAGCTCTATTTTTGCCAAAAAGCAGGTTGTTAAGGTAAGAATAGTAACCAATTTATAAGTATATATATAATTAATCTTTCCTTAAAGTTTCAGAAAACAGAAACATATCAGAGGAGTTAACACAAAATGCAAACTGGTAGATTCAGATCTAAATTTGTTTTGCAAATTCAATCTAATACTGAAATGTTAAGCCATTTTTAATGATTAAATAAAAGTTTACATGGGAAGCAAAACAAACAAAGATAATACTGTAAATTTATGTATTAAAGGTTTAATTCATGACTTCCAGTTTCCATTATGGCATGTAAGAATCTTGGGCGTCATCACTTCCATTCTCACTACAGTGAAAAAACTGAACAAACTGAAACTCAATAACTCTTCTTAGATACATCAGAGAAGTGAGGTCAAAGGGCTATATATTGCTCCCTAAAATAGAGAGACACACAGGTAAGATACAGAGAATCACAATTTACTGAAGCAGAAGCCCAGAAGCAGAAACAGTGCTGTTAGGAAACCCTAAACTGTAATTGACAAATTGCTGAAGGCACAGTGTGGAAAAAATTCTAAGGGAACTCAGTCTTATGAGGCCCCCAAACATTCATGAAATGTACCTCCTACAGCCCAGTTGGGTTCTCTCAGTGAAAATCTGAGAGGAAAAAAAAACTCTCTTGCTTCTATCAGAGGAAGAGAAAAAGTAACCATTTTGAAAGGCCCGACCTCAAGACAAACTATTGTAGCACAGCCTTGCCTACGGGGCTTTTACCATAAAGTAAACAAACTGGAAAAAGAGAAATATACAGCATTAGCCCCCTCCAGACTTCAAAACAGAACTTGGAAGCCTCTTAAAGGTTATTGACTTCTATAAGGGGCACAGGCTCACTAATAGAAGGAGGACTAATGTAAGACTTTAGACCATTACCCTTTCTACTACAACTTATCATTACATCAGGAGAATACAACTGAAAGAAGTACATGACTCAGACCTTATTTAAAGATGTATTTGTCTCTTAGGAAACTCAAACACAACGGGGAAGACAAAACCAAGGAAACTAGAGAAAAAGTTAACCTCTGACACCGATAGCTACAGCAAACACTAAAAAAACACCCAATCCTTAGTCAAAAACATAAATTGAAAAAACAGAATCAATATAGAAAAATCAACAAAACCAAAATCTGGTTCACTAATAATATCATTAACATTGGTAAACCTCTAGCCAGGTTAATGAGGAAACAAGGAGAGATCCAAATTGCTATGATGGGAAATAAAAAAGCAACTATCATTACTGAACCAGTGGAAGTTAAAAGGATTCTAAAAAAATATTATCAACAACTATGTGCCCATACATTTGATAACCTGGATGAAATGGAGCAATTCCTTGAAAGACACAATCTACCAAAACTCAGAAGAAATAAATAATCTAAACATCTATATACGAAATTGGATCAGTAAATAATAACCTTCCAAAATGAAAGCACCAAGCTCAGATGAATTCTACCAAAAATTTAAAAATGAAATTACAGCAATTCTCTAGTTTCCTCCAAAAAATATAAGTAGTGGGAATATTTTGTAACTCATTCTTCTAGGCATCATTGCCCTAATCCAGAACCAGACAAATCGGTTACAAGACAAAAACATTATAGACCAATATCTCTCAGGATCGTAGATACATAAATCCTAAAAGAAAGCAAATCAAATTCAAAAATGTATAAAAAGAATTATACACCATGATCAAATGGAATTTATGACAGGTGTGCAAGGCTGATTCAACATTCAAAAATCAATTACTGTAATCTCTCATATCAACAGGCTAAATAGGAAAAATTATATTATTATATTAATAGATGCAGCAAAAGCATCTGAAAAAACAATTATCATCCATGATTCATAAGTAAAACCATCAGCAATCTAAGACTAAATAGGAACTTTCTCGATTTGATAAAAAACAAATCTATAAACACTTACAGCTAACATCATACTTAATATTGAAAAACTATATGCTTTTCCTGCTAGTATCAGGAACAAGGAAAGGAAGTCTGTTCTTACACTTCTACTCAACATCACACTGGGAGTGCTAGCCAATGGAATAAGAACAACAACAAAAAAGGAAATAAAAAATATACAGATTGGGAAGGAAGAAATAAAGCTGTCTTTTTAAGGTGGTGACATGACTATTAATGTAGAAAATTGCAGAGAATGGACAGAAAAAACTACTGGCACTAAGAAGTGATTACAGCAATATTGAAGGATAGAAGATGAATAAGTAAAAGTCAATTTATTTCTTAATACCAGCCGTGAAAAATTGAAATTTGAAATGGAAAACATAATACCATTTAAATTAGTATATCTCAAAAAAATGAATACTTAGATATATCAAAATAAGTATAAAATCTATATGAGAAAAACTATAATATTCTGATGAAAAATAAAAGAAGATCTAAATAAATACAAATATATTCTATCCACATGTAGAGGAATACTCAATATTGTCAAGATTTCAGTTCTTCCCAACTTGATCAATACATTAAACACAAACCCAGCCAAAATCCCAGCGAGTCATTTTGTGGATGCAAAAGAAAATGCATTCTAAATTTTATAAGAAAAAGCACAAGGCTCATAATATTTAACACAATATTGAAGAAGAAAAAAAGTTGGAAGACTGACACTACTAAACTTTAAGATACAATATAAATTTACAGTAATCAAGACAGTGTGAAGTTGATGGAGTAAAAGAAAAATAGATTAATGGAACAAAATAGTCAAGTGATGTTTGACAGAGGAACAAAGTCAAACAAATGGAAATATAATAGTCTTTTCACAAATGGTGCTGAAGCTCAAAATCCACATGCAAAAAATAAATCTACACCCAGACTTTATACCTTTCACAAAATTAACTCAAAATGGACCATACGTCTAAATGTAAACACAAAGCTATAAAACTTCTCAATGTTAACACAGGAGAAAATCTTGGTGACCTTGAGTTTGGTGATGAATTTTTAGATACAATACTAAAGCCTGATGCACAAAACAAACAAACAAAAAAACTCATAAGTTGAAGCTCATTAAAACTAAAACGTTTTCTCTGCAAAAGACACTGTGAAGAGAAAGAAAGGAGAAGCTATAGACTAGGAAAATATATTTTCAAAGCACGTCTCTGATAATGGACTGGTATCCAAAATTTACAGAAATCTCTTATAACTCAAAAATAAGAAACAAACAATATAATTTAAAATGGGCAAAAGCTCTCTATAGACACCTCACCAAAACAGAGATACAGACAGCAAATAAGCACATGAAAAAATGCTCAACATCATATGTTCTTAGGGAATTTCAAATTAAAACAAAAGTATACGACTTTAAACCTATGAGAATGATGAAAATCCAAAACACTGACTTCAAATACTGATGAAGATGTGAAACAAAAGGAGATCTCATTCATTGCTGGTGGATATGCAAAATCGCACATCCACTTTGGAAGACAGATTTGCAATTTCTTATAAAATTAAACACACTCTTACCACAGGATCCAGCAATTATGCTCCTTAGTATTTACCTAAATTAGTCGAAAATTGTTGTATGTCCACCTCAAAACCTGCACATGAGTATTAATAGCAGTTTTAATCACAATTGCCATAATTCGGAACCATCCAAGATATCCTTGAATAGGTTAATGAATAAACAAACTGTGGCATATCCGTACAATATAGTACTATCCAATGATAAAAAGAAATGAGACGGGTGTGGTGGCTCACACCTGTAATCCCAGCACTTTGGGAAGCTGACATGGGCGAGTCATGAGGTCAAGAGATGGAGACCATCCTGGCCAACATGCTGAAACCCTGTCTCCACTAAAAATACAAAAATTATCTGGATGGGGTGGCATGCACCCGTAGTTCCAGCTACTCTGGAGGCTGAGGCAGGAGAATCTCTTGAATCCGGGAGGTGGAGGTTGCAGTGAACCAAGACCACACCACTGCACTCCAGTCTGGTATCAGAGCGAGACTCTGTCTTAAAAAAAAAAAAAAAAAAGGAGAAGAAGAAAACAAATGAGCTATCAAGCCCCAATGTGAAATGATGAAATGCAGGCATCTTAAATGCATAGTGCTAAGTGAAGTAACCCAATCTGAAAAGACTATATATTCTTATGATTTCAACAATATGTCATTTTAGAAAAGGCCAACTATGGACACAGTAAAAAGATCAGTGGTTGCCAGGAGTTTGTGGGGCATGAGGGGAAAGGATGCATAGGAGAGCACAGGGCAGTTTAGGGAAGTGAAACTGTCCTACATAATACTCTGATGAGAGTAAACACATATTATTATACATTTCAAAACCCATATAAGGCACAACACAAAGAATAAACCTTAATGTAAATTATGGACTTTGGTTTACAATAATGTATTGATAGTGGTTCATCAATTATATAACAAATATGCTATACTAATACAAGATGTTAATAATGAGGGAAACAGTGGGTCTTGGTAAGGAGATACAGGGGACCTGCACTTTCTGCTCATTTTAGAAATAAATCTATAACTACTCAAATAATAAAATCTATTAATTAAAAAGAAAAATCCAATTTATTACAATGGTTTACCTAAATAAATACATATTCATTGAAAATAATTTTTACTTTAAATTGATCATATTGCCCATAAAGAGTTTCTTTTTTTCTTTTTCTTCTTTTTTGAGATGGAGTTTCACTCTGACTCCCAGGATGGAATGCAGTGGCAGGATCTCAACTCACTGCAACCTCCGCCTCCCGAGTTCAAGCGATTCTCCTGCCTCAGCCTCCTGAGCAAGTGGACAAGTGCCCACCCTCACTCCTGACTAATTTTGCACTTTTAGTAGAGACAGTGTTTCATCACATTGGCCAGGCCAGTCTCAAAATCCTGACCCTCAAGTCATCTGCCTACCTTGGCCTTCCAGAGTGATGGGATTACAGGTGTGAGCCACCGTGCCAGGCTGCTAATAAAGATTTTCAACAACTCCAGGGAACAGTTAGGAAAGTGCTTCCTTCTTCAAGGAACATAGTACTTACAATATTTTAACAGCTTCTGTTCATTTCTTTTCAATGCTCAGAGAGATTATATTGTGAATTAATATTTTCTACTTAAGTTGGCACATACTTATTGCTCACAAATATTTATGAAGTCTGTCTAATGATATCCTCAACCTCTTTGAATAATCATTTCAAATATTTACATATTTACCTTTATAATTCATTTATTTTGAGTACTGTAATATTATCCCCCAATATGAATTTCATGTAAAGGCTCATAAATATCTAGTTTTTCCCTGGTATCTCTGTGATTACATTTACTGTAAAGTAGTTTTTCCCAGATAGCAATTTTCCCATAATTCAAGAAAATTTTAACGCTATTCACTATCTCTTCAAATAGAATCTCTGTTATTCCTTTTTTTTTTTCCTTTGTAGACTCCAAAGTTTAAGGTTAAAAAGCTACCAAAAAACTTATTAAACAAATCTACAAGTATCTATACCTAAATATTTTGTTACTTTTCCACAGGAAGCTCTGCATTATTCTATATTTTCTGTTATTCTACAACACTTATAAACCATGTCTATTAGTACACATTACTTACAGTTACTGTTTCTTTCCTTATCAGGAATTGGAAGAAATCATTATTATGCTTTAGAATGTGGAATGTAGATATTTCCTTGTTATAATTATTACGCTGATGTTTTAGTCCATTGGGGCTACTGTAACAAAATAACTTGGACTGTGTAACTTATAAACATTTCTCACAGTTCCGGAGTTTCGGAAACCTAAACCAAGGCACTGGCAGAACCGGTGTCAAGTAGGGGCCTTATTCTTCAGAGATGGTGCCTTCTATGTGTTCTCACATGGAGGACGGGGCAAACAAACTCTCTCAGGTCCCTTTTATAAGGACACTAATCCCATTCAGCTGGTGAAGTCCTTAAGACTTAGTCACCTTCTAAAGGCCTCACTTCTTAATACTGTCACATTAGGGATTAGGTTTCAACATACGAATATTGAGGGATCACAAACATCCAACCATAGTAGCTGCTAATTCCAATGATAAATGGCACTTACCTAAATTTCAGTCTTCCACATATCACCATCAAATGCCATATCAGTGTACTACCTATTATTTATTTTTACGTTTCTTAAAGTAAATTCAAATTTTAACTTACATATATTTGTAGAGAAAATCTCATTTCAGTACCATGTGGAAAACCAGTACTACTTGCTATAGACTACAATCATCACAAATATATACCATGAAAACAGACCAATATTATTAAATTTTACATAGATTGTATTGCCTGATAAGGGGCTTAGTCTAGTACCTCCTCTCTCTTTCTTAAGGTAAGAGGTTGAATATGTTAAGGTATTAAAGATCTATCATCTCCACACCAAAATTTGACAAAAAGGTCTATCTCAAGAAACAGTAGGTACTGTTAAAGGAAATTTAATTCTCCTTCTGTAAATAAACGTTCCTTAAATTCAGAGCACCCACACTTATTTCTGATATAATCCAAGTTAATGACTTCACACTTGGGAAATAATAAAATAGAGATTAGTGCAAGAAAGATTTACTTTTATCTCTGGAAAATGTATTTTCTAAAATGGTAACTCATTGTCTAGTTGGTTTATTTTCACTGTTTTGCTCAAAGGATTTTCTGATGCACAAATCAATGTGTGTTAGTATTCTGAACAAAGGAGAAACAGCTGTCAAACATATAGTGTGGAATTTCATTTCAGGTTAATGAGGAAAGATTTTTGCATCACAGAATTGAATAAAATTTAAGTATTTTTAAAAATGTTTATTAAGCACATACTATGTACTAAGTGTTCTTCCAGATTCTAAAATGGAGGATAAGAGAAGTTTCAGAAGAAATCAGGCAAGAAGGAAAAACTGTTAATCCTTATTATTTGGGATCTTTGTTACTACCAAGTAGGCAATAGTAAATATGTTATTATAAATTTGTAACATGTGTTTATAATGTATTATATAACACAGATTTCAACCACTTCAAAAATCAGTATTTTCACTGAATTTTTAGATTCCTAGTACTGGAATGTCATTCTTACATATTGAAAGCATAGTAAACTTTAATTTTTTGCTTAAAGGAGTGAATTAGCCGCAAAGCTTGAATGACTTAACATGAATGTTCTTAAGGAAAATGATGAATCACACAATTCTGTAAAGAAACCAAATAAAACAAATGAAAAGAAAGCTGCATTTATCAGTGGGGAAAGTGACCAGGGAATGTATACATACCTATGCCTGACAATAGGCATACAACCTATATGTAATTGAAACATTTTAGAAGGACATGTGGAATCATTTTTATTGTTATATATGTAGAACTGTTCTCAGAGTCAAGAATTTCTTGTTAAATGTTGGCAATAATAGAACTGAGTTACTAACACAAAATGAGACACTGAAAATCCTATCTTTTGTTTCACTTTGTTTTTATGGGAGAAAATACACAGAACTTGGTATGTCAGGAATAAAAGAAACAAAAATTAGTACCTAATTTATTATATACATGGAATATGCTGAGAAATTTCAACATGTTTAACATTTTGGTAAAAACAGTAGGTCAATCCTTATATTTTTGTGACTTTCCAGAGTGTTAGCACTTAGTCTTTAGATACAAAACTAAAGACTAAGTAAAAAGTATAAGGTTATAAAATAATGGTTACTATGTCCATATTAAAAGTATAAAGTAATGGCTAATATGTCTAGCTTTAAATGAGGCTATCTGGGCTTCAATCCTAGCTCTATTACTCATTTAACTGTGGGACATTGTGAACTCAGTAAACCTCTCTGGGTTTTGGCCTTCCTCATCTAGAAACGGGGATGATAATTTTAATGATCTTTAGACTGTAGTAAAAATTACAAATGTCAATACATTTCAAATGCTTAGTGTAGTGAAGTTTCCTATTTTTTTAGATTTTTAACCTATTCACTTTTATGCAGTAAAACAGGTGACAGAAATACAGAATTTAAACTTTTATCCTCTGATTAAATTGCACCCTTTCCTCTTACTCTGTGCCCTTTCCTACTTTATATATGACAGCAATTAATGTAGATGCAAAAAAAATTAACAATAATTTTATAAAATACATGATGCCAAAAGTCCTGGTAAAAGTCTTTATAATTTCCAAGTAAAAGAAATGCACTAAATAACTATCATTTCATTCTAGGCCAAGTGTGGTGGTTCATGCCTATAATGCCAGCTCTTCGGAAGACCGAGGCAGGCGGATCACTTGAGGTCAAGAGATCAGACTGGCCAACATGGTGAAACCCCATTGCTACCAAAAAATAAAAAAAAATAGCCAGGGGTGGTAGTGCATGCCTGGAGTTCCAGCTTTTCAGGAGGCTAAGGTGGCAGAATAGCTTGAACCTGGGAGGCAGAGGTTGCAGTGAGCCGACATGGCACAACTGCACTCCAGCCTGGATGACAGGGTGAGACCCTGTCTCAAAAACAAAACAAACAAACAAAAAGCTATCATTTTGTTCTAAATGCACATGCTAAATATTAAAGTGCATTTTCAATTGTGTTCAATTTTTTTCTCTACCAGAAAACCATTAAAGTTACTTTCAACGTTAATTGTAGTTAGTTATATTCTGAAACTAATAATTAGAACTTTTTTTTAAAACCAAAGCTTTTAGTAGTTCCAAGCATATCACCCTATTATATTGCTTTATTCAATCCATAGTTCAGGAAAGCAAAACCACAGAATTAATCAGCGCATTTTTGTTTTCCATTCTCTATGGTGCCCTTTTGTAGCTTTCAATTATAAAGAGAAAATTATGAAAATAAAATAAAAACCCAAGTCACCTTAGAAAGCAATGATCTGAAAACAAAGTCAAAGGACTGAAATCATTTTAATAAAATTTCTAAATGTTGAGAATAAAACAGCAGAAGACAGCCGAATGAAATCATAGCCTGGCCCTCTGAGATCTGGGCAGCAAATTTACCATGCTACTCCACAAGTCACTTAATAATTTCATTAAAATGGAAAAACTTAACAGGAGTTTCAATTATGTCCATTATGCTCAGGAGACCAACTTTTGAAACTAGGCCAATAGATCCTGACTAACTCACAAAAGCTAAATGATTTTTATATTAATCATGCAATATTAAAGCCAGGCAGAGATACTTAAAGAAATTTAGAATCATTGGGCTCTATTTTAATGAAGTTTCCACAATTTCATATTGTGTTGGCCACTGTGAATTGATATAGAAATTCCTGCTCAGGCAATGTCAAGATAACCTAAAATCAAAATCACAAAAGGAAGTCCAAACTAACAATGAAACAGATGTATACACCACACAATCTTCATTAAATTAGATTTATAAGTTATAATTATCTATAATACATTATCAAAGTATGATAGAAGATCACATGCATAACTTCACAACATACCAAATTAAAGACATTTAATATGCAATTCTTCTCTTTCATACAAAAACATAATTTCCTGACACTATTAAGACTTAATTACTTGAAAAACATAGCCCCTAAATCAAAACAGTCATACATATTCTTCTCAAAGACCACAGCAAATGTTTTTGTCAAATAGCCTCTATTCATCCTTCATAGAATTATATCCGAATTTCCCTCTGGCGAAAAAAATTCTTCTTTACATTTTATTAAATGCATTTGATGGAAATGACTTATATTTAATTCAGGACAGTGATTGGTTCATTGGTGTACACAGTAATCCTTCCTTATCTGTGGTTTCGCTTTCCACTGTTTCAGTTACAATATAGTACAATAAGAAATTTTGAGAGAATTAGATCACATTCACATAACTTTTTAATACAATATATGTTATAATTATTCTGTTTTATTATTAAGTACTATTATTAATCTCTTACTGTGGCAAATTTATAAATTAATCTTTTTTTTTTTTTTTTTTGAGACAGTTTTGTTCTGTAGCCCAGGCTGGAGTGCAGTGGCATGATCATGGCTCACTGCAACCTCTGCCTCCTGGGTTCAAGTGATTCTCCTGCCTCAGCCTCCTGAGTTGCTGGGATTACAGGTGAGTGCCACCACTCCTGGATAATTTTTTGTATTTTTAGGAGAGATGGGGTTTCACCATGTTGGTCAAGCTGGTCTTGAACTCCTGACCTCGTGATCCCCCTGCCTCGGCCTCCCAAAATGCTGGGTTTATAGGCATGAGCCTGTACTAGGCACCTGGCCTAAATTAATCTTTAATATAGGTATTCACGTAGAGAAAAAAACATAGTATACATAGGGTTCGGTACTATCTATGCTTGCAGGCATCCACTGGGTGTCTTGGAATTTATCCCCTACAGAAAAGGGGGGATTGCTATATCTTCCCTACCAGAACCAAAAGTACACCATGAGTATTATTCTGAGGAAGATTTTGGTAAAGAAAAAAGTGGTACTGAAATCTGAGAGGATGTAGAATGTTGCAACTGATGCTGCCATCTTATTACCACTCAAAAGCAGAGACTGAAGTCCAAACACAGCAAAAAGCGAAGCTAAAAGTAGGAACAGATGTCAAAAACTGAGAGCTCTGTTTATTTCTAAATCCAACAGCCTGAAGTCAGCCCTACCCCCCGCAAATTAACTCGGATAAAGTAACTATAGGGTATTTTTTTTCTTTCACCTAGAAAGTGATTCAAAAACAAAGATTCATAAGTGATCAAAAATAAAAAGAGGAACGATATAGGAATCTTTCAACTTTATTAATGTATTCATTATTTTAATATAATATTTACTATACAATCATTTAGTGTCTGGCAATATGGCAAGTGCTAAGAATTTATTTAGATTCCAGCCGGGCGCGGTGGCTCAAGCCTGTAATCCCAGAACTTTGGGAGGCTGAGACGGGCGGATCACAAGGTCAGGAGATTGAAATCATCCTGGCTAACATGGTGAAACCCCGTCTCTACTAAAAAAATACGAAAAACTAGCCGGGCGAGGTGGCGGGTGCCTGTAGTCTCAGCTACGTGGGAGGCTGAGGCAGGAGAATGGCATAAACCCGGGAGGCGGAGCTTGCAGTGAGCCGAGATCGCACCACTGCACTCCAGGCCGGGTGACAGAGTGAGACTCCGTCTCAAAAAAACAAACAAACAAAAAAAAAACAAACAAAAAAAATTCATTTAGATTCCATTCTTAATTGTCTTATCTTTCATTTCAGTTTTCCCTTCTCAGGACATCAAGGCTTCTTAAAGCAAAGATACACTTACTTGATGTAATGTGGAGTTTCCTATACCAAAAATCTTTCAGCACTGAGACACAATTCTATATGCTAGACTATTCATAAGCATCACGTAGATCAATGATGCTGGACCAAAAGTCAGAAAAAATAAAAAAAAAAAATAGTTTTAAAACTCATTACTTGATATGATAGTGAAGGCAGAAGAAAAATTGAATGGTAAAGGAACAATGGTCTTCAAATGAATGCAGTATCTTTGGCCAAACTGCCTGCTTTTCAAGAGACTACTAAGTGGTGTTAAAAAAAAAAAAAAAAAAAAAAAAAAAAAAAAGTCTGTGCTTTTAAATATATATGTATGTATATTTAAAGAGAAAACTACATCAGCATGTGGGTATCACAAGGAAATTTTATGGATTCCAGTTTTCTAGTCTTTATTTTTGGGAAATATGCTATTAAATTTTAACCCGCATGATACTGAAATGTCATGTAAGTGAGTTCCACATCTATGTGAAGTAAATTCCTTAATGTAATAATTTGTTTTTTAATTCCTCTCTGAAAAATGTTGTCACTTTAAAATTTTCATTTTAAGTGCACTTTAGTATGTTAACTACATTTTTTATTTTATTTTAAGAGATTTAAAAATCTGTGCTTTCTTCTAAGTTGCATCTATGCATTATAATATTTGCAGGTCAACTTGTTTGTGTAACCCATGTATTAAATTATTTTCATTTTTCATTGCCCTCACCTAATAAATATTACTTGATGGCAATTGGTCCTTGATTCTTCAAGAATTACAGAGTTGTTTCCTTAACTCCAGAAGTCATGCCCCAAGGGACAATTCTCTGGATTTTTGTGATGTGCCTAAAGAATCTGAAATAGAATGATTTACATGGTATGTTGTTATATTCTTCTCATGATGCCTCCTATAGAGGATTCATCTATGTATTTACAGGTTTATAATTAATAACCACTTTTATATTCTCAGCTTTTGTAATAACTGTCATAATGTAATGACAGACAAGAGAGCCATGGCTCCAAGGCTGTTTGGAGTGTCTAGGCCAGAGAGAAAGAAAGTGCACAATCTAAGGGGATTTAAAAAGCTCAGCAAGATTATATGATTATCTACCTAAAGAGTCAGTGTTCACATACAAGAGGGATAAGTAATCTTGAATCTGATCAGGGCTATTGTCAAGGGATTTTATAAGAAGAGAAGGACAAAGGCATTAGCTATAGTCAGGAACTTACAAAGCTGGAGCCAAAACACTGAAAATACTGTTTTCCCCCACTTTCACTGACACACATACCTCTCTTCTTATGTAACCTAAAATTGTAACAGTAACAAAACTTAAACATAATAAAATCTTTAAAATGTCCTGATTGTCCCACCATGACTAATTCAAATTCTTTTATTATTAAACCCTGATATATTGATAAATATAAAAATGTTAATTTCACCCAGAGAGTGTCAACAGAATATCCCTAGTTCTTGAAAGGGTCTGTGTTATAGTTACAATTGAGAGGAAAAATCCTTGAGGAACAGGAAGATAATGTTTTATCCATGTTCATTTGACTAGAGCTCAGATTCCAGATTCAGACCCAGAAATAATCCAAAAGAGGAACTAGGACCAAGATGAGTTCAAAGACCCATCAGACAAACTGCTCACAGTCATTAAGGGTTACATAAGGAAGCTGCAGCCCAAAGTTTATAAGATGTCTAATGCATGGAATATCAATATGGAAAGAACTGGATGACACATTCAGACTCACTTCTTAAAAGGCCAGACCTTCTAATCTATATTCCAATTTAGATTAACTGGACATGGTTGATTCCACTAAAACAACCATTGGTATCACAAGATGATAAGGCAAGACTTGACCACAATGCAGAAAAATATGCTTCTCTTGTATAATACTTGGTTCTAATGTGTATGGTATATTAGAAAATCACGGTGGATGTTCATGCATTATAAGTAATCATTATCATTCTAACCTGTATTCAGTTCAAATAAACTCATTAAATATCTCCAAATTTCTCAAGAAAGATAGACTAACTTCCCTTTCTGAAATCATTATAATAGCATCAGTAATCTAAACTTGACTCTTCTTGAAAATGTGCAGACTTTAGTATAGTTAGCAGCTGTTGGATAAATTAACATCTGTTATATCTTTTGAGGAGCTGTCATCAATGTAAATATGTAACAGTTTATATGAAAAAGTTCTAAAACTGACTCCCTTTTAGTTTATTCTATATGCATTTGTATTTATTTACATCTTTAACAAAAAGATGCGTTCACATATTTAATAAGGAGATGTATTTATACATATCACTTTATAATCAAATCAACACAAAGTACTATATTACCTAACCCTTAACAGTTACTTTCTCTGAGGGTATAAATGTGGAGGTCAATAAAGTTTAACATTATGTTTCTATAATTTTATAGGCAGATAATCATTTTAATCAGATAAAAGTAACATTTTAGTTAAAATATAATTAGAGTTCTTCTTAAGTCTATTAGAATACACTCTAATTAGAATAAATATAAATACATATTTATTATCCAATTACTACTGAAAGGCTGTTTTGTTTTTGTATATATGACAATATCAATCACTTTAGGCATTAAGCCCTTTCTGTATTTTGTTCTGAAAAGTTAGTTTTTTCCACATTTCCTAAAGTGGAAGTTCAAAATCTTCACTGTATATAAGGAACATTTTATCAAAGATGTTTCTTGCATGCATTATTCTTCCAATTATAGCATTGTATTAAGGGAAAAGGCATAGCATAGCAAATACTAGGCTTATACCTTCTTGTGAATTAATAACTAAGTCTTAAAGACAAGTGACTTTATTGACCAGTTCTGTAGGATTTATAGCTTTAGAAAATATTAAATACTTGCAGCTCATAAAATTCTGACAATAGTTAAAAATCAATTCTAATTTTCAAATATACTCTGAATCAAAGTAGGGTAAATGTAATTATGTATGCAAGGTGCGTAGAAACAACACACATATATAACTATGCTTGGCAGTATGTATGGAAATGTAGCTTGATGAGATAGAGATTCTCTTATCAACAACAGTTAATGAACGTGCATAGACACAGATATCATTACAATTGAATTTTAAATAACTTCTCATCTCACTATGTACATATACCCTCCTCCTTTCTTCTCAGCTGTTATATAAAAGTAAGGTTTTCCTGAATTTGCCCTTTACAGTTCATGATCAAAGCTATGATAAGTAGAAAAATAAAGGAAACTGCAGCAAATGGAGAGTAAATTATGGCCAAAAATGATTTTGTGATTCTTTATGTAAGGCATGTTGTTAAAATGTAAATGTATACAAAACTCAAATTACTCTTCCACATTGACAGTGATAGGCACACATAAACAATCTTTCTTTTCTCTAACTCTAAAAAAACTCCCAGTCAACATGATTTCTCTCTTCACAATGCTCCTAAAGAAATGGCCACCATTTTCCACAATAACACGCTGATCTGACAACCCCAATGCTGTATCTTCTTCACCTGAAATATTTCCCTGATTTTTTCCTATAAACGTGAAATCAGTTCCAGTGAAAGAAGTCTCTGTTTTCTCTCCTTATTCATGTTCTGGATATTATTATAATACCCCTTCTGTGCCCAGAGAAGGGAAAGAATTTCTTCTGCACTCCCCATGAGAAAAACAGTCTCTTTCTCCAATATTGCCTTATTTCTCCTAATAAAATCAGTAGACTGAATGAAGTACTTAATTCATGTCATTGAGAAAAAGCTTGGTAAAACCCTGCTCAGTCTTTCTGGTCCTCTCTCCTTTCCCTCACAGCTACCCTTCCCGCTGTTTTCTCTTCCTGGAACAGTAAGCTTCAGGGAGTTAGGAAATAGGTCTGGATGTGGGAACAGGGTAGGAGGTTTGCCTTTCTCCATCTGCTTAGTCTGTGATAGCGTGGGCAAGTTCACTGGGATTGGGGTAGGAAACAGAAAATACGTTTCGGCCTCGGTTTCATGCTGTGGCTCCTTTCCAGCTTTAGCTAACCTGTTCCTCCCTTACTTGAGATGCTGGTTTCCCATCGGCTGAGAACACTAACAGCCGATAAAGAATTTGGAAATCCAGGCTCCAGGCTGAAAATCCTCACTCAGAAATGCCTACTCTCATTTCTGCAATATTACAAAGAATAGATATTAATTTTACTCAGAATAACAGTAGTCTTTTAATTAAAATAAAAACATTTTAAACGCCTTATTTCATTTCAGTAAGAAAACCTTCAGGCAGAATTCAACACACAAACACTGAAGATTTTTTTTTTTTTTCATTCTTAAATCCCAACTCATGTTAGTTTTTACCGACCTAAATAAATGTATCTTCCTCACCAAGCGAGCTTTACAGATGTAGGAAGCACATAGCAGACACGGCTTTAATAGAGAATGACCAACACAGATAGACATACAATTGGAAATGGAAACTGTCCCACTCAACTAGACATCCACACCCATGAGAAAATACATCGTAGATGATGACACTCACTTAAAAGTGGAGAACAATGCACAAATACAGCCCTTTGCAAAAATGTGCTAAATGATGCAAACACATTTAGATTTCTCTGATCAGCAAAAAGTGTTCTCTACCACCATGTTTTATAGGTTTTCTAGGGTGTTTGCGTGTGTCTGTGTGAGTGCGTGTTCTTTAATCTGCCTTATTACAATGGTAGCAACTGCTTTTCTCTTCTCTCTTCACTTAGTGCTGCAAATTGTGCCAAACATTTACATGTACTAAATACAGAGTAGACACTGAATATTTTAATTAACTTTTTAATGAATTAGGGAACACCTAGGTAAAATGTTTTATTGAGAGGTGACAGCGTGCTAGCAGTCCTCGCTCTGGGCGCCTCCTCGACCTCGGCATTCACTTTGGCGGTGCTTGAGGAGCTCTCCCACAGCCGGCCACTGCACTGTGGGAGCCCCTGTGGGCTGGCAGAGGACGGAGCCGGCTCCCACTGCTTGTGGGGAGGTGTGGAGGCAGCGGTGCAGACGGGAACCGGGACTGCACACAGAGCACTCACGGGCCAGCATGAGTTCCAGGTGGGCGTGGGCTCGGCAGGCCTGGCACTCAGAGTGGCCGGCACTCAGAGTGGCCGGCCGGCGATCGGGACCCTGGGCAGTGACTGGCAGTGACCCAGGCCAGCAGCTGCGGAGGGTGCGCTGGGTCCCCCAGCACTGCCGGCCTGCCCGTGCCCTGGGCCTGCCCAGGCCCTGCTTGAATTCTCACCAGGTCTCAGCTGCCTCCCAGCGTGGCAGGGCTTGGGACCTTCAGCCTGCCAGGTGTGCCATCCCATCCCATCAGCTGCCCAAGGGTTAAAGAGTGCAGGTGTCTAGGCGCGGGACTGGCGGGCAGCTCCGCCCACAGCTCTGGCTCAGGATCCACTAGGCAAAGCTAGCTGGGTCCCTGAGTTGGGTGGGGACTTGGAGAACTTTCATGTCTAGCAAGAGGACTGTAAATACACCAATCAACACTCTGTGTCTACCTCAAGGTTTGTAAATGCACCAATCAGTGCTCTGTTTCTAGCTAATCTAGTGGGGACTTGGAGAACTTTTATGTCTAGCTAGAGGATTGTAAATGCACCAATCAGCACTCTGTGTCTAGCTCAGGGATTGTAAATGCACCAATCAGCACCCTGTCAAAACAGACCAATCAGCTCTTTGTAAAACGAACCAATCAGCTCTCTGTAAAATGGACCAATCAGCAGTATGTGGGTGGAGTCAGATAAGGGAATAAATGCAGGCTGCTCCAGCCAGCGGTGGCAACCTGCTGCGGTCCCCTTCAGCTCTGTGGAAGCTGTGTTCTTTCCCGAAAATCTTGCTGCTGTTCACTCTTTTGGTCCACAGTGCATTTATGAGCTGTAACACTCACCTCGAAGGTCTGCAGCTTCGCTCCTGAAGCCAGCAAGACCATGAATGCACCTGGAGGAACAAACAAATGCACCAGGAGGAATGAACAACTCCAGACGTGCCGCGTTTAAGAACTGTAACACTCACAATGAGGATCCACGGCTTCATTCTCGAAGTCAGCAAGACCAAGAACCCACCAATTCCGGACACATTATGGATATAAACTGAGACCCAGACACAAATACCACAAAAGAAGCCTGCGAGGTTGAGAGAAGTAAATGATGCTGAATAAAATACTGGGTTTAAAGAAGGCATGAGCAAGAGAGTTTTGGTTAGACAGGAAATACGTAGAGAGGTAAAACAGATTGGCTGGGTCGGGCGCGGTGGCTCAAGCTTGTAATCACAGCACTTTCAGAGGCCGAGGCGAGCAGATCATGAGGTCAGGAGATCAAGACCATCCTGGCTAACATGATGAAACCCCGTCTCTACTAAAGATACAAAATAATTAGCCAGGTGTGGTGACGGGCACCTGTAGTCCCAGCTACTCGGGAGGCTGAGGCAGGACAATGGCGTGAACCCAAGAGGTGGAGCTTGCAGTGAGCTGAGATTGCGCCACTGCACTCCAGCCCGGGAGACAGAGCAAGACTCCCTCTCAAAAAAACAAAACAAAACAAAACAAAACAAAAAACAGATTGTCTGTATAACAAAGAAAAGTAATTTTGTCACTGTTATAATTAGGTTTTCAAGAATCTCATGGAATAACAATACAACGTTACACCATTTATGTAAACATTTGTATATTTAGAAATAATGCTGAATTTTTAGTGTAACTTTTCAAAGTGTTTAAATTGTTCAGTTTAACTCTTTAGCTGGGATCTATGTATTTAGTAAAATACATAGATGATGTCCATTTTCCAAAACATATTAATGACTTCTCAGTGACTTTTGCTTCTATTATAAGAAAAAACTGTTTGAAAAGCTGAAAGACTGTTAATCTGTTTTTAATGTAAGATTTATATTGACTTATGTCACTCAGACATAAGTCAATCCAAAAAAGTAATTGTCTTGCTCTTTTGCCATCTATATGTCATTCTACCTCATGTTATCAGATTTCAGCTTCTACTTAATACTAACTTTAATCAGTTTTTTTAAAACTATAAATTTCTTTAACAGGGTTGTACAAATACAGACTGTATTGTTTAATTGTGAAAACAGTTATATTTGTGTACTGATTTACATGCTCCCACTCTTATTATTTATTTGTGATTGTATATTACAGCCAGAAGAGGTATTGTGCTTTATTCTGCTTCCATATCTGTAAGCCATGGTCCAAAGAAGTAGGAGGTGCAACATAATATGCAGATAAGTTATAAAATGAAAATCTGTCATTATATTTTAGCCCTATATAATGGAGAGAGGAAGGGATAGCAAATGAATATGATGGGCAACATGATTCTTGCCTTAAAAGTACAAATGTAAGACTGTTTTACAGATAGCTAGAGTCCTTGCCAGAGTTTACAATGCTTTTCTCAGCAAATAAGTTGACTGCAAATGAATAATGTTTCAGGTGACATAACACTTGCAAATCTAGAAGCAAGTTACATTTAAATTTTGAAGAATTCTATGATAAACAAGTCATTTTATCTGATATACAGTGGCAGATGATTAAGACAGTGCATTATACTGTATTCAGAATTCTTTTTTTTCAGGACTATCAATCCAAGCATAATGGTATGTTATAAAAACATGCACACTTGGACAATTCCTCTCGTAACAATAGCATTCCAAATGTTTCTGCAGATGTTTCATGAAGATTGCCTTTGTGACAAGAATGGATGTTTAGATGCTTATAAGCATAAAAATATAACATAAGAACAAGGAGAAACATTCTCCCATGAGAGTTAAGTTTGTTCATCTCAAGTAGTTTTTAAACTCATTTCATGTGGGACAGTGAATTTAATAAACTTTTATACATAATAGAAATAATGTTACTTATATGGCCATTTTTAATGGGGCAGAACGTCTCCCTGAATAAATAAAGCTTTATTTAAAACTTTACAGTGAAAATAACAAAGGCTTTTTACATAAAAAATAGGTTCAGATTTCACTAGTATATTTAGCAGCAGAAAAAAAGATGATGTTACTGTTAACTGAATTAACAGTATAAAAGGCTCCGCATGTTCCACAGATCTGTAGTTTGCCTATTAGAGCTACTATTGATCCTGATGGACGTTACAACTGTTAATATTCTTTCCTTTTATTTCCTACCTCCTTTTGTAGCACTGTAATAAATCCTTACAACTGAGGTAAGTTAAATGGTCTTGTTTTTTTTAATTGAAAGTTGCAGAATTTATTATATGTATCTATTGTATATAGAAAATAAAAATAACTAGAAACTCTGATAGCTAGATAATTATAGCATTGTTAGATAGTAATGACAATTTTCCATTATTCCAGTGTATTTATTATTGTATTTATCCTAGTCCTAAGGGACTTAAGTTAATTTATTATTTATATTTAAGATTTTCCCACTCTGATATATTTTCCCACAGGGTTTGTAAGCTGTGGGAATAATGTTGATAATGAGAGGGATAATATTATCAATGTAAGCAATGCGTTCCAGATTAAAAGAAGAAAATTGTATTTTGATTACCAAAGAAAACATGATTTTATTTTAAGAATTTTTCAATTATGCTATAAATAATTATACTATTTCTAAAATAACAACATTGAATCCAAAATAAGATAAATTATAATTTGAAATTAGTTTTTAATGAGTATTTGAAATGATTTCAACACAAGAAAAGCATGTCAAATAAACCAATATAGTGCATTTTTAGAAATTAGGAAGTTTTCAATAAGCTAATGAGACTCTAATGTCTTATTGTCATTCATTTATATTGACATCAAATTGCTGAAATTCACTGAAATATGTACATGTATCAGCCTAATTTTGATGGTGATGAAAACAGTTTTATTTAAGAAGTATTAATACATTGCAAAGAGTCTCTATTGAAAGGTACAGGTCTTCTTGTTGGCCTACTTAGTTTCAAGTCTAGCCTAGCAATACTCTTTAGTGGACAAATATCTTGTGTCAGATGTTGTGTGCAGCTTGTGATAAAGACATGTTATCCTGTGTTGCTGGAGCCTACAAGCCTAGAGGGTGGAACACTGTATTTATCAATTAGTGACATCTTTTTAAATGTGAAAAATCAACACTCAAAAAACATCTTATGGAGATTCTATTTTTATTATTTTATGCAAATTTGTAAAAAGCCCTTGACAGAATCAGGGAGGTTAAGGAAGATTTTATTCAGAAGTTTCCATATCTGAAAAATAAATAGGAATTAACTAGAAATTAGAGGGTAAGGTCAAATGTCTCGAAGCAAGCGTCAGGAAAGAAAAAGTCACTGTGGCAGAGCAGAAAGCCAGTAGAAGCTTGAAATAAGATGAGGCTTAAAGGTGATGTGGAGCCAGATCCTTTAAGCCCTTGCAGATACCTTAGGGGTTTCTTACATGAACAAGGGTGGGTCTAGAATTACAATAAGATGGTCAGATTTGCATTTTAAGTAATAAAATAAAAAGTTGAACAAAACTAAAGTGTCCATAGTGGGATGTAACACATGAGGAAAGTATATCTGACAAGGATATTAAAGAAATAGCAATAAAAATTGTGAGTTATTCAACTCCTCTGTATGTCATTTTCCTAAATATAAAATAAGGAAGTTGGACTGGATACTTTCTAAGATACTTTCCATTTCCAACGTTCTATGAATCAGCTACAGTAGTTCCCTCTTATCTTGAAGGATACATTTCAAGACCCTCCATGGATGTCTGAAACCAAGGATAATACTGAATGCTACATACTCTATGGTTTTTCCTGTATAATAGCAGCAGGTAAGCCTATACATTATGAATAAGCTGGATAAAGGGATAATTCATGTCCCAGGTTGAACAAAGCCAGACAGCACAAGAATTTATCATGCTTATCAAAACTACATGCAATTTAAAACTTATTATTTATTTGTGGAACTTTACATTTAATATTTTCAGACTGCAACGGGCCACAGATAACTGAAACCGTGAAAAGCAAAACCTCGGATAAGGGGAGACTACTGTAATTTGGAACTGAAACCTGCACTGATTGGGAAGGATACTTGTTACAGAAAGTAAAATACCTAAAAGCTGAACCACTACTTCTCCAGGGCAATTGGTCTCCTTGATTGTATTGCAACCAGGATATTTTAAATTGGAAAACTGAAAAGACAATGAAGAGTTTTTATTTCCATTTCCAGATGAGTTAGCCTTTACACCATTTGGATGTTGCTTCCACATCCAAATAAGTGAGGGGAAGACAAGCCCTCACTTAGCTCAGCTAAAGGGTTATCTTAATGTTTTTGAGGGGTAAAAAGAGAAATTACTATTAGTTGGAAAAAATAGAAAGAGACAAATAGAAAATTTCCTAAGACTCTGTAAGAGACATTCTTGGCTCTCTTTTCACTCCACATTTGCCACAGTGATTGGTGACTTGAAGCACCATGACATGAAGAATCAGCTAAGTGAGGATTAGTCTCAATATTTTCCTTTCAATTTTAATCTATCTCTGTAATTTCCATCCCATTTTTCTACTACCTCCTAAGCATCAATAACCATAAAACATAAATAAGAGAAAAAAATTAAATATATTTCTGAATAAACAACATTTCTGCAATTATGAAATTCTTAGCTCTGGATGATAATGAAATTACTGCTTTTCAACCTGTACATTGAGTAAAAGCAGTACTTAGAGGGAAGTAAAATACACTTGAAGAATTACATTAGAAAAAAGTAAAGACAAAAAATTAATGAAGTGGAAACCCAAAATAAGTTAGAATAAAATAGAAGAATCAACCCAAAGAATACAGCAGAAGAAAACTAATACTCTTAAGAGCAAAAATTAATGAAAGGAAAAATAAAGGAGGAGCAATCAAGTAAAATGACTAATAAAAGTAGCAAACCACTGTGAAATATAATTTAACAAAAAAGAGAGAAGCCAAATATAAATAACATTAGGAATTAAAAGAAGGACATGATTATAACTCTAGCAAGGAGTAAAAAAAAATACAAAAGAATCATCAACAATTTTACATAAGAAATATTTAAAGTTGAGGTTCATGGCAGGTAATTAGGTCATGAGGGTAGAGTCCTCATAAATGGGATTAGTGACCTAATGAGAAGAGACACAAGAGAGATGACTTAGACACTGCTATGTGAAGATACAGCAAGAACACAGCCATCTATCAAGACTTCAGCAGACACTGGTGGCACCTTGACCTGCTGGCACCTTGATCTTGGACTTTTTGTTCTCCAAAACTGTGACAAATACATGCTATTTAAAGCCACCCAGTCATGGGAGCCCAACATGACTAACACACCCATGAAACTAAATAATATGGGAAAATCATACTTAATGATAATATTTTAACAGCATTTCCCTTGAAATCAGAAATGAGAAAAATATACCTTTGTTATTTCTGTTTAACATTTTATTGTGAAGTGTACTTAGCAAATTGTAAAAGAAAATTAACACACAGCATTAGAAATTAGAATTACCATTATTTGTAGATAACATGATTTTTTAAAAAATGCTTTGCAGCATTGCTGGATATAAGATCAGTATGTTCAAAATAGTTTTCCTTTACATTTCAATGTATTATTTTTCACAGATATGTTAACTACTCTTCTTTGTATGGAAGATAGAGTTCTATGTGATATTATACTAATAGAAGAGTATTAATCTGTTCTCATTCTGCTAATAAAGATATAACTGAGACTTGGTAATTTATAAAGGAAAGAGGTTTCATTGACTGACAGTTCCACATGGCTGGGGAGGCCTCACAATCATGTCAGAAGGCAAATGAAGAGCAAAGTCACATCTTACATGGCAGCAGGCAAGAGAGCTTGTGTAGGGGAACTCCCACTTATAAATCTATCAGATCTCATGAGACTTATTCACTATCATGAGAACAGTAGGGGGGAAACTGCTACCATGATTCAACTATCTCCATTTCGTCCCATCCTTGACATGTGGGGATCATTACAATTCAAGATGATATTTGGGTAGGGACACAGCCAAACCATATCAACTCTTTAATAATAACATATAAAATAAATATGGATTGTGTCTACATTCCTAGGGGCGAAAAATGTTTTATTTTATTTTATAGGGTCCCTCTATCACATAATTTAACTAAACTTTCACAGTTAATTGATGTGTACAAATAATTCAGGTAAGTTTTACTGAAATCTAAAATCCAAGTGGTTCAGAAAATATTTCTGTGGTTGATATTGTTTGGCTCTCTGTCCCCACCCAACTCTCCTGTTGAATTGTAATCTGCAATGTTGAAGGTGAGGCCTGGCAGGAAGTGATTGAGTCATGGAGGCAGACTTCTCCCTTGCTGTTCTTGTAATAATGAGTGAGTTTTCACAAGATCTGGTTGTTTAAAAATGTGTAGTACTTCCCCCTACACTTTCTCTCCTGCTCTGACATGAGGATGTGCTTACTTCTTCTTTACCTTTGGCCATAATTATAAGTTTTCTGAGGCCTCTCAGCCATCTTTCCTGTACAGCCTGTGGAACTGCAAGTCAATTAAACCTCTTTTCTTCATAAATTTCCCAGTCTCAGGTAGTTCTTTATAGCAGTGTGAAAATGGACTAATACAGAAAATTGAAATCAGGAGTTGGGTCTTGCTATAAAGATACTAAAAATGTGGAAGTAGCTTTGGAACTGGGTAATGGGCAGAGGTTTGGACAGTTTTTAAGGCTCAGAAGAAGGCAGGAAGTTGAGAAGATTGAAGCTTTCTAGTGACTTGTTGAATGGTTGTGACCAAAATTCTGAGAGTTACATGGACAATGAACTCCAGGCTGAGGTGGTCTCAGATGGAGATGAGAAACTTATTGGGAACTGGAATAAAGGTCACTCTTGTTATGCTTTAGCAAAGAGACTGGTGGTATTGTGCCTCATTCTAGAGATCTGTGGAAATTTGAAATTGAGAAAATGATTTAGGGTGTCTGCTGGAACAAATCTCAAAGCAGCAAAGTATTTAAGATTTGGCCTGGCTGCCTCTAAAAGTCTATACTCATTTGCAGAAACAAAGAAATGACCTGAAGTTGGAACTTATATTTACAGGGGAAGTAGAGCATGAAAGTTTGGAAAATTTGCAGCCTCGCCATGTGATAGAAAATAAAAACCTATTTTCTGGGAAGAAATTCAAGTCAATTACAGAAATTTGCATAACAGGAGTCAAATGTTAAAAGCCAAGACAATAGGGAAAATGCCCTCAGAGCATTTCAGAGACCTTCATGACAGCCCCTTCCATCACAGGCCTGGAGGCCCAGGAGGGAAAAATGGTTTCATGGGCCAGGTTTAGGGCCCTGCTCCTCTGTGCTGCCTTGCGACATGGTGCCTGGCATCGCAGACTCTCCAGCTCCAGTCATGGCTAAAAGGGACCAAGGTGCAGCTCCAACCACTGCTTGAGAGGGTGTAAGCCCCAAGCCTTTGTGGCTTCCAGGTGGTGTTGGGCCTGTGGGTACACAGAAGACAAGAGTTGAGGCATGGGAGCCTCCACCTACATTTCAGAGGATTATGGAAACACCTGGATGTCCAGGCATAAGTTTGCTCCAGAGGTGGAGCCCTCATGGAGAAACTCTACTAGGGAAGTGCAGAGGGGAAATGTGGGGTTCGAGCCTCCACATAGACTGCCCACTGGGGCACTGATTAGTCAAGCTGTGAGAAGAGGACCACCATATTCTAGACCCCAGAATGACAGATCCACCAACAGCTTGTACCATGTACCTGGAACAGTTGCAGGCACTCTATGCCAGTCCATGAATATAGCTGCATGGGCTGTGCCCTCCAGAGTCACAGGGGCAGAGCCTCCCAAGGCCTTGGTAGCCCATCCTTTGTGTCAGAGTGGCCTGGATATGAGACGTAGAGCCAGAAGAGATTAGTTTGAAGCTTTAAGATTTAATGACTGCACTGCTGGGCTTTGGACTTGGATGGGGCCTGTAACCCCTTGGTTTTGGCCAATTCCTTTGTTTTGGAATGGGAGCATTTAACCAAGGCCTGTACCTCCATTGTATCTTGGAAGTAACTAGCTTGTTTTTATTTTACAGGCTCCTAGGCAGAAGGGAATTGCTGTGTGTCAGATGAGACTTTGGATGTGGACTTTTGACTTAATGCTGGAATGAGTTAGGACTTTGGGAAACTGCTGGAAAGGCATGATTGTGTTTTGAAATATGAGAAGGACATGGAATTTGGGAGAGGCCAAGGGCAGAATAATATTATTTGGCTCTGTGTTCCCACTCAAATCACATGATGAATTGTTATCCCCCAGTGTTGAAGGTAGGGCCTGGTGGGAGGTGATTGGATCATGAAGGCAGATTTCCCTCTTACTTTTCTAGTGACAGTGAATAATTCTCACAAGATCTGGTTGTATAAAGTTGTGTAGCACTTCTTTTACTCTCTTTCTCTTGCTCCGGCCTGAAGACATGCTCACTTCCCATTCACCTTCTGCCATGATTGTAAGTTTTCTGAGGCCTCCCAGTCATGCTTCCTGTACAGCCTGCAAAACTGCAAGTCAGTTAAACTTCTTTTCATCACAAATTACCCAGTCTCGGGTAGTTCTTTATAGTAATGTGACAACAGACTAATGCATTGTTTATAAAAAGAAGAGTTCATTTTTATTTTCATCTATATGTGCTAATTTAATCAATCTTGGTTTTGTAACTTTACTGAGCAGGATTTTATTAAAATGTCACAAATGTACATATTTATGATATATTCTCAGTCTAGCAATTAGAGAATTCAAAACTCAGAAAAGCAAATTTAACAATTTTAAAATAAAACCAAAGCTACTCTTTCAAATAAAAATCTAGGAATTTTGAAGATAGATGTTCATTTCTAATTTGATTCATAAAGTTCTAATCAATGAATAAATATTTTCATTTCTCAAACTAAAATAAATCTTTTGTTCTGAGAAAATACCAGTGTAGGTTATAAATATTTAATTATACTTTCCAAACTCTTTTTTGTCTGTTGTGAAGATGGAGAAGACTGAAGTCATATTGGTATTGGAACTGAAATAGTATAAAAGTGAAGATAAGTGAATTGGTTCACATATTAGTCATCTGGCAGGCAGTAAAAGTCTGAGTCTGGGAAGCTTTGTGCAGTATTGGAAGGAGCAATGGATGAAAGGAGAGATTTTTATTTTACCAGAATCTTGCTGCTGAGATTTGATCTTTGTGCTGACAATCTGCAGCTCTATTAACCTTGGCCCACAGCTTATGTTGATTTGGTCTCTTTCCTTCTTCTTCTAATTATTCCCTTGGCAGCTTCTTCTAGCTGCCTATCTGTTACCCATTCTCCTTTCCTTCTAACAGAAAGAATCTTGATTGTTTTCTCAGAGTCATAACGTACTAGCTAAAAATACTTCTGCCTACCCCTTGCTCCCTTTCATCTATAGATGACACATGGCATACTTCTGAACAATAAGATATTGGCAATAGTTTCTGTCAAATGGCTTCATTTTCCAAATAAAGCTTCTTTGGGAAAAAGCCTTTGTAACTCTTCTTTCTTCTTCCTGCCTAGGACCCATATGCAAAGGCTTGGACATGCAACAGCCATATCTAATTACAATAATGGCAAGAGCCACCTACTATGCTGGTGAAACAAGAAGACAGAAAAAGAGGACCACTGCTAACCCATTTGACACCTGTGGAATTAGAAATAAGGTACTGCCTCTTGGTAAAGGGTAGCTCCAAGCTATTTAGTACACTTTCCCCATAGGTCTGATGGCCTTTTGCATTTCTATTCACTATCACTAGAACAGTAAGGGGGGAATCTGCCTTCATGATCCAGTCACCTCCCACAAGGCCCCACCTTCAACACTGGGGGATTACAATTCATCATGTGATTTGGGTGGGAACACAGAGCCAAATATATTATTCTGCCCTTGGCCCGTCCCAAATTCCATGTCCTTCTCATATTTCAAAACATAATCATGCCTTTCCAGCAGTTCCCCAAAGATGCTCAATACTACACTGAAGGCTTAAGAAAAAGTCCTGCACCTTGCTGATTTCAGTTAAGGTCCTCAATCAACTCCAGATTGCTACTCCCAGTTTTCCTGTACTAGAATGAAATAAAATCTGTATTTATTCACACAACTCTAGTATCATATTTTGCTTGTTTATTACTCATAGCCAAAGACATCACTAATTGATAACACTGCCTATGAGGTTTATAGTTGTTATTTATCTGTTAATATATATTCGTAAACAATAGAATATTACTCTATGTAATATTTTTCCTTAAGCTTAATAATTTAAAACTTCTTTAGAAATTTAAATTTAAAAGATCCAACAGTTTCAAAACTTGTCACCGACATTTGCTCGTGTGAACAAATATATTGCATGTTGACAACACTCAAGAATTCTCTTCTAAACTCTTTTGTTGAGCACAATTAGCAATTAAGTCATTTTGATACTCTGACAAATAGTAAATTACCATAAAATAGACCCAACAGACTGATGTTTTCCAAATTATGAAAAAGTAAACCTATTAAATAACATGAGAGTAAATACTATAATTTTGGAGATAGAACAGTTAAATGCAAAATAAAACTCTCTATGTATAAATCAGGAGTCCTGATTCAGACAGAATTATGTTAGGCATGTCTCTCTACCTAAATTGTCTCCATTGTAAAGTAAAATTTGATTAAATTACCTTAAGGTGATCTCCAGCTTTAACAACAATCTGTAAGAACTCAAAATTATCATGAGTGAAATTTAGATGTTGCTGTATGTCAAATTCATGCCTTTCTTCGGAAAGTTTACCAAAAATCCACTACATAATGATGGAGAATACAAAAGACAAAATTGTGCTTAATCTAGGATTTCTAGTGAAATATTTCAGAGATGTAGAAATAAAAAGAAAATTTCCCAGCTTCTAATGCAGGATTTTAGTGTGGCAAGTAGTTCCAGTCTAACGAAAATTGAATTCCATTCAAGAAATTCCCCATGGAACTATACGTCCATAGGCCATTACACTAACAAGGTCTTGCTTGTTATGTTCAGAAAGCTTATGTTAAACTGACCATAATGAGTTTCTGACAAAAGGAAAACTTAGACTTTTCAGATTGTTCAAAGTTTAAATGAGGGATAAACTGCCTTTTTGTCTGTTATAGAAAAATGGTTCAAAATTGAAACTCAAGTAAATATCTTAACCTATGTATCTTAAATGTGTCCTAAGTGTAGAAGGACCTAAAATATCTATAATTCAAGAGTTCCATTTATGTCATTATGTACATTTTAGGTAATCATTCGTAAGTAAAAGTTCAATTTGCTTGAAAAAAGACTAATGTTTCTTTGCACTTCAGTGTTTTTGAAAAAGTAATAGGCATCAGAATTTCCATGGGTGCTAGTTAAAAACATAGATTCTGAGGCATAACCTAAACCTAAGGAATTAGAACCTCTAAGAAGGAGTCCTATGAATCTGCATTTAAAATGAGCTTTCTGGGTGTTGAACACTAAAGCTTGAGAGCAACTGCTTTTCACCTATTGATAACAGAGACCATCTGTTTATCTGCACTGAAAAGGCAACCTGGACTGTCACCAAACACCTGTCCTCAGGACTGCCAGGTAACTTGCCCTTCCAGCCTGGTTGGATATCTTCCTGTTGGCTACAATGAGTCTAGCCTGCATGTGCCTACTCAGATCTAATGGATATTCCTCTTTTACAGGTTTAGCTATTAATTATTCATACTTGATCCCACTTCTCCAACTAAATTCTGGGCTTTCCTCTCTCAGCAGATCTTACTGTATCTTAAAAGAGAAAACAGAACCTCATTTTCCTGCTTTATTTTTTCTGATATCAGACTGAAAGACTGTTTTGGATTCCAACATCTTTATCTCTATTTCTACTTCTATCCTTACAGTTTATTTGATCAAAAAGCCCCTTTTCTTATATAATACAATCAGATTTGCAATTTGATCACACTACCTGGGTTTTCTTTTATTCATTTGGCATGTTTGCTAGGCCCCGTATCTACTGAAGCTATCAGACTTTCAGATCTATTTTTTAAAATGAAGTATAGTCATACACTGAAAAGATACTGTGAATAATGGTTAGACACATAATTTTCAGCAGAAACTCTCAAATGTTCATGTTTCCCCTTAATTTAATTAATATAACATATTTCTAATTCATTCAGTTAACCAAATGTATTGAGCAACTACTATGTGCTAGTTATTATGTTGAATCAGAGAGGAAAAAAGTGAAAAAAAAAAACAAGACTTGGAATTCACTCTTTAGGAATTTAGAGTATAATCTGTGTAGAAATTGCTTTTAGAAGTAGTTGTTTTATTAACAATTTCATCACAAATTTTCATATATTCTCTTTCAAAATCATATTGATTTATAACAAACACTTGGACATCAAGCTACATAGGATATGGGGAAGAGCTAAAATCTACAGAGACTCAGATAATTACAATTGTTTAAATTATTGAATTGGGATGAATTTACAAGAAAAAATTAAATTGAGCCACTCACCTCTATCTGTCAAGGGACAGATCAGTGAGGGGAGAGATTCTTAAAGAATATAACAATATTTATTAAAAATAAAAAGTGAAGTACATTTTGCTTTGTTCATATCAATATAATTCAATGGATTTGTAACCCTGCTAAAGGCAAAACAATTTGGAGAAAGCATTGTTTTTCCTATAAATGTTTCTGTTTTCAGTGACATTTTAAATCATTCATTCATTCATCCAATATTCATTCAGTGCCTCTTTGGATTCTCCTTGATTTATCCTAAAATGTTAAGGATAAAACAGCTGGTAAAAATCAACATTTTCTATCCTTAGTGAATTCCGTTTTTGTGAAAAAGACTGATGTTAATCAAATAACACAAATATTGTACTTGTAAAAGGAAAACTTTTACTATGTAAATACTTGGTGTGATAAGAGAGCAAAATATGAATTTAAATGATCAAAGAGAGCTTGGAAGGCTTCTTTGAGGAAGGGATGAACATGCTCATGACTGAAGACTGGGAGGATGGGAGGGCAAGCATACTCAAAGGTTCTGTCTGCTCTTGGAGAGAAGATAGTACATTTGGAAAACTAAGTATGAGCATGATTTCATTTATAATAAAACATTTTAAAAATAAAAAATGCTTCAATTGAAAGCTAAATAAATCTATTTCTAATAAAAAATAGTTTTTAAAAAGAGAGTATTTCATGAACAATAAAGAAAATTAAACAGACTGACTTTGAATAGCATAACTACAAACAATAAGGCAAAACTGTTTATTTTCATTACTCCTGCTTTTGAAGAAATCAATGATTGCTTATGTTAAGCTGTAATCAGTCCGTTTTTGGAATTTTCTGCTTCCCAACTAGTCTGGACATTGAGTCTCTGAAAAAACATTTCTTCTATCGATTGCAGGCCATGGAATAATTTTTGGCCACTCAAGCTATAAATTCTTAAGTGATTTCAAATTATAGGTCCTCTCTCATTCATGGTTAGCATTAACAGTGGTATAATTCACCAAAACAGACATCAGAATAAAATTCCTAAGAAAAAGTGTTAAGTTGTTATTATCATAGCATTCCTATTTGAGCCTGAATTGAAAAAGACTGTTTAGGGTAGAAACACTTATGGAATAAGAATCAAGTTTATCCTCTCATTCCTTTATTATTATTATTATTATTATTATTATTATTATTATTATTATTATTTTATTTTATTTTTTTTATTGAGACGGAGTCTCGCTCTGTCGCCCAGGCTGGAGTGCAGTGGCCTGATCTCAGCTCACTGCAAGCTCCACCTCCCAGGTTTACGCCATTCTCCTGCCTCAGCCTCCCGAGTAGCTGGGACTACAGGCACCCCGCCACCTCGCCCGGCTAGTTTTTTGTATTTTTTTTTAGTAGAGACAGGGTTTCACCGGGTTAGTCAGGATGGTCTCGATTTCCTGGCCTCGTGATCCGCCCGTCTCGGCCTCCAAAGTGCTGGGATTACAGGCTTGAGCCACCGCGCCCGGCCTATCCTCTTATTCTAACTAATTTTGAGTACCAGATCAAATTAACTTCCCTGGGGCTGACCTATAAAATAACAAAGGAAGAAGCTACAACTGAAAGTAATTCTGAAATATAAGACAAGGTAAAACAATCATGATTCCAAAGCCTGTTTTAAAATTTCAAAGTGAATTCATTTTTGGTTTTCTTTGTCTTTCAAGATTCCAAAAATCATGACTAAACAATTCAGTCATTCACTTTCCTATTACTAAAAATGGAAAATTGACCTTGATTGTAGTATAGACTGAACCTATTATCTTTCAAGAGGGCAAATTCACTAAGCAATAACAATCAATTGTAGCAGAAAGATGAACCAGAGATAAGAATGGGAAACTGTGCTTTCCTGCTTTTATTAAAACAGGTGATTCATTTGTAAATGTGAAAATCCTTCCCATTTTATAAGTCATCACCTGTAGCTGGTGCACACAAAGTACCTATTTACAGTGCATTTAAATATTAAATACTGCACTCTAGTGAGCCAGAAACAAAAAGCAGTCTTCTCAACAAACTGTTAGAAGGGAAATGACAGTATTCTTCTTACTCAAGTTTAAGAATCAACAGCACATGTTATCATGAATAATGAAAACAGCAAGGTAATTACTGAGGTGTTTCCTATAAATAGCTACACAACAAAAGGCAGTCTTTTTATTAGGAAAAATTCTTTAATTTGCATTGTATTTGTCTACTATAATTATGCACAATCATACCTAGTTAAAGCAGTGGGTCTCAGTCATATACAGTAGTCTCCTTTTATCTGGGGGGCAGTTTGAGATGTGACTACAAAACTGGCACTAATTTATTTTTTCTTCTTCATGATCTCATATATAGAAGATTCATTCTTACAGTAGATCTTAGCAACCTTGACATATGAATGTTTTTTCCTCCTTATGAGCCAAGAACCTTCACCTTTTCATTTGAAGCACTTTATAAAGCCAACATCACTACTCTTGCACTTTGGGACCATTTTTAAGTCAAATAACGGTGATCTGAATATAAACACTGTGATACGAAGACAGCTGATCTGATAACCAAGACAGCTACTAAGTGCTGGGGCAGGTAGCACACACACAGCATGAATACCCTGGACAAAAAGGGATGATTCACATCTCAGGCTAGATGAAACAGAACAGCTCAGGATTTCACTGGGCTACTCTGAACGTGATGCAATTTAAACCTCAGGATTGGTTTGTTTCTGGAATTTTCCATTTAATATTTTGGATTGTGGGTAACCACAATTAAGTGAAACTGTGGATAGTGGAAAGCAGATGAGGGGGAATACTGTATTTCTGGCTGTTCAATTCTGCTGTGCCTTGTGAGAGGGACGTTAGAGCATAAGAGAAGCAGCTGACAGGTGGTAAACAAATGGTGCTTCCGCCTCCCAGTGCTATCGAAACCTGAGGGACACACAGGGAAATCAGAAGACTAAGTGGGGAAGGGAGAATCACAGACTGGGTTTTATATTAGGTTGGTGCAGAAGTAGTTGCGGTTTTTGCCACCTTTTTTTTTTAATGGCAAAAATCGCAATTACTTCTGCATAAACTCTTGCCTCTTTGTGACATTCTTTACTTCTTTCACATGATGGCTGGTATCTTTCATATATTTTAGCCAATTTCTTATCCATAACAATGTTCCATGAGGGAATGCCAAAGTCATTTTGTCAAATTTTATAGGGCTGACTAGACCTTCACATATAATGAACATTGCCTTTTGTTTGGAAACAACAGCACATGTGGATTGGTGATAGACTCTTGATGAACAAAGATTTCCTTTCATAAATTTCTCACCAAATGCGGGAAGTCAATAGTGCATCCTGCTACTAGAAGATTGGCACTTCATTCTCTGGGGAGCACGGTCAAATCACATATTATTTGATAATAATAATACATTTTGAAAATAATTTATTTTGCTTTTTAGCTTATTCTGCTTCCAATGTGATACTCTATTCTTTTTAGTGTTCTTCATGTAAACTTACACATCATCTAATTTTATTTTTTCACTTTAGAAAAAATTATCCAAAAGCCGATACCATCTTTCTTAATTACTGTCTGTTAATCTCCTTACCAAGTTCAGGAGATTAAAAATGGACACTGGAGGAGCCTAAAGTCATCGTCCTGATTGTTAGGAAACATCTCAAAATCATCTGCTACCTGTGTGGCATATTCCCTCTGGTCAAGACCATGCATGACAGAATCTCATTTTATTTCTTTCCATGAAGTTTTTAAAAACCAAAAGAAAAAAAGAAAACAAAAACAAAAATAAAAACAAAAACGAACTTCTGAGGCAATATGCACAATCAGAAGGTTAGAAAGACAGCTGTGTATTTCAAATCTAGAGTAGAGTCTAAAACATAGTAAAGTCTCAGTAACTTAGTAAATGATGTAAGAAAACCAATAGCTTTCATATTCACTGTATTTGGACAGAAACAACATATAAAAAGTTATGGCATAGAGAAGAATAAAGATAATCTCACTTGTTCTATTCTTGAAAGTAGCATTTATAATTTCAAGAAAGAAAAATTAGCTACTGAGCTTCCATAAGATACTGAAGTTTTCATATAAGTCCTGACTTGATCCTTACAATAATCTTATTTGGTTAATATTATCCTTCTTTTGCTCATGGAGACAACTGAGTCTTTCTCCCATGGTCATACTACTGGTAACTGGCAGAATCATAAGGTAAACCCAGCAATTTTACTCAAGCTCAGTTCTTTCCAATATCTTATTATCTATTCAGGTCCAGTAGGTAGGTAATAGGAAAAGTTATGTTGTGATGATACTCTGAATAATTGTTAATGGAAAAACTGATTAGAAAATAATGAAACTTTACGGACTTACAAAAAATATTTACTTTATACTGCAATTAGAATGTAAAATATAATTATCAGTGACTGCCTAAAATTCTCAGCCAGTTTGATTGCAAAATAATTCTCTATTGAAGTATTGGGAGTCCTTTCTTTGTTTACTGAATATATTGCAGCTAAGGTTGTGCCCCTCACATCCATACAGAGGACTCCATAAATACCACCCCCCCACCCAGATCATGGGCCATGTACAATCACCACCAAGAGTGTACTTTGAAGGCACCAATAGGACAACTGTATGTTTTACTTTCTAGCTACAAAAAAATCTGCCTCTCCAAAACCACTACAACCTTTCTCCTATGAAATTAGGACCATCTCATTAAGTTCAAAACATCCCTCTTCAATCCAAATGGAGCAAAGCACAGTGGGTATACTGGATGCTCTCACCCAGGGTTTCATTAGTGACTTTTACACTACCTTTGTATATATTGTAATTACCAGTAAGCCCCCAATTGTTCCACTTGCCGTACTGAAACCTTCTCAGTCTTGTTATTCATCAGTGCTGTTCTGGGAAAGCATCGTGTCAAGTGGGAAGTTCATAGGATTGCCAGGTATCAAGGCCAACATGTTCTCAAAAGTCTCTCCTAAGTTTCTTTCCATTATAAAGTTCACTTCAGTTATGAGCTTCAGTAAGAGCTTAGATTATGCATGCACCCACCCACCAACACACACACACACACACACACACACACACACACACTCTTACATTTTTTTTTTCTAAATGTTTGTTGAGTCTTAGAAGATGTGTTTCAGGTACTTTTCTGGGCAAAGCTGGCAAACTTCAGTAAAGAAAACAGAGACCCCTACCCTTCTATAATAGATGAAGAGTGGGGCAAGGTAAAAGAGAATGGGGAAGGTGTAACTTATAATTTTAAATAGGGTAATTGCCTCATTGAAAAAGTGACATTCGAATAGAGAATTCAAAGATGTGAGAAAATTAGCCCTGAGGACATCTGGAGGAAAAGTTCAAAGGCCCTAGTATAGTGATGTGTTGGAATAATAGCAAACAGGCCAGTCTGGCTAATGTATTGCTGAGAGACTGGTAGGAAGAGATTTCAGAGAGAGAAGCCTGGTTGGGTTACACAGTCTTTATCTTTTTTAAAATTTTTGCTTGTCAAATAATAATTATATGTATTTATGGAGTATAATGTAATGTGATATATGTATAAACTGTGGAATGATTAAATCAATCTAATTAACATATCACTACACATTTATCATTTCTCTGTGTTGGGAACATTTAAAATCTACTCTTTTAGCAATTTTGAAATTTACAATACATCATTATTAACTGTAGTCACCATGCTGTATAAGATAGCATGAGAATTTATGTCTCTCGCCCAACTGAAACATTTCACCATTCGACTAACAACTCCTTTTATCCCCATTCACCTCCATCTCCTGCCACCAGCCTCTGGTAATCACCATTCCACTCTTTACTTCTATGAGCTTGATTTTTTTATAAAAAATATTTTACACCGAGGGAGATGGGAAGTCTTTGAAACTCGTTGAGCAGAGGTGTTCCATAATATGACTTACATTTTAAAAGATTACACTGTGTTAAGGATAGACTACAGGAGACAGGAGTAGAAGAATATTTTACTAATTGAAGAGATGATGGTAGTTTTTTCCCAACAAGTAGCAATAGAATTAGAACCAAGGGATTTCCTGGCAGGTTGGGTGTTAGGGAAATGGAGGGGTTAAGAATGATTTCAAGATGTACAAGAGGACATACCTATTTAGTGTCATAGAATAAACATTGTATAGCCTACTTTACAATCAATTGAAGTCCATTATAAGTAATGAATGAATTCTATCAGAGAAATTTTACAGATGAAACATACATTTCAAATACAGTTCTTGCTTATTATCAGATATACAGTTCTACAACCTTCAAGTCTTTGTAAATGAATTAATTCTCCTCTAAGAAAGACTGATAGTAATCATATTTATTGAGTGCTCATGATGTACCAGGCATTGTTCCATGTTATTTGAATTTACTAATATAAATGACCCTCATAAATCCATAATATAAAAACTATTATTATTGTGTTATTCCATTCTCATTCTCCTAATAAAGGCATACCCAAGACTGGGTAATTTATAAAGAAAAAGAAATTTAATGGACTCATACTTCCATATGGCTGGGGAGGCCTCACAATTATGGCAGAAAGCAAAGAAGGAACAAAGTCACATCCTACATGGTGGCAGGCAAGAAGGCATGGGTAATGAAACTGCCCTATATAAAACCATCAGATCTCATGAGACTTATTCATTATCACAAGAACAGCATGGAAAAACTCACCCTTATGATTAAATTACCTCCCGCCACGTCCCTCACTTGACATGTGGTGATTATGGGAGGTACAATTCAAGACGAGACGTGGGTGGGGACGCAGCTAAACTGTATCAATTATGATACTAATTTCACAAAACAGAGAACTCAGATAACTTGCCCAAGGTCACGTGGCTTATAAGTTGTGGAACTTGCAACTAAACCAAGACAGTCTGGTACGAAGCCTACTCTCTGTACTGCTAAGCTGTACTATTCATTGTAAATAATTGAAATTCCCTACAAATAATAGAGCATTAGATGAGTTTTTTTATCCCTATGCTTTATAAATTATTACTGATCAAGTGGATTGGTTCATTGATGTGTCTTTTTCTCAGATTTCCACTAGCACAAATAATTCATTTATTATAGCTCCACTTCAGTTCAATGAATTAATGCCAATGAAGAACATAGAACAGTGCCTGGCCTATAGAAAATACTCAGTAAATGCTAGTGTTAAGCTACCATGATATCAATGATTTTTCATTTTATAACATATTCATTCAACAATTGTGTTTATGGTCCCAATATATGGCCAGGCACTGGGTTTGACATTGGAAATATAATGAAAAATACAGCACTGCCTCTGCCTGTAAGAATTTCGCAACATATTACAAGGAGGTGTACTGCTTTCTATTAATATCATGCCCTTATCTCTGTGGCCATACCATTTGAATGTATGGGACTGGCTTCCATTTGCATCCCTTTTCCTGAGGGTCAATTCAGAAGCCATAAAAGATTACTCTGTGTCTGCCTCGTGAGAGGTCAGAAGAATAATTACACATACACACACGTGCGTGCGCGCACACACAATTCTATCTAGGAGTAGCCCTCATCTAATGACTGAAGTGGGTAAATAAATACTACAGTTTCCTCATCCCTTAGTAGAGAGAATCCTGAGGCTTATGTTCTACTGTTGCTCAGAGTTTTCCTGCAGGACTAAACTCCAGTTGCCCACAGTAGTATCTGGCTTTACACATTTTGTTGACTTTCTCACTCTCACTTTCCCACTCCTCTACAATAATATCCTGAGTTTATCTACAAAATTACTTACTTGTATTTGAATCATTATCTTTAGGGAGCCCTGCTTCTGAGGGAATCTTAACTACAATAGAGGGAAATAGGCATGTATATAAATAAAAAATCAGACATAGCTATTGCTCCTACAACAGATATCCATATTTGGTATGATGGAGATTTAAAAAAGATAACAACCCAGAAATGTCAATTATCTTGAGAATCTCAGAAGGCAGTGAAGTAGGGAGGGAGAACTCTTGGAAAAGTGGGGAGCTTGAGTATATACAGAGGAGAAAGGCTGTGTTAATATGTTAGTAATTTCAGCATGGCTGCAACATAATAAGCAGTAGAGGGAGGAAGCAAGAGAGCTAGTTTGGGATACATCAGAGTCTTTCTTGTCTTGATGAAGAGGTTACACTTAATTTTGTGGACAATAGTGAAGTATTAAGTTAAACAATTGGATTTTTAATCAACTGAGTAAAATTATGACATATAGTTTGCATTTTAGAAAAGTTAAATTTGCAGGAATAGAAAAGAAGGATTATATGGTTCCCTAGATACATCAAGACAGACCATCAGAAGAACAGTGCAAAGTCTGAGGAAGATATGGGGAAAGCAACAACCAAGTCAAAGCTAAAATGCAGGCAAGTACAGTCAATTGACTATAGACACTTGGTGAGAAGATACAGTAAGAGAGAAGAAAACAACTGGGTAACTTATTTATTGCTCATTCTGATAACTGGGTATGTAGAAGTGCCATTCCCAAACATGGCAGACACTGCAGATGAAACAGGCATTGATTTATGGAACAGGAAAGATAAGCTAAACAATAATGAATTCCGTTTTGAAGATGTTGACATTGAAGTATCTCTAGGACATCAGGGAATTTTTCAGTAGTAACGTGGTAAAAAGAGATAGAGATCTGGAGGTTTACTAATGTAAGTATATATCAATCATCTGTTACTACACAACCACTTTAAACTTAGTGGTTTAACACAGCGAATATTTTCCAATTCTACAGAGTGTCTAGGAAGTTATTTCCCTTGTTTACTTGGACTCATCTATGAAGCTTTACCCAGACTGGCAGAACTGGAAAGTATAAAATGGCCTCAATCGTAGGTCTGGGGGCTTGGACTGGTTTATCTTTTCCATGTGACCTTGCATCTTCCAGACTAGCTTCCTTATATGGTGAACTCAGGCTCAAGGTAGAATCCCAAGAAGCAAAAGCGGAAGCCACTATGTCTCTTCAGGCCAAGACTCAGGACCATATGCAATGCCACAACTGCCATGTTTTAATGGTGTAAGCAAGTCAAAAGGCCGGACCACAGTCAAGGGGTTGATGGCCCAACAACATTACATTTTAAATGGGCATCAACCAAGAAAGATGTGACTCAGTAGATGTCATGATTATAACAGACAACTCCAAAAGAGTTTTGAAATCTTGAGAGTTTCAGCTTTATAAGTAGGAACTGAGTCAAATTTAGCAGTGGATCAGGAGCCAAATAAGACCTTCAGAAATAAGTGATAGAAAGAATGCAAATCAAGAGAAGGGCCAAGGAAGTCAAGGGTAAAAAGCCTTTCAAAAACAAAAGAGTATTTAACACATCAAAAATCTTAGGAAGAGCTAGTAATAAGACCAAAAAATAAAGTTAGAATATGTTATAGTTAATTATTTAAAAATATTAATTGAATTGATAACTTAATGTAGAAAATATGTTTAAGTACTTAATGTCTTATGAATGTGGGAAAACAGATTTTAAAATGTTCATACATACATATTTGCGGTATGATAATTATAAGAACGTGTTATGTATAGACTTGGATGAAAGTCTTTGAATGTCATGGAGCAAATATCAGTTCAATGAGTAAAAAGGAAAGGTATACATTTTTCAAATGTTAAAAAAGATCAGGCTTTTTTTTTAAATGTTGGAAAGGGGTATCAAATAATTATGATTTTCAGAATGCTATAACATTTTTACTAGACAGGAGTTATCACATGCTAGAATCAGCAGCCTTTGCAACTGTATAAAATTTATTTAGTTATTTATTTCCTTCTAAAATTGTGTATACATTTATAGGGTACAAGTGCAATTTTTTATATGCATAGACTGCATAGTGGTAAAATTAGGTAATTTATAGTATCCATCACCTGAATATTGGACCCATTAAGAAATTTCAACTTACGATGAAAAATTTAGATGACAAGTAAAACATGGGTAAAGAGGTAGATACTTTTCCAAATTCTTTTAGTGAGTATGGAATCCAAGTTTAAAGTCCACTGCTCTGTATTGCATACTTTATGCTCTTTTTTTCTTGAGAGCACTTTTTTAGTTTGTACTCTGGAGTTCATTTTTATGTTATTTGAAAAACACTATTTTCCACTAGTTTGTGTGTTTCATGAAAGCAGAGATGAGGCTAAATTTTGTTCACCAGCATATTCCTAGCAACTTGTGCAATATCTAGCCTATCACAGATATATAGTATATGTCTATAGCTTAAATTATTTACTCAGCTTAATTCCAGGCAAAATTAATGCATGTCTCATCACTCTTACCACCACATTCAAATTTCTGCCTCTTTCTCCTTGATATCCTTTTATACCTATAAGTCCTGCTAGATAAAACAGTGCTGCCTGTGGAAATTCATATTATCTTATATATTATGACTCTTGTAATCTAGTCATTCATTTAGTAATACTAAATGATTAGCCATATATTACTATTATTATTTTTAGAGATGACTTATTGTGCAACTGGAATATACTCTACAATATAAATTTGTATACTTGCTATAAACTGAACCTACTACTTAAAGCCAGAGTTCCTTCCATCTTGGAAGTTTTCATGGCTGATTTTTAAAATTTTTCTATATTTTAAAAATCAGAATGATTTCCTCCTCACTTTCATCCCTATAAAACTTAATCATTAGTCCTGTTAGACAGGCGTTACTAATCAGAATTTTAACAGTCAACAATGAGAAGACACAGTGAATAGTGGTTTTGAGTAACAACTCATGCTTTCATTAAATAAATGTGTTTTCTGCATTATTGTCAAAGGGAAAAGTTATTGAAAAGATGTCCATGTGCATTCCTGGATTAATTGTAATGAAACAATAACTTGTATTTCTACCTATATGGTATTGCAAATATGTAAGCTAAATTCATCACATGAGCATGTGGCACTGGCTTTAAGACGTATAGACAAGTCATTCTCACTGTTTGGATATCAGTTTATGATTTATAGATTTTTTTTAAAAAAATTACAAGAAATACAGACAGCTACTAAGGGTAGAATAACTCAAAGGTAAATACATTAAGATTACATTTACTTCCACCACAGAATTCTAATAACAATTGCACAAAGATAATAGCCATGCTCAATGAAATAATGAAATAAGTAAACGTGTTGTTATTGTTGCTGCTGTTGTGAAAAATACGGTCTCTATTAGAATCTAATATTAGGAAAAAAATCTGTGTCAAACTGTCTTCATTTAGCAACAAAAACAAAAAGTCTCTAGTACTTTTCTGACAGGAGAAAAACATTGTAATTCTGATAGCTCTTGCCAATAGCAGTAGGAATAACTAAATGCAGATAACTTAAAGTTTGATACCTAAGTTTGCAGACCACTTTATTAAATAAAGTAGACATAGGTACAACTTTTTAGCAAGTACTTAAAAGTCCTGAAAGCTAGTGGTTAAAGAATTTTTCGTCAGAGATACATATTGCCACACATTTAAGACAAGATTTTAACATATGTTAGATGAACCCTATCTTCTTCTGTAAATATATCATTTCAAAAGTATCATGTAATAGTTAAATGAAAGCAGTAGTATTATTAAGGAAAGTAATAGTTACATCGAATAATTTAATCAATAAGAAATAGTTGTACAGAAGCAGGTCTATTTTAAAATTTATTTCTTCCAGATGATAATAGATTAGAGCAGGGGAATCCAATCTTTTGGTTTCCCTGGGCCACACTGGAAGAATTGCCGTGGGTCACACATAAAATACACTAACACAAACAAAAGCTGAGGAGCTAAAAAAGAAAAAAATCACCAAAAAAGTCTCAGAATGTTTTAAGAAAGTTTATGAATTTGTATTGGGCCACATTCAAAGCTATCCTGGGCCACATGTTGACCATGTTCAACAAGGAGAAGATAACCTTGTCTTCTTCTTGATAAAGATAATTTTGAATGTGGCCCAACACAAAATCGTAAACTTTCTTAAAACATTATGAAATTTATTTATTTATTTATTTATTTATTTATTTATTTATTGCATTGGTTTTAGCTCATCAGCTATTGTTAGTGCTATTGTATTTTATGTTTGGCCTAAGACAATTCTTCTTCCAGTCTGACCCAGGGAAGACACTGTCATTACACAAGAAAGCACAGCAGGGCAGGGAAGCACAATGGTCAAGGCACGATAAACAAATGGCAGCCAATCAGGCCAATGTTGCAATTAAAAGGACTGAAGTCACATTCGTGGAATGCAGAACATAGGATGTGGCATAAGAGTGTCTAAAAATAGCTAAGCTTCAACTCTAAGCTATAGCAGGTGGGCTCCAGTATGACTGGTGTTTTTATTAAAAAGGAAAATTTGGAGAGAGACAACCACATAAGGAGATTGTGAGGATTGGAATTGCTGCCACATGCCAAAGTAACTATGAGACATTAAGAGAGAGGCCTGGAAAATATCATTCCCTAGAGCCTTCAGAGGGAGCAAGGACCTGCCAACACCTTGATCTTGGACCTCTAACCTTCAGAAATCTGAGACAATAAATTGCTTTTGGTTAAGCCACCCAGTTTGTGACCCTCTGTTACGGCAGCTCTAGGAAACTAATACACTAACGTATCATTCTTCCAAATCCAGATTCACTTGGCAAGATATTCCTGATATACCTAAGGAAAAAAATTAAATTATTATATATTCCTATATACACATGAAAGAGTGAAAAAGACAGGTTGGCTTTGATTTTACATTCCATTGCTACCTATGAGTGCCTTGGTTGTTCCTTGTAGAGTACAAGAGCTGCAAGCCTTTTATGTAGTATTGCTCTATAACATGTAACACTGTATCTTAAGCAAACATTCATTTGTGGCAAGTCAATATCACAAATGAAATATTGTCTGAAGGGAAAGGAAAATCAATATCCACCTTTAGGGTCATTAAATTTTGATAAGGGTTTTCTGTAAACATCAATATACTAGCAAACGGATACGTATTGCATGTTTCTCTCTTTCTTTATATTTAATGAAATCTATCTAGGAATCCACTTGAACTCATTCATGCGAGCATGTACACGCACACGCACACACACACACATACATTTTTACAAAATCATCAGTGGCCTCCTTGAAGAATTTGTGGTTGGTGGTTTTATTTTAAATAGCTGTATTAACAAATATCAGCCTTGCCATTAGAAGGCAAAAAACAGTAAGCCAATCAGGTATCTGCATGTGCTCCAATGTCTGGACAGGTAGTTGTAGAATTAGAATAGAGTAGTCACCTACAAATGTTGGACGAGATTTAAAATATTCACTTTTTGTATTTGAAAATATGTTGCTATTTTTTTTAAAAAAGGAGGAGAAAATACTTTAGAATAATGTGCAAGGGAAAGAACTCAGCATGAAAATGAGGACAACTAAATAAAGTGTCCTAAAAAAAGGTCGGCAGCTCAGTTTCCCATAGGGTTTAGGCCAGTAGCCTAAAAAGTTACCACTTTTCGACCATATTCAAATAATTTCAATTGTTTTTCATTTTATTAAAAAGTAAACTTAATTCATTTCTAGTCATAAAAAATTTACAAATTATGTTATATACATGTATTTGGTTGCTTCGATGTTAAAAAAAATCTAGGGCTCCCAAATATTTCCCTTACATTTTTGGGGTCATTAACTTGGCAATGCATTACTGTTGACCACATTCCACTAAATGGTTGATTAACATTCTTTGACAAAATAGGCTAATGATGATTTGAATGTCCTGGGCCAGTAATTCCCAAACCTTTTGTTTATGTACACTTCCAAATATGTGCATGCTAATGCAACAGCAAGAATACATTTTTCAGAACTGAGAACGCACTGAGCAAATAAGTAAAGTATAGCCTCTGTGAAAATATGTGGCATAACAGGCATTGTACTTTAGCAAACATTCTTCTACTTTCTGTGTCCTGAGTTCCTAGTAGACCCAGACAAAACCGCTTGCTGATAATGTCCATAAAAATGTTTGTAAATCTCTCCTACGTAGTGTTTTGTTTATGAGGTCCATTATAACACCAAACACTTCCACTTATGGAACATTTCCTTCAAAGTACATCCAGGTACCTAAACATTTTAATGTCTAGCACAATACTCTTTTTCTTTGTGCCTTTAGGGAAGGGTCAGCACTGTCACTTGTAAATATTTTATCAATCATTATGAGATGAAACACTCACCAAAATATAAATGAAGAGGCCACAGCTCAGTAAACAGCAAGCCATACAGGACATGCACAGTGCAGTGGTATAAAATCTCTTTGCGTTCATCTACACTTTCAAATGTGTGCATACCCATCCAAAGAGATGCCTTTTTGGAAATAAGAATAAAATAAACTTAGATTTGGGGAGGGATAATTATTTTCCAAAATTTTAGCAGTGAAGGGAACTAACATATATAAGTATAGTGTTTAACACCCAGATGCATAAGATATCTTTGGTTAAAAGCATTTCCTAGCTCTTAGATCATAAGGAAAATGTAAGATTACAGTGTACTTTAATGGGCCATTTAAAGACAGAGAGCATTATAGCATGTCATTGTTTCATGGAGCCATTAAAAGGGGTATAAATGACCAATATTTTTTTTTTT
>NC_045436.1:71167943-71174559 GCF_002776525.5 Piliocolobus tephrosceles | reverse complement strand
CTTCTTAAGCTGATAAGCAACTTCAGCAAAGTCTCAGGATACAAAATTAATGTGCAAAAATCACAAGCATTCTTATACACCAGTAACAGACAAGCAGAGAGCCAAATCAGGAATGAAATTCCATTCACAATTGCTTCAAAGAGAATCAAATACCTAGGAATCCAACTTACAAGGGATGTAAACGACCTCTTCAAGGAGAACTACAAACCACTGCTCAGTGAAATCAAAGAGGACACAAACAAATGGAAGAACATACCATGCTCATGGATAGGAAGAATCAATATCGTGAAAATGGCCATACTGCCCAAGGTTATTTATAGATTCAATGCCATCCCCATCAAGCTACCAATGAGTTTCTTCACCGAATTGGAAAAAACTGCTTTAAAGTTCATATGGAACCAAAAAAGAGCCCGCATTGCCAAGACAATCCTAAGTCAAAAGGACAAAGCCAGAGGCGTCACGCTACCTGACTTTAAACTATACTACAAGGCTACAGTAACCAAAACAGCATGGTACTGGTACCAAAACAGAGATATAGACCAATGGAACAGAACGGAGCCTTCAGAAATAATGCCACACATCTACAACCATCTGATCTTTGACAAACCTGACAAAAACAAGAAATGGGGAAAGGATTCCCTATTTAATAAATGGTGCTGGGAAAATTGGCTAGCCATAAGTAGAAAGCTGAAACTGGATCCTTTCCTTACTCCTTAAATGACCAATATTTTAATAGCACTCTTGATGAATTTAAAGTTCAAAACAATACTAAAGTCAGCAACGATTACAATTCAAATAATATTATATCAAAAGAACTTCTTATGGTTTCTATTTGAGCAGCCATACTGTTTTCTTTTTTGCCCTTCAGCAAGGAACTGTTCTTTTCTATTCCCTCAAGGAAAAGGTCTTTCAGGTTCCAGTAGACACAAGATTGTTTCACCTTCTTCTCACTCATTGTAAGTTGTGCCATTCTTTTACCACATCATATATCCCGCTTGGCAAAATGTTTCATCTGAAAAAATGTCAGCCATGGTATAAGTATACCAAGTACCAAGTTGCAGGGAAAATAAACTTGCTTACAATTTGCTTTACAGTTGTAAAAATTTCCTTCTGGTTGTAACAATTTGCTTACAATTTAATAGTACAATAATAGTAGGCTACAAAACTCAACTAGTCTATGGCATATGAGTTAGAAAATAATTCTCTAGGGATTAAAGAAAAAAAAACACATCATGGAAAAAGTTCTTGAAAGGAAATAGCAAGATGAGACTAGATAGGATTACAAAGACAATTATATATTAGATCTGTTCAGAATCCTTTTCTTTATTGTTTCATACTTTTCTTCATGAAAAATTACTACACAGAGAGGTCATATGGGGATACATTGTATGAAAACACAGAAATATTTTATTAAGAGTTAATACATAATGTATATAACCACAACATTTTCAAAAATCATTGGGTACCCAATATCGTGTTCATTTGAAAAGTCATAGATTGCTGTGATACTTAAGAACGAAATTTTGATATCTTACAAAACATCATACCTAAAGAAAAATCATTAGCCCTAAAGTATTTCAACCAAGAATAACTGTAGTTTCTTCTAGTTACTGTTACAAATTATCTGGATGTTCTTTAGATGATACCAGCATCTCAGTCATTATTTACCTTTAAGAAAAAGTCAGATACCTTCCTCAGATTGCAGCAGAAAAAAAAAAAAAAAGTAATAAAATGACTTACCTAACTAAAAGTTTTGTAAAAGTTGATTTAACAGTTAACCTAAATTAATAGTTGTGGTCATCTTATATCTCTGCCACTTGGAAAATGGCACATTTACACTTCATTGTGAGAACAGTAGAACATTAAAATATTTCTAAAACATTGAAATATAGTAGGACAATCATCTTAATTTTATTCTTTCCAGCTTTGAATGAACCAAAGACTCCCTTAAAGAAAATACTCATGAATAAAGAATTAACATGTTTAGGTGTTAAGATGAGGAGTTTCTGCTTATGGATGACACTTTTATTATTGGTATCTGCCAGTAAAAGGGAAGCTAGCCGACAAGTGTAGAGGTTTAAAAAGAATCACTGAGGAAAACATTTGCTATGTACTTTCTTATGCTTTCAAAAAGCAAATGCTTAACAGAATGTAATAATTCTTTGTATTTGTTTTCAGAAGAAGAATCTGTTTTAGAGAAAGCCAAAGCAAATCAAAACAAAAAGCTAAAGCAATTTAACTCTTCAAATATGATCCAGGTAGTTGAAATAAATAAACACATGAGGATTTTTTCTTCTCATGCCTTCACCTTTTCCTACTACTCTGGAAGGAATTATTAATGTAGCTGATAGCTCTTAAATTTGACTTCTCTATGAAACGAAGAAAAGAAAAGAAAAAGTAATCATATATGAAAGGTTGGCAATGATGTTTATTAAAAAAATTTCTGTTATGGATTTTTTTCATATACATATGCACACACAAACACACTGATATGGTTTGGATGTGTCCCCACCCAAACAAATCTCATCTTGAATTGTAGCTCCCATAATTCCCATGTGTCATGAGAGGGACTCGGTGGGAGATAACTGAATCATGGGGGCATGTTCTCCCATGCTGTTCTTGTGATAGTAAGGGGGGGTCTCACAAGATCTGATGGTTTTATAAATAGCAGTTTCCCTGCACACACTCTCTTGCCTGCCGTCATATAAGACGAGACTTGCTCCTCCTTCGCCTCTGCCATGACTGTGAGGCCTCCCCAGTCATGTGGAACTATGAGTCCACTGAACCTCTTTTTCTTTATAAATTGCCCAGTCTTGGGTAGGCCTTTATTAGCAGCATGAGAACAGACTAACACACACATGCACACACACACACACACACACATATACACACTGACAAAAACAGAAAATAATTCAATTGGTCTACTTTCAAATTATTTATGAGCAGAAGACCAAAAATAAATAAAATGTATGAATCAATCATGAATTACAATATGGGAAGTATTTTACACAATGTCCAAAATACTGATTACATTTTTATAGCCTTTCCTATGTTGTCTCAAGTTATTTGTATTTTCATGTTTTACAATTAATTCCAAGTTGAGACATGCAAAGATATATATTTTATAAAATAAATTTCTGCATCTTACAATTGCAGAAAATGGTTTTTGAACTTTTCCACAAATATTTTGCATACCAAATGGATTCCATTTACTGTTATAGTCATTTTATTTTGGTTCCAGAAATGTTTAGGGGCTTCAATTGTAAGACTTTTTTTTTCTTTTGCATTTTATAAAATGAATAAAATGTTAAATTGTGATAGTCTTGTTTCACAAGTAAAAACAAACTATTGAATGATTCTATAAACAATCTGATAACTTGAAAAGAAGTAATTTGATCATGAAAAATAAGGCATACACTGAGATAGAAATCATATGAACTGTCTGTTAATTTTTTCTGAGGGAGAATGAAAAGATTCAAATTATTCCTGTGTGTTTGAGGTTTCAGATGTTTTATATAGCATTAAAGTTAAATCAAGCATGATGCCTTGCTGTAACAAAGAAAAATAATCTACTTTAAAAGGAAGAAGGTGACAAAATTTTGCCCTTTCTGCAGAAATAAGAAAAACATATGATTCACCATCTAATTGAATTTTCTACTTTAGTATTAGTTCTAGAAGATATTTAATTTAAATAACATTATTTTAGTATCTCCCTAATAACTTAGACTGCATACATACTTTGATAAATGAAAACAATAAAATAATAAATACATATGTTTCCATTAACATTCTTGGATTGTATTGTGATTCATTCATAGTGTTAACAGTGTGTCTAAGAAAGCATCTGAAACAATATATGCTACTAATTAAAAGACAGTATGTCCTGTGGTGTGAACTCTGTGATCTAATTAAATTCTGGCTGCCCTCCATTATAAAAAAGGAAAGTATGTGAGGTGTGAAAATGTGCAAATTAAAGTAGATTACTAAGTCCTGGAACTAATACTGGGTTGCTAAGGTAAGACATGTTTGATGATCTTGGTGTATAAAATGATGAGTGGAGGGATAGACTTCACAGACTATAGACATGCATATTATGACCGGTAATTTAAATTAGCCTGACAAAGTTAACTAATGTATCAAAAAATAACTCAATAGAAAGGAAAATTTAAGGCAATTGTCTTGCATTCTTATTAAACAAAATATTGACCAAATTAAACCTTTTCTTTAAATGTAGGTAAACATAATACTAAAATTACAGATTTTTGTGGATGTAAGTAAACATAATACTAAAATTATAGATTTTTGTGGTTATCTTTTAAAAAGTTCTATTTTATCAACCAGCTTTCAATAAAATTTTGAATTTCACTTTAATTCACTATTTCCAGAGAGTTACTGTCAATAAAACAGGTTTTTAGAACATTAAGGATTTTAAAATATGCAATTTAGTTGGCAAGATCATTAGTAAATTTTTCCTTCAGTTAAAATGGCAAAAGATGGCTTAATATAGAATGCAATTAACTCAGGAAGGGTGCTACCACAATATTTATAAGGAAACATTTTTTCTTTCCTTTAAAGCTTTTCTCAACAAATGTGCGAGTAATATATATTATTTAATTAACAGACTATATTTTCAGATCTGAATTAGACTCTATATACCCTCCCACCCTGCTCCACAGTTTCCCTTATTAACTGTTTATATTTACATGATACAATTTTTATTTTATCCTGGGTATTAGTTTTTGTTTTGCTGTTTTGTTGTTGTTGTTGTTTGTTTGTTTGTTTTTGGAGACAGAATCTAGGTCATTGCCCAGGCTGGAGTGTAGTGGCATGATTACGGCTCACTGCAACCTTGACCTCTCAGACTCAGATGACCCTCCCACCTCAGCATCTCCAGTAGCCTGGATTACAGGCATGCACCACTGCACCCAGCTAATTACTTTTTTTTTTTGTAGAGATGGGGTCTTGCTATGTTGCCAAGGCTGGTCTTGAACTCCTGGACTCAAGTGATCCTCCTACTTCAGCCTCCCAAAGTGCTGGGATTACAAATGTGAGCAACTGTGCCTGGCCTATATGGTACAATTTTTAGAAGTAAGGAACCAACATTGATTCATTACCAGTGACTAAAGTTCATAATTTATTTAGATTTCCTTACTTTTTACCTATGTTCCAGTATCCCATCCAAAATACTACATTATATTTACTTGTCAGGACTCCTTAGGCTCTTTGTGACTGTGACATGGATTTTTAGAATATTCTTTAATATAAGATTGGCTTAAAACCCACCATCATGTATCCCTGAGGCAGTAGCAAAGACTGAACTTATCAATTTAACTTTATAAGACTGCTTTGAGGTGGCTATTCTGAAAGTCCCTAATAAATGACTTGTAACTTGTCATGCATCAGGTGATTGGGCATCATTCTTAACACAAACTAGATTATTTGGATCATTTTATGTCCTCCCACGACATCTGGCATGACTGACAGTACTTACTTTAAACTTTTTTCATTAATAAATGTATGGTTATTTATTCAAGTGGCCATTATTGAGTGATTACTATGTGCTATATATTCTTGTGGCATTGAATTTATGGTGATGAGTAAACCATAAAAAGTACTTGTTGTCACTCAGTTTATACCCGAGTTAGGGCAAAATGTAAAAAATTAGATAATTTAATAACATAATTTCATATATTGATAAATGCTGTGAAAAATAAACTGTAAAATTTGCACTGATAATACAAATGACAAGAAAAAAGATCTGAGGGGAAAACATTATATAAATAGAGAATAGCAGATGTAAAGTTTAGGAGTCAGTCTTGTGTGGCACGATGTGATGGCAGAGAAAAGGGAAAGTGGTTGGCAGTCAGAGAAGTAATAAAGGCCACACTAGAATAATAAGGTCTTTTAAGCCATGGTGAGAAGTTTGGATTTATATCACAATAAATAAGCCATAGGAGAATTTCAAATAGAGAGAGTTTATGTAGAAGGCTTATCTGATCTGATTTATGTTTTAAAAATATAATGCCCCTGTCCTGTAAAGATTAGATCTGGAGGAAAAAGAGAGTTGAAAATAGATGATCAGTCAAGAAGTGATTACAGAAAAAAAAAAATGGTGTTGGCTTGGATTAAAGTGGATGCAGTAGAAATAAACATAAGTGGAAGGACTGAGAATATCTTTTGAAAGTAGCGCTAACAAGATTTGCTGCTTAAATAAATGCTGCAGTGAAGAGAAAAAGAGGAACCAGAGTTTTCCTAGATCTTCTGGCTTGAAAACAGATAGCTATTTCCCAAGGTGAACCATGGGAGGAATATATTCAAAGGTCAGGAAGTGAGGATTTTATTTTGACCCCCATGCATTTTAGATTATTGCATCTATATGCAAATGAAGATATCAGTTTGGCAGTTCAATATATGCCTAGAGTTTGTGAAGAGGTTAGTACTGGTGATTCAAATTTGATTTTCACAGCGACATTATTGTCCTTTGTGGGAAATGAGTTTTATTAAGCAATATGTCATAGCACCATATAAGAAAAAAATTAAAAAGGGAAGAAGGAAATGAAGGAAGGAAGGAAGGAAGGAAGGAAGGAAGGAAGGAAGGAAGGAAGGAAGGAAGGAA
>NC_045436.1:71006956-71167933 GCF_002776525.5 Piliocolobus tephrosceles | reverse complement strand
GAAGGAAGGAAGGAAGGAAGGAAGGAAGGAAGGAAGGAAGGAAGGAAAGAAGGAAGGAAGGACATAGAGTAATTGAATCCAGCTCCAAGAAACAAGCAAAAGAGAAAAATCAATGGAAAGAAGTGGTCCATTTTGACCTCATTAATTTTCACCATTCACTGAGTCCTGTTTGTCTCATCATTGCTCGTGGCTTCATTTACTTTCTATTCCTTTTTGTCATGGTGGTGGATGTGCTATGATCTAAGCTTTGGTGCTTTGTTTTAAAATTATTCTTATCCATTGGTGAATGTGACTTTCTCTAAAAAGTAGCAACCCGAAAAGTGAAGATAACTGCCATAAAGGACATAGGTTTGCATAGAGGAAAACGTATCAATGCTTAAACCACAAGTGAGCACAAAGTACTGACTTAATATATCCTTCTGTTCTATTTTGTACATATATATATTCTGTATTTTATATATATATGTATATACATATATATGCAAATAATGACTCCACCTAAACACACGTATAATGAGAAACAATTTTTTTTTTTGTATAAACTCAGCAACAAAATGCTTATTAGGTATACACATTTTTTTCCACCTGTAATATATGACAGTCATGTTATAGTAGACAATTCATGTATTAATTCTCTTTTTTAATATTGCAATTTTTTAAAAAGTCGAGTGATGATTATAAATTCAGAAGTAAAGGTAGATTTTCTATTTCAGTAGACAATGCATTGATTAAAATACACATACTATTTATATAAAAGGAAAATATCTACAAAGAACCCATACAACTGTGTGGTTATCAGACAATTATCACCTTCTCCCATACTCTGCATAACTTTTACTTTTCATTTCATTATCCAGTAATAGTATATTTATCAATATCCCTCTGTAAATTGCATATATTATGTATGCATAATGTATATAAGTACAAATGCCATGCAAAACCATCTTGCCCTAGTATTACTGAGAATATAATATAAAAGTGTTTTCTCTCAGCTAAATTTAATCTTCCTTTCCATTTAGGATAAAGAGAGTAGCAACTGTATACTTTTTAAAAACCTCCCTGATGACTCACCCTTTAAAAATTACCTTTACAATCAAAGGTAAAAGTAAAATTCTGGGATATATCTGAAACACTGGTTTGAACACAGTTTGAATCAAAGAGGCTTAATGCTAACCTAGTTATCAAGTATATATCATTCATGTTAGATAATTTTGAAAATTCTCTTTGGTGATAAACATTTCTCATAACAATCAACTTTACTTCTTAACACTGATTATAACTTCCCTTATTTTTGTTTTTCAGTTGTCAGTAGTACTTAGTTAAAATCTTTCAGAAGTATCCTAAAAATATCACTTTTCTTTGTGATATATGAAATAAAATGTATTTTTAAATAGTGCCCCTCCAAATACTGACTGGGGGAAATCATCTTTAAAAATATTGGAGTAATTTATTTGTTGTGTTTGAATAATTGACTATATTTTAAGGAAGAACACTAAATTAGTATCTACCTGAGGCACAGATGTCTTAGCCTCTGAAAGCAATTAACTCTTTTATATATTTCCCTAACAGTACTGATAGTGGCTTCATTTTCACTGCCATGAACACACATTACTTTTATTTCCTTGGCACTAAAAAATGGTGCCTTCAAGTCTTTTCCAGAGTTGTAATTCATCTAAAATAATGAGTAGATACCAAAACTAGACATTTTAATAAACCATTTTTATAAAATTCCCATTATCAAAAAGCTGTTCATGCAGCAGATAACAGAAACATAAAATTGCAAATACTTATAGTTCATATATGTGATCATATAAACATTGCTTGTAATAATGTTATAATAGGCCTCCCTGGCATCCCTGAAATTGGTTATACTGAAAGACTCATTAATTCTCTCTTTCAAAAGAATTATTGACTTCCTGAGTCTTAAAACTACTCCAAAGTCGAGGCAACAAAATGGCCCATTACTTCAAAAGAGGTGAAAGCCAGACTAAGGTAAAAAATAATACTGAGCTGCTAACTTGGCAATGTTTTGTTTTATTTTTTGTGTTTCTCTTTTGCTTCTCTCACTGTGTCTTCAGCTAGAAATTGGATATCAGAGTAGCAACTCATCCCTTTAAAGTAAAAATTATTTTTGGCAGTATGATTTTAAAGCCAATTTTAACTGAGTAACAGCATTCCACAACATTATGAGGACCAATATATGTATTTTTTAAAAAAAAATTAGGTGGGAAAAGTACATGCTAACATTTTGTATTGTGATTTTTATAGAAAGTTACCATTTGTCAAGTTAGTACATGCATATAAAAATCAGTTTTTATTTGTTAAAGAGATGCATAGAGTATGAAAATATCCTTGTAGTACTATTTTCTTACTTACGCTGTATGGCTGGTACCAAATAAAAGACTGGAGTCAAACTAGTTAGCTTTGAAATCTCAGTGGTCACTACCTCTACTTTTTCATCTGCAAAAAAGGGGGATGATAATAATAGTGGCAACTATCCCATAGGTGAGTACTAAATAAGTTAGTGTAAGTATAATGCACAGATAAGTCTTTGACATATTGCAAGTACTATATGAATGTCAGCTATTATTATTTGGACCACCAAAAAGGTATAGTTGGGCCTTTAGCAAATGAAGTCAAACAATAATTTCTCAAGTGAGATGTTTACATTTTTAAAAGACAGTTTAACCTAAAAATCCATAGATATACCATTTGTACATAACAAATGTAGCATATTAAGAAAAAAAAAAGTATGCTTTAATTCAGTGTAATCTCATCAAATTTGTGTCTGCCTTACTCTTAAAAGGGCATTATGGAGCTTAAATTTTACCAAAATGTTTAATATTTTAATATAAGCTTATAACCACTCATCTTTTATTTAAAACAGTGGTTCACAAACTCTAGCAAGTATCACAATTACCTAGAAAGCCTGTTAAACATAGAATTTTGGACCCAACCCACAACATTTTTTATTTAGTAGGTCTGGGTAGAGGTCCAAAGTATTTGCCTTTCTAACCAGTTCACAGATGCTGCTGCTGGTCTAGACACCACATTTAGAGAACCACTGTGCTAAAACACATGGTTGCTTTTCTCACTTTTGGGTTTTGGGAACTATATAGTCAGCTATTACCCAGCACGTGTGGAGGATTTTGTAAAAGCTGGTAATATGTGAGAGCGGTAAGTTTATCTGTGATCTTTCTGTTTATTTGGTTCTGTCTATTAGGACTATATATTGCAGTCTTACAGGCCAGGATGCTTCCATGCTCAACAAAAGAACTTGCCAAAGTTTAACTTAAAACTATAAAGCAGGTTTTTTTTCCTATGATATTTTTACTCTTATTTTCATAAATATTTTGCCTTTCTTAGTCTCCATTCCCAAGCTCTTGTATGTTCTAAATGCTTTTTTGAAGTGGCCTGAATCCTGGAAGCCACATTTACCATTTTCCCTTGCCATCAGAGTACAGGATGTGTTTTGGACTCTGCAAAGCATAAAATAAAAATTTGAAGGTAAAAGGAAGGCAAAAGGCCAAGGGCAAGCCTCCTTTAGCAGGAATGGTGGCTTACACATAGGCTCCCACATACGGCCTCATATTCTGCTATGTGGTCATTTGAGCTCTGGGCAGCTGTGATGTTCACAGTGGTTTTCTGCAGCTTCCAGCAGCTGCATCTTGCCTGTGGTGGCATGAATGGACAATGACAGGTGAGTTCTGATTTCCAATTCAGTAGCACTTCCAACAATTTTGTAATTTCCAATTTAAGTAGTATCTAATACTTGCACGGAAATCTGACTGATCTACTTTTCTAATACTTGTTTCTACTTGATATCCCCTTTACTGTATCTCATAATCACAGTTAATAATAAAACTCTTTATTATCTGTCATCCCTGCCATTTTCATTTAACATCAAATTCATCAGTTCCCTACTTATGCTTCTCCATGTAGGATTTTTCTCCTTCTTAACACTACCTATTATGCTTTGTGAATTCCTTTAGTTTCCTAATCATGTGAATAACTTTTTATCTATTTTATCGACATCTATGCAATTCTCATGCACATTTTTAAAGGTCAGGCTCTAGATTTAACGTCCTCATGGCTACAAACTGCTTATTCCAAAAATACTGTTTTTACCACTTTTCCTCAAGTACACCAATTCTCCGTTAAAATGGTTTTTCCTTTATACATGGTATTTTGCTTTGTTCATTTGTTGGTTGGCTGTCTGCTTATGTACCATCCTTATTTCTATTGAGAACTTCACCACATGATCAAAAGTCTTCCATCCTGGCTGGGTGCGGTGGCTTACCCCTGTAATCCCAGCACTTTGGGAGGTCGAAGCGGGCAGATCACGAGGTCAGGAGATCGAGACCATCCTGGCTAACACAGTAAAACCCCGTCTCTACTAAAAATACAAAAAAATTAGCCAGGCGTGGTGGCAGGCGCCTGTAGTCCCAGCTACTCCAGAGTCTGAGGTTGGGGAATGGCGTGAACCCGGGAGGCGGAGCTTGCAGTGAGCAGAGATGGTGCCACTGCACTCCAGCCTGGGCGACAGAGTGAGACTCCAAAAAAAAAAAAAAAAAAAAAAAAAGTTTTCCATCCTTTGGCAATTCCTGCTGTCATCCAGGTGACTTTACCTCCTATTTTCCAGTCTAACTTTGAACTTTTCCCTTGGGTGGCTTTTGGGCCCACTTCAGTCAGTCTTCCACGCCCATGGGTGCAACCAGAATCTTGTCATTATCTGTCACGCAGGCTGGAGTGCAGCGGCATCATCTCCGCTCACTGCAAGCTCCACCTCCCTGGGTTCACGCCATTCTCCTGCCTCAGTCTCCTGAGCAGCTGGGACTACAGGCGCCCACGGGGTTTCACCATGTTAGCCAGGATGATCTCCATCTCCTGCCCTCGTGATGTGCCCGCCTCCGCCTCCCAAAGTGCTGGGATTACAGGCCTGAGCCACCACACCCGGCCTAAAAGAGACATGTCTATCATTCCTCAAGTACCTCAGTTATCATTTCCTTTTTAAGGACATTCATATGCCATAGACATATGATCTGACTTTCTAGTTGGTTGTAATCCCAGCTAATTTGTGTTTCTATTTTGTAGCTTAATATTCAGGACAATAATTACTAAATTCTATCTCCCATTCCCACTGGGCTGGTGATTTTCCAGGTGCAGTGACAAATATCTTAAAACTTAACAAATGATTTAATTACAGAAATTTCATCAATTAGATTCTAATTGCTCAAATCCAACAACAACCCAGAAATACAATAGGAAGAAAACAGCTATTTCTGTTTCCCCATCAGATAAAGATTTTCAGATATCTTGTTATTAATTTTCCATCCTTTTATCTATTCCTTATGTAAGTTACCCATGAGCCAGTTGGCTAGACTGATTTGTTTTTAATCAATCAAGGAAAGAAACCCTAGAAAAATCTTAAGAATTGTTTATGGAAAAGAGTATTTGATTTAATGCATATTGGCCTCCAGACCTAAACCTGAGAATCACTGAACCATGTGGACAGAAGTACAGTGGGCAAAAAATGGAGGGAGGTAAAAGTGGAGCAATGTGAAGGGAAGGGAGATAGAAACGAGGTAGAGCAATGAAAAGTGGAAGACGTTACATATTTTGACTGCCTTTTTTCTACATTTGCTTTCTTCCTTATCCTGCCTCTCCCTCTTTTCCCATTCCCACCCCTATGTTTTCTTTTCCAAAATCTGTGTGGAATCGACTCTTCAGAATCAGTCACTTTTCGATCTTTGAAGTTTGCTGAAAATTTGTGTGACTTCAAACCTGATTTCAAATTAAGATTTTGAGGAGTGACTTCAATATTTCATTTCAAAAAGCCACATTATCATGCAAGTACTTTGATAGACTACTATACTTATAGAAGGCATATCTTTATTTAGTTACTATAAAGTCTCTAGGTTAAAGTTTTTTTTTGTGTTAATTTGTATTTTTTCTCCATAAAATATCCTAATACAAAATGTACTCAAATGGCTTTTAAAACAGTTATTTATATCAAATTACTGAGATATACATAAAAACACAGGAAGCTGATTCATGGTATGATGCTTAACAACAAAGAGCAAATAGAAAAACTCTGATCTATCATCATGAGCCACTCTTCTCTAGAATGATGAAAAAAGGAGCAACAACAAGAATAAACCAACCTAGAGGTTTCTCTTAGTATGCATTATGCAGTATCACATATGCATGAATATAAATACATCTTTATAACTCTTAGATTTCCATGTTTTCTAAAATAATTGTTCGTGATCTTTGTAAAATAATAAAACTGATACTTTAATTTTACAAAATATTTAGTTTCCCAGATTTCAGTAATTATATATTAACATTTCTTCAGAAAAAGATATATAACCATTTAGATAATAGACTTACTTTCTAATAAATTTTGTATGCAAAATCTTTATGGTATGTTTGGAGACTAACCATAGTAAAAATTTTGCCTCTTTACAAACAATACTATATTTCTTTAAAAATTAATTTCTTGTATATTTTGTCTATCTCACTTTCTGATACAACAAGAAATTTGTAATTAATCCTATAAAAACTAAGATCCACTGCATTTACTTGATTTATTTCATTTTATCATTTTCAAAATGATAAACAATACAAAAAAATCTCTAACCAAAAAGGTAGTATTGGTCATATATTTCATTAGATAGCTTAAATCATATTTTCTCTCTGTCATTATACTGAGATGATATTGTTAGTTTTTTGGAAATTAAAGAATTTGTCATATTCCATTAGTGTGTAAGCACCTCAAAGGCAAGAACTGTGTTTTAGTCATCTTGTTAAGATCTTGTTAAGATCTTCTACCTAATATGATATCTGAACCATATTTGTTGTTATTGAGTTATAGTAGAACAATGAAAATAATTTGTACTATAAAGTCCGGAAAAAATATTTTGAATTCTGACTCTGGCATTGTACTCTGTAGCATGCTGAATACACACCCCCAAAATATATGTACAACTTGGAGTCCTTGATACCTTAGTTGAATGCATTTGAAAATAGGATTTATACAATGTAATTAAGTTAAGGTTGTTTAGATTAGATGAGATTATCTTGGATGAATCCTAAATCCAATGAGTTTATGAGATTAAAAACAAGGGCAGATGGAGGCATACACAAAAAAAAGTCATGTGGAAACAGGGGGAGAGACTAGAGTAGTGTCCACAAGCCAAGAAACATCAGGAACCCCTGACAGCCTCTGGAGCTAATAGAAAGGCTCAAAACAGACTCTCCTTTGAACCTGCAGAAGGAACAGACCCTGTTGCCATCCTGATTTTGTATTTCTGGCCTCCAGAATTGTGAGAAAATGCATTTGTATTGTTTTAAGCCACTGAGTTTGTGGTAACTTGTTACGGCAGCCCTAGGAAACTAAGACAAGCAGATAGTCACTAAGAGAGTTCGATATATTATTTTAAAATGGGACTAAGGTTCACTTTTCAGATCTGTCAGGAAGATTAAATAACGTATTAAGTCTCCACTAGAATTTCCCAAATGACCTTGTCCAAAACATGCTTCTGTTAGTAAGGCGTACACATATAATTTGTACAAGTTTGCACAGACTATAACCCATTAAAAGGAAATTTTCACATATATTTCTATATTGCTGATGATTCAGAAATGAGTATAATAAAAATTCTAAGAAATGCAGTGAACAGTAGTAATTAAGGAACTATAACATTTAAGAAATTTAAATTATTTGTAATATCAAGAAGTCAGACAGACAATTTTCATTTTCTTCCCTGAATGCTTGACTTCTTGACCATTCCATTACAGCTACCCACAATAAATGAGTGACCTCAACATGAAATGTAGAATAAAGTAATAAAAAGAAAAGTAGGAGGAGGAGGAAAAGGAAGACTCTAAGCTCTTAACACCTGAAAGGCCAGAGGAAAGCTTTCAGAGTACATAACTTGAAAAGCAATTATAATCTTAAATTTTTGCAGATCAAACAAATATAATGTAAGTTTTAAAGGCTTTTAAACTTGACAGCCTAACCACACATTATCTTTTGCGATTCTTTTTAATGTTTTGCCTCTTTTGACTATTCCTTGACATGAGAACAAAGAAACTCACCCTCTGGTTTATAATAAATAAAAGTTAAAAAAAAAAAAAAACTCACCATATATCCAACTTTCTAACTTAAACAACATCTTGCAGAAAAAAAAAATTAAAAAGACATGCAATATAAAATGTAGAACTACTTCAAAACATGTATTGAATGCATTCTCATCAACAAGTTTTTATAGAAGAACCTCAATGTTCAATGTACATTTATTTATAAGTGATGATGTTTTTTTTCTTTCCCATGTCAATTGAAACAAAAGCAGTGGTAAACGAATAACATGTTATTCATTTGCTGTACTAATTTACATTTATAGATAAAAATAATATGCTAGGAAAAGACTCTTGACTTAATAGAAGGACTTACCTTAATCTACTCAAGTTAAATTTTACTACATTGATAATAACAAAAGTCCCTCAATTAAGTGGTTGCTGTACATCTACTATGTCTACCGAGTTTCCAAATGCTATACATACCCAAACAACAGACATTAAGAAAATAAAAGTTCTATTTATAGATGTACACGTGATTCTAAATGACAGTTGATCAGTACAACAAGGGTTGTAGTGGGTGGTGCTGAGTGGGAAAGGACTTCTAAGGAATGTTCCTGTGAGGGTCTCCCATGAACTCTTGTCTCAGTGCATTTTTTTCTGTCTCTTGATTTTACCTTTATTCTTTTCAAATTTAAAAATGGGCAAATTATTTTTTATAGACAGTCGTATGTAAACAGGTTCATGTGAAAGATGTCTAAAATTCAATGTTAATTTATTAATTTCTAATTTGAATTGTCACTGCTGAGGGAACCAGACATAAGGCCAGGTCCCTGCCTAGTATTCTCTCTGTAGAAGTTATATGGGAAAGGAGACCACAGATCAGAATGATACATACAGCCACGGAATAGCATAGACAAGCAGATACTCAAGCATTGAGCTCAGTTAACGGATACCTTCATTTCCACAATAAATAAAACTGACTCACCTTCTGACCTTTTTTAAAATTTATTTTTGCTCAGTTTTAATGATTCTTAAATCCTCCACTTCTGATGGATGACTTCCTTCTTTACATATTGTAATACATTGAGGCCTAATACAGCTACAATATAAGGGCTTGCCATTCATATCAGACTTTTGCAATAAGTTGAAGTTCCTGATCTGTTTGTTCTTTAAGAAGAAAAGCAAAACAAAACAAAAATTATCTATATTTCCAATTATATCTAATTATTTGATATAAATTTTAGATCATAAGTAATATTTACCTCATTTCACAAACAAATTGAAGAATGGACTTAAAATAACTTACTTTTGGGTTGTCTGAGTAATCTAGCAAAAGCATAATTATGTTCAAATTAGTTGAACATAATTTTGGACAACTTAAAAAGCCAGAGCCCTGAATTTTAATAAAAATTCAGTGTCTTTTGCCTTAAAATAATACAAAACTTATTCAAACAAGAGAAATAATAGCAATACTCGTGAATTTTGTTTCATTTATAACAGAGACACCGTCTTTTTCACACACTGCAAGGGAATCTTTCTGTTGTACAAATACTCGGTTCTCTAGCTCTGTGGACCACACACAGCTCCTCAGACAAGCTGTGTTCTGAGTTCTGCCAGGCCTTCCACATGCTCCTCGACTTGCTCTTGTTCACATTCAATAAACTTTTATTTGCCTTTCAAGAGTTACTTGGGCATCACTGCCTAGTTTGATAGAAAGAGGAAAACTTTCTACATTTAGGGGGAAAAGGACATAATGCTTTAACAGAAATATTAAAGAAAATAACCTTGGAAGACAAAAAATAAGACAAATGAGTTAGAAGTCTGGGTTTATCACAAAGTCGTGGACGTTGGGTAAATCAATTAATCTTTCAAGAATTTATCTGTGATGTGGATGGATAGGAATCAAGAATCTTGGCCGGGAGCGGTGGCTCAGGCCTGTAATCCCAGCACTTTGGGAGGCCGAGACGGGCAGATCACGAGGTCAGGAGATCCAGACCATTCTGGCTAACACGGTGAAACCCCGTCTCTACCAAAAACACACAAAAAAATTAGCCAGGCGAGGTGACGGGCGCCTGTAGTCCCAGCTACTCGGGAGGCTGAGGCAGGAGAATGGCGTGAACCCGGGAGGCGGAGCTTGCAGTGAGCCGAGATGGCGCCACTGCACTCCAGCCTGGGCGACAGAGCGAGACTCCATCTCAAAAAACAAACAAACAAACAAACGAAAAATCAAGAATCTCTAATCTCTAGGAACATTTACAATTATGTATTGCCAGCTCATGGCAATTTCTTATGTTTGTCTTTACTCAGAGCCTCATATGGTTTGAATCTGTGTCCTTGCCAAATCCCATGTCAAATTGTAATCCCCACTGTTGGAGGTGGGGCCTGGTGTGAGGTGACTGAATCATAGGAGCACTTTCTAGTGAATGGTTTAGCACCATCCCCTTGGTGCTTTTCTCCTGATAGCAAGCAAGTTCTTCATGAGATCTGGCTGTTTAAAACTGTGTGTCACCTCCTTTCTCTCTTGCTCCTACTCCAGTCATGTGATGTATGTGCGCCCCCTTTGCCTTCTGTCATGACTATAAGTTTCCTGAGGAGTCCCCAGAAGCCCAGCAGATGGAAGCATCATGCTTCCTGTACAGTCTGTACAACCATGATCCAATTAAACCTCTTTTCTTTATAAATTCCCCAGTCTCAGGTATTTCTTTATGGCAGTACGAGAATGAAAAAATACAGAGCCTTTGAAACATTTTGCACATTCTAGAAAAGTAATAACAGATCAAATTAAATATATCCTCAAAATCCATGATATCGATGGGCCCTACCTGCTAAATCTAAATTATATTTACTAATATATTTCTTCAATGTGTTGCCTTAATCTTGACTTTAATTTGTGTTATTTGTGATCTTATTACCTACCTGCAAGCTTTAATAAGGAAGGATCCAACACTTTAATAAAGCCAGCACCCTCTTGGGTGCTTACAGATATTTATTACTACTGTGGAAGGTAAAATAATTATAAAATAATATATATAAGAAAAAATAGATTATTTTAATAAGAGGTGCTAATTTAATAATCAAAAAATGTCAAAGTTCTAAGAGAGTATTCTGATTATCCCTAATTATTAAAAATGGTAACTTAATTTACTAGTTAGCTCATTAATTATTTAAAAGGAAAATATAAAATCAAGATATTCTTTTGTTTTAGGATTAGCCCACAACATGTCTTATCTATTAAATTTATTCAATTTTCAATCTTTAAATGTTATCATTCTGTTTTAGAATAATTTCATAATAGGCAAATGTTCTTTGAGTAATGAAAAGTTTAGTTAGCACATATGACAATGTACAATTAATGTTGAGTTTCAAACAGTTCAAACATTTGAATATGTTTTCTATAGAAAAAGGATATGCTAATTTTGGTAAGACAAAACTGTAACAACATGACAATACATACTATAATCATTGAGGTATAGGAGTATGGGATAGCAAATGAAGTACTAGATCATTCATATTTTAATAGTTCAGTATTGGTTCCTGTCTCTCCTCTGTACCATACCAGGTGCATATTTTCTGATTCATCATTAACTTTTAATATATTATAAAACTATTGACAGATAAATGCACACATATACATGAATAAAAAGAAATGTCTACAAAACAGCTAGTATAGAGGTAAGAGGCATAAACTACAAAAACACTGGGAATATGGTCATTTTGGTAATATCTTAGCAGTAAATATAATTTAAATAAGGCCACAGATTAAATCACAACATGTAATAAATTATATATAAATATAGCACAGATATTTATACATATGATATTTTTAAAGCAAAGTTTTCAATTTCATTTATTCCATTCTCAGTGTTCATTTCTTTCCTTAACATTTCTCATAGTGCAGGTTTGCTGGCAATACATTTCTCAGTATTTATTTTTCTGAGAAAAACTTCAATTTATCCTTCATTTTTGGATGATATAGTCACTGACTATAGAATGTTTTGTAGCTGACTTGTTAGTTCATCCCTCTCAAAACTTTAAAGATGCCACTTCATAGCTTACAGAGTACCTGATGAGAAGTCTACTATAATCCTGTCTTTCTTTGTAGATAGCATGTATTTTTCCCCCTTCTGACTTCTGTCAGACTTTCTCTTGTCTGATTTTCTGCATTTTGAATATAATATGCCTGAGTGTGTTTGGTTGTTGTTATTGTTCTTCTTTATCTGTTTGTTCTTTAAACTTCTTGGATCTATAATTTGATATGTGCCATTATTTTAGAAAATTTGTGGCCATTTTTCTCAAACATTTCTTCTTTATTGTTTTCTCTCTTCTTCCATTGGAATTTCAATTATAAATAAATTAGACAACTTGATATTTTGCCACAGCTCCTTAATGTTCTTCCCCCACCCCACAATCCCACCACATTTTTTTTTTTTCCTTTTGTGTTTCAGTTGGGCAATTTCTATTGACCTATCTTCAAGTTCATAATTCTCTCCTTGGCTGTGTTGAGTGTACAGATGAGACCATCACAGGCATTCCTCATCTCTGTTACTGAGCTTTTAATGAATTGAACTTTCATTCAATTCATTCTTACGGCTCTAACTTAGACATCTGTTCTTTCATGCTGTCAAACTCTTCCATTAAAATATTTAACACAATAATTGTAAATATTTTATTTACCCTGTTAATAGTTCCAATATCTTCTTAATATCTGAATCTGATTCTGTTGATTCTTTTATCAGTAGGCAGTGTTTTGCTTTCTCTTGCTTTTCTGAATGCCCCAGAAAATCTGTAGAAAGCAGACATCTTATGTAGGACATTACAGACTTTAGCAAATAAGTTGTATGCCCAGAAATGAGCGTGCTTTTCCTTCTATGAGGGCTTTAGTGTGGGAGTCTAGGTCAATAAAGGCAAGTGTTGAGCTGGGTTTGTTATTGTTGCTATGGTTACCCCCAAGCTTAAATTTTCTCTAACAGTACCTTGCATTTAGAATAGTGAGTGGTTTGCCATAGGGTTTTTTTGTTTGTTTGTTTGTTTGATGTACATCCTTCCTTTGGCTTTAGATCTCTCCCTTGCACCATGTTTCAGAGAAAATATCTTTCCACACTCTTGTGACTTTCCTAGTCATATCCCATTGTTATTTATGACTCAATTATTATTAGTGTATAAAACAAGAAGGGAGGCATTCTCTCTTTCTCTGATCAACTCTAAGTCTTAAAGCAGGCACTGTGTCCCTGGATCTCACTGATGTGGCCTTCTCAGTACTATAGTCTCTCCTCCACCTGTAGTTCTGGACCCATCATGTATTCTTGTCTCTGTCCCAAGAATAAAGAATCTTTTTCTGCTCCTTTCCCCTAGCTGCAATGGATTTTCACCAGCGTCCTAAGAGTGACAGTGGTGTTACTCTTTCCCCTGCATTTTAGGCTTCTGTTTTGTGTGGATAATGGAGGGAAACAACAGAATAGAGTTTTGTGCCTTTCTTGCAGTAGCTGTTGGTCCCTTTTTCAAGCCTTTAGCACAAGGGACAGCTTCTCAGGAATCTTGCTATTATTTTTATGTGAGCATTCAGTATTCAGTAAGGTCTATAAAGAGCCTGTAAGCAGGTGCAAATGCTCACTATATTTATATTTCCTTCCTATCTCACTCTTGACTTACTGATTCATTAATGATTTTGTTGTTGCTGTTTTTGCAAAATTCTACGTTCTGGCTGTGTCTGCTACAACTGGTATTAACTTGTCAGTATCTATCTTTACTTATGTACAAGTTAATTGGTTGCCCTGTGGCTTTAACTCTCTGATGGTTAAAGAAAAATTGTGAATTTGAATTTTCTCCAGATTTTGTGTTGTTATTATAAGGGTGGGAACAACGTTCTTTCCAGTTTTCTACATCCTACGCTAAAGCCAGAAGGTGTGTGTGTATATATGTGTATGTATATTTATGTGTTGTTTGTGTTGTTATTATAAGGGTGGGAACAATGTTCTTTCCAGTTTTCTACATCCTACGCTAAAGCCAGAACGTGTGTGTGTATATGTATGTACGTATATTTATGTGTTGTTTGTGTTGTTATTATAAGGGTGGGAACAATGTTCTCTCCAGCTTTCTACATCCTATGCTAAAACCAGAAGGTGTGTGTGGATATATTTGTGCATGTGTGTGTGTGTGTGTGTGTGTGTGTGTGTGTATACACACATACACAAATATATCCTAAATAAACTCAATAGCCTAGAATAGTAATTACTGTTGTCTATATATCAAAGAAAATGCCTTTTTTTTCTTTTACCAGAACAGAGCATAACTTGTACTCTTTAGTAGCTCATAAATGGTCAGCTCAATTACATGTAAAATCATTACTTTGGTCTCAAAAGAAAGGCAATATTCAGAATTTGCCTTCCACGAGATTATAACATATAATTGCATTTTTCCTTTGTGCCTTTCCCTCTTTCTAGCTATCTACTGTATTAGCTTAGCCTCTTCCTGTGGTATGTGGATGATTTTATCATGCCACTTAAAATTTTTCCCTGCTATTCTCTTTCTGACTGAAGCCTACCTTCTGAAGATTAGAGCTTCCTTAATCCCAAATACATAAGTGTACTTAAATGTGAAGTTATAGACACAATGCACTTGTTTTTTTTGTTCCCTAAGAATGCAGAGTCAAGTAGGCATTGGTTTATTCAGGTTTGAAGCAACCTTACCAGACAGATTATCTGAAGATATATTTCAAACATAGTTACAGGAAAAGTTATGTTAGTCCTCACTACTGTGGAAGCTTGGTCCTATCCTGTGTATAATCCTGGCAAAGAATGAAGAAAACAAATAAAATCAAAGCTACAACTAAAATAGAATGAAAAATAATGCAAATACATTGTGTGGAACAGTAGAGACAGAAAAAAAGGGAAATGACAAGAAAGAAACTGATTAATTAAAAAGAAACGGGACTAAATCAGAAGGCACAGTGAAAAAATTAGTCAGAAATGTGTTCTTACAGATATTTATTAGAATCATTTTTTCTGACTTTGAGGTTACTAGTATTTTCAGTAAATACATTGTTTTACTGCCTTTTTTCTTGAATTTTTGTGTTCATGAATTTTGAATTTAAAAATTGCTCTTTAGGCAGGGGGTGGCTCACGCCTGTAATCCCAGCATTTCGGGAGGCCGAGGCGGGCATATCACAAGATCAGGGGATTGAAACCATCCTGGCTAACATGGTCAAACTCCATCTCTACTAAAAATACAAAACAATTAGCCTGGTGTGGTGGCGGGTGCCTGTAGTCCCAGCTACTCAGGAGGCTGAGACAGGAGAATGGCGTGAACCCAGGAAGTGGAGATTGCAGTGAGCCAACATCACACCACTGCACTCCAGCCTGGGTGGGAGAGGAGAGACCCCGCCCCCAAAAAAAAAAAAAAAAAAAAAAAAAAAAATTGCTCTTTAGCAGGAAATAAAAGGAAAAAAAAATAGACTGAAAATTAGGGTAGGTATATTTTTAAGGTACCCTTATTTAAATATCTAATTTCAGTCTCATTTGTGCTGTAAAATAACTGCTATCTGATTTTGAATAGCAAGGCAATATTATTTTCATGTATATTCAGTTCAGTTAGGTTAACATTGAACTATCTGATGAATGATTCAGCTAAATTAGATAACTACTCTTGAAAAGACAACTTACAAACATTTGGTGCTCCTTTCATTCATATACTGAGAAATAAAGAAGCCATGTTATAAAATATGAAAGCAAGTCACCTACATTTAATTTTTTTAACCAAATTGGCTTTGAATTGTTGAATGCATTATGAAACTTAACACTTACTATTTTCTTCTAGAGAACACATATTTATGGTTTATTAAATTTTAGAGTTACATGCTTCTGTAATTTGGAACTCTTAAAGTAGTAATTATGGTCACAAAATGAAAAACAATAACCTAATTGAAATCAGTTCTTGTATTTTGAATGTTGAGACAGTAATCTATGGGTCACATCTTTGCAAAATTTTATTCGAATGTTAAAGATCTCCATTCATATCTAATGTAGATAAGGTTATAGCAACACATGATAGAGTTTCATGGAACAATATTGATTACAATTTTAAAACATAAACCCATAGGAAACTGAGAAGAGAACTCTATCTGAATAAATGATGTATCTTTTTGGTATTTAAATAAAAATCTACTTTTAGCTTTCAAATAACTTCCCAAGACTCCACATTATCCAACTTAGTTAACCTTCATCAAGCATTTTCTCTGAAAGTGAAAAATACTAACCAAGACTATATTATTTCCAATTTAATGTTGATAAATTATTAGCAACAAATAAATGCATATTTTTGTGGTCCTGTTAATTAAGAGCTATACAGTGCTTAATTAAGAGCTATACAGTGCTTTCCAAGATGGAGAGTGAATCCTCTCATTGTAGATTTACAGCCTTTCTAATCATATCATCATCTAAATGATCCCTCTCTGTTGCTAAATTCCATTTCAAATTATTGTTAAGGAAAATTTCTTGACTGAATATATTTTTCAAATTGCTAAAATGCCAACCATAAAACAAAGTCCTTAAAACTGAATAAAAACAAAACAAAAACTAAAACTTTAATTGTAACTTCAAGAAAGTATTCATCACACCTTGTGATGTAGGTAGAAATGTAAAAAAACAAAACAAAACAAAAAAACTAGAATCAAGAACCAACTATAAAATTTCTAGATAGGTATTCACAAGAAGTAAGGTAGAAACAAAAATGTTTACTATTAATATTCTAACATTTGTGTGTAGAAAAAAAGCATTCATTTCTTTTACATAACAACTTTGATAAACACCACAATTACAAAATATTCAAGGAGATTCTTCTAATGTGTAATGCAGAGATCCTAAAATTTGCATTTGACTAAAAGAACATTTGATAATAAGCATTCCAAATTCATGAATCTTACATGCTTATTTTTGCCAAGTCCACACATTTAAGAGGGTAATATCCATTTTATCGTGGTACATATTGGCAAATATTGCAACTTAAGACCCTCAGACTTACAGAGATCATACATCTTTTTGCTTTTCTGTTTTTTGTGGGTTTAACTAATTTAACTGGAACCAGTGATCTAAAATCTCAAATATCCAGTATTTTTATTTATATATAAATACACTTTGATTTTGTGAAAGCAAAAGGTAAATTTAATTCAAATTAAGGATAATAACTCCATATCCTTTGTATTTCCACTTATGATTTCTTAGCACATAAAATAAATTCTCAGTTCCCCAAATTTCTAGTAAAAACATCTTCTCTATCTCCATAACAGCATTCTTCTATATTCAATGAAATATAACATATAGCACAAGGACTTTTTTCTTTAAAAACAGACACATTTAAAAAAAAAACAAAAAAACAAAAAACCTCATTAAATTTTTTTGCTATAGTTTTCAATGTTCATCAATTAATACTGCAGTGATGCCTATATTTAAGAAGCCATATCTTTAGTGTACATTAGAAATGCAGACGATAGAGAGACCTATGAAAAGAAATCATAGCAAAGGACAATTAGAGACATTTGGGAGATTGTATAACTTTAGGTGGATTTTTAATATATCTAAACCCCATCTTCTATTCACATTAGCAATTCTGTCTGCTGCAACTATATTCATAAGAATCCAAACTTTCAAAATTCTTTCATTAGAAGGAAGATAGTAAAGTACATATTTTTTGTTTATTGTTTGGGCAGCTTTATCATGGTGCAAAGTGCTGCATTTTTTGTTGAAGTGATTCATGGATCCTTCTCAGTGAAGGTCATCAACTCATATGTTTTTTTCTGCCAATAGTGAAGAAAAGCATTATGCAAACAGGACTGTACCTTTGAATCACCTTTAATATCATATTAAGATGAATCTACTTGGCATTTATTGCTAGGCATGACAATTAGAATCACATGGGTGTCTTGCTGTAGCAGTCTATAATGGAGGTAAACAACCATGATTATCTGACGGATGCTGGTGTGGGAAAAGAGGAAAGACATGGATGGAATGGGCAATGAAAATAGCTCTTTCTCAAAGTCTGATGGCACTTTGGAGAGTCTAGATATTCAATTTACATATACATTTCTCATTGACAAAAAGTACATGTTAAAGCAGACAAGCGGTCACAGAAATCTCCTGAACTGAAATGCAGGTATCTGACTCTGCCGAGGTGCATATATATATATATATATATATATATATATATATATATATATATATAAAATACAGCTAAGCAAGGTTGTAAAATCTGGGCTTTCTTATCTAAAAATTTATAGATTAATTTCAATTTGCTAAATGTAATGACTTTGGGGGTAAGAAAAAACAAACAAAACAAAACAAAACAAAAAAAAAACAACTAAGGTTGTTACAATGTCAAGTTTGTTTTAAATTCACTAGAAGTATTGCTTTTAATGGATTTCCCTTTCTAAGAAAGGTCTCATTAGCTGTGGCAAAAACACAACTGTGTGTGATATAAGAATTCTTTGAACCAATAAATAAAATGAGTTAGAACTTAAGAAACCTTACTGATTGGGTTGAGAGAGAGACTGCTAACATTGTTGCTAAACGAAAGTAAACTTAAACGAGTCACTTCCTTCTTTGCCCCAGACTTTGAGCCATTAGTCTCAATGCAGTTGGCCACATTGCAATGTAGTTTTCTTAAATGGGCTGGATAATGACAAACAGATAAGGAAGAGGCAAAGGGAACCATTTACTACAAACACATTATAGGTAATATACAACACTGGGGATTGCATATTGACCTTTGGGCATTTGGTCTCAATCAGCATGCCATGCTACAGCACAGGAACACAGTCATGTTTACAACACAGAGCTGAATTTAAGAGACTCACATAATTGCCTGCGAGAAGGTACAGGAGCACTTCCATAAGCTGTGCCCTGTAAATAAAACACATTTTTTTTTTTTTTTTTTTTTTTTGGAGCAAATGATGTCAGCATTAATAACAGTAGAAAGTGGTGGAGAAATGAATAGAAACCACAATAAATAAGGGTGGCTTAAGAGGCTGCTTTTTATCAAATAAGTCCTATGAGTTCCTAATTTTGGCAGACAAATATATATATTAATGTTTGTAGGAAATTAAGTAAAAAAATATATATGTAACACACCAAAACAAGAAAGTAAAATAAAAATTACAGCAAAAGATGGGAACATTTAAATTTGACAGAAAGTTTTGTGAAAAGTAGAACACGCATGATATTTATGAAGTGGCCTCCTTAAAAAGTAGGTTCCCTTGCACCAATTCCTTAGCTGATACAAACATTTTCTCGAAGTCTTTTAAACTAAGCAGTGCATTAGTAGTTGCTCTTTTCTTTTTCTACCTCAAATACTATAAAAATGAAGGATAAAGACTTCAATAAAATGGCCCTCATTTATGCATCAACAAAAGCACAGAAAAAGCAGCATTAGTTAATGAAGGAAAAAAGTTGTTACCTGAAAATATTAATTGTGTATGAAGGGCACAAAAGTTAGAATGAACACATATAAATAGTTTCTATATCCCTCCAGTTAAAAGAGCACTGTACAAACACATACTGCAATTTAAATTATATATTTTTATTCCTGGCAATGACCTCTGTCACGGAATTACATTATAATATACTCAAGAACATGTTTTAAAACATTAAGTAAATAAAAATTTCTGTGAATCAATAATTCATTATAAATGTAATAACTTAGAAATGACAAGAATATTTTTAGAAGATTAAATTTTATTGAACATTTACTCTATAAAGCTCTTATGCTTAGCACACGAAAAGCATGATCTCTTTTAGTTCTCATAACAGTCCCTGAGGTAGTTATCAGTTTTTATTTTCTTTTATTATTATTTCCATTTCTGCTGACAGAAAAATTATTTTCAGGATTAAGTAACTTTAGATTTGGTTCGGAATCAGTTAAGGAACCATGAAGTTTTTAAGGACAGCTAAATAGTTAAAGCGGGGGATCCACAAAATGATCCCTGTTGCCCAATTTTAATGAATTTTACTTCTAATAAAGAATAGCAAATCCTAATATCAAGGCCTTGGACCTATAAAGACATACTAAAGAGAAAGCTTATCTTGTAAAATATTTGCACGATTGCATTAAAGGATGATAAATAAGACGTGCAAATCCCCTGCTTGAATTTCCTTTGTCTAAGAATGTGTTTCTGTCTCTGATCTATTTAGGGAGAGGATATGGTCTATTGGAATTTGCCTGGGGGAGGTTTAAATAAATTTTGCTATGAAGAGCGACTTGTGAGTAAATTTGATGAAAGGATTACAACCTCCACATAGAAGAAAGCATAATAATCTATAAAATTGCTGTACAAACCCAAGTATAGGTTGTTAGCACCAACCCCATCAGTCATCCACTCCTAATAAGCATTGAACGACATAAGACAGAATCTTGAATAGACTAATGTTTACTACTTTGAGTCTAAGGACAGAAATCATTGCAGGTTATCTAAGCACTGTTTCAGCATAGCATTTGAGGTGGAATAAAGTCACACCTGTATAATTCATGATTTAGAGGTCAAGAAAGATCGAGATCAGAAAGGAGATCTGCCTAAATCTGGAAGATTCTAAACTGCGATATGCACACATAGGTTTATTTGAATCTACAGCACAATATTTACTATACAAGGCTGATTTTTTTAAAAGTTATTACTTAAGGCAAAGACTCATCATTATTTGTGAAAAAAATTCAAGATTTTTTTTAACTTTCTAATGGGTTACATCGAGTCTAAGCAATAAAAAGCTAAAAATAATAAAAACTAATATTTTTTAAAAGCTCTATTATTAAATCTCATTTTATATAAACTAAAAACACATGTTTCCTGTTTATTTGAAAAATATTTCTGAGGCCTGTAATATGTTAGGACTCATCTTCATGAGAGATTTAACTAGGGAAAGAGGAATACTAGAATGCATTCCTATAACAAACAAGGAACAAACTTATTTCCAAAGCAAACTGTAAATTATGAGAAAGTAATATATTTACAATACACTGACTGGAGAAGCTAGTCTCCTAATATCAAAAACTTCAAGTTGTTGAGATAAATCATGGGAAAGTCACAATTAGGTAAGTCCAGAATAGCTAAACAAAATTCTGCTGAAGAAGACCTTGGCTTTACATTTTTATCTAACTGGTTCCAAGGCATTTACTACATGATACTTCTTTCATTCTAATGAAAAATCTGATGTCATATGGTTGACATCCTCTGAGTTGTCTCCCCAGATCACAGTTCTCCCCTACAGTTACCTACTTCTGTATCAATTAAGTTTCTTTCTGATTGCACTTTGTATATGTGGCTGCCTTGTATTTGTAATTTTACATTACACTGTCAGAGTCATTTAATTTAGTTATATGTTTATGCTCAATGAAATATTTTACAATGAAAAATTCCATCAGGGAGGGGCTTCAAGACAGCTGACTAGAGGCATGTGATACTTGATCCCTCCACAAATAAGAACCAAAATAGTGAATAGATAATCACATTTTGAATAGATCTCCTGAGAAAGAAAATGCTGAAATGCAATGAAAAATGGCAGGAAATGCATAAGACATGGAAGGAAAGGAATGTGAGTCAGCTAGCTCAACTGGGAAAAGCTGGGAGCCTGGAGAGACTCCCCAAAGCAGGGGACGGATAAGTTAGTGACCACCAGTGGTCTACATTTCCATGGCAGATTTCTGCAATTATAGCCACAGCAGAGCCCCTCAACTCACACAAGCCCTAAGACTAACATACAGAGCTTTTCGGAGACCACCCAATGACATTGCTTCATAGAGGGAGCTCACACTGGGTCCACACATGCCCTGAGTCCTAAGGAGGTATAGCACCACACCATTTTAAGAGCCTAACCCCCCACAACTGCATCCTTCTCTGGGAAGCAACAGTCCCTGCATCTCCACATCTCTGGAGAACCACTGACATTTCCTTCCCACAGCCAGGTATTGCTGCTGGCTGCTGCCAGAGCCCAAGTGTGAGCCATTGACAGCAACCCAGTCTCCTTCAGTAGCAGGGTCTCTGTGCATTTAAAAATGCCCTCAGGAAATATTATACCCCACTTATAGACACCACATATGGCCAATGCACTCACTCCTAAACCACTTGCTTATGTCTGCTGCAAGGAAAACAACACTACCCTCCACAGCAACAGAGCCACAGTGCAATCACTGTTGTCCTGACCCAAGCATTCCACCAGGGTTCTGGGGATCACCCTATCATATCCACCTCTCTCAGCACCTATGCACTTCTTCCAGAGGCCTGAGGATGGGAAAACACAACCTAATAACTACCATCACAGTTGGCACCCACCTATAAGTACTGAGAGTACTGGAACTAACCTATCCAGTCCACTGCAATCTCCACTAACAGCAGAGTGGACTTCTTGGGGGTCAGAGGATTGTCTCACCACTGCTACTGCTATCACCCATGGAATACCAACTTGGGTAGTCTCCAGAGGCCCAAGAACCTTCCCACCTACCTGGCCTATTGTTGCCACTACCAGCACTCAAGCAAGCTGACTGGAGGCCCAAGAATCACTCTGCCCAAACCCACTAACACTGGTACCAGCATTACTGCTCTGGGGCTCGAGGACAGGCATGCTTGGCCTGCCACTCCTGTACTGTGGCCAAACGACTGGCCTTTTTAATGTCTTCATCTCCAGTAAAACTTTACTGCAGTCTCCACAAACAAACACCCTCAGTCGGTGTGGAAATCATAGACACTACTGACACTGTTTACAGCCAATAAATCATATAGAGACTACACTACGGCACATTCCCAGAACTGAAGTCAAAGCACCTTATCCAATGAACATCACAGATACATCCTCAGGAAAAAAGTCATTTCTTATTAAAACAAATTCAAAAAATAGAAAGAAGTGACTGACTAGTACACCATGTGTGCAAATATCAATATAAGGACACAAGAAACATGAAAAAGCAAGGAAATATGACACCCCCCAAAAATACAATCATTCTTCAGCAATAATCCAACAAAGAAATATGTGAAATTCCAGAAAAATAATTCAAAGTAGTGATATTTAAGAAGTTCACTTAGAAACAAGATAATTCAGAAAAGCAGTACAAAGAAATCAGAAAAGCAATTGAGGATATGAATGAGCAATTTAACACAAAAAAGAACCAAACAGAAATTGTTAAACTGATGAATTCCTTGAATGAAATACAAAATGCTCAAAGCTTCGACAAAGGACTAGATCAAGCAGAAGAAAAAGTTTCAGAACTTGAAGACAGGTCTTTTGAAATAACTCAGTCAGACAAAGATAAAGGAAAAAGATATTTAAAAAAAGGAACAAAGTCTATGAGACATATAGGATACCATAAGACCACCAAATATTCTGGGGGTCTCTCAAAGGTGGAGAGAAAAATAAAAGGAATACAAAACACACTTAATGAAATAATAGCTGAAAACTTTTTAACTCTAGCAAGAGATTGAGACATCCAGATAGAGGAAGCTCAGAGATTTCCAAAGAGAAACAATTCAAAAAGGTCTTCCCACGACATTATAGGCAAACTGTCAAAAGTCAAAGACAAAACGATTTTTCAAAACAGCAACAGAAAAGCATCAACTCACTTCTAAGGCAATCCCATCAGAATAACAGCAGATTTCTTAACAGAAACCTCACAGGCCAGGAGAGAATGGGGTGATATATTCAGTACTGAAAGAAAAACATTATAAACCTGGCAGCCAAGGACATGCTATATAGCAAATTCATAAGTGAAAAAGAAATAGTCTTTCCCAGGTCAGCAAAAGCTGAGGGAATTCACAACCACTAGATTGGTAATACAGGAAATGCTTAAGGGAGTTGTACATGTTGGAATGAAAATATAATATCTACCATCAGGCAAACACACAAAAATATAAAACTCAGTGGTACAGTACACACACAAATGAGAAAAGGAAAGGACTCAAATGTTACTACCACAGAAAACCACCCACACGAATGATAAATGATAAGAAGAAGAAAGAGAGAAGGATAGAGAAACGAGAAACTAATTAATAAAATGACAAGAAAAAAACCTCACATATCAATATTAACCTTGAAGATAAATGGATTAAACTTTCCACTGAAAAGATACAGACTGGCTGAAGGCAAAAAACAAAACAAAACAAAACACAAACAGGATCCACCTATACAATGCCTGTAAGAAACTCACTGTATCTATAAAGACACATATAGACAGAAAATAAAGAGATGGAAAAAGATATTCCATGTAAACAGAAACCAAAATGAGCAGTAGTAGTTATACTTACTTCAGGTAAAACAGACTTTTTAGTCAAGACAAAAAGGCTCATTATATAATGATTAAAGGATCAATTCAGTGAGAGGGTATTATAGTTCTAAACATATATGCACATGATAGAGGAGCACCAGATATATAAAGCAAATATTACCAGATGTAAAGGGAAGAAGAGATTCCAATGCAGTAATAGTAATAGTTAGGGACTTTAACACCCTACTGTCAGCATTAGACCAATCATCTACACAGAAAATCAACAAAGAAACATAGGATTTAAACTGCATTTTTGACCAAATAGACCTAGCAGACATTTACAGATTATTTCATCTGAGAACAGCAGAATAAACATTCTTCTCCTTAGCATATGGAACATTCTCCAGGCCATATGTTAGGACACAAAACAAGCCTCAACAAATTTTAAAAAATTGAAATATATCAAGTATCCTCTCAGGCCACCATAGAATAAAACTAGAAATCAATAGCAATAGGAACTTTGGAATTGTACAAATACATGAAGATGCTCCTGAATAACCATTGGGTCAAGGAAGCAATTAAGAAAGAAATAAAATAATTTATTGAAAAGATGAAAATCAAGACACAACATATCAAAACCTATGGAATACAACAAAAGCAATGTTAAAATGCAAGTTTATAACAACAAGACCCTAGATGAAAAAAAAAAAAAAAAGATTTCTAAGAAACCATATAATGACACACCTCAAGAAATTAGAAAAGCAAGAAAAAAACCAAACCCAAAATTAGTCGGAAAAAAATCATAGCAGAACTAAAAAAATTGAGACTCAAAAATTCTATAAAAAGGATCAGTGAAACCAAAAGTTGTTTTTTTTTTTTTTTAAAGATAAGTAAATAGATAAACCACTAGCTAGACTAACCAAGAAAAAATGAAAAAATCCAACTAATATCAGAAGCGAAATAAAAAGGACAAAACTGATACCACAATAACAAAAAAGATAATCAGAGACTATTATGGACAAATATATACTAACAAACTGGAAAACTTAAATAAAAGGGATAAATACCAGGACACATACAACCTACCAAGACTGAAACAGGAAGAAGCAGAAAATCTGAACAGATCAGTAACACATAATAAGATTGAATCAGTAATAAAAAGTCTCCCGAAAACCCCCAAAAGAAGTCCAGAACTGAATACATCAGTCTCATGCACTCAGGATCGAATAGCTTCACTGGTGAAATGTACCAAACTTTCTAAGAACTTATACCAATTCTCCTGAAACTATTCAAAAATATTTAAAAGAAGGGAATTCTTCCTAACTCATTCTATGAGTTCACTATTACCCTGATACCAAAGGCAGAAAAAAATACAACAAGAAAACTACAGTCCAATATCCCTGATAAACACAGATGCAAAAATCCTCAACAAAACACTAGCAAATCAAATCTAAGAGTATATAAAAAATACAATTCACCATGATCAAGTGGCATTTATCCCAGAGGTGCAAGACTGGTTCAACCTATGCAAATCAATAATTGTCATGTATCACATCAACAGTATGAAGAATAGAAACCATATGATCATCTCAATAGTTGTAAAAAAGCATTTGAAAAAATTCAACATTCCTTTATGATAAAAACTCTCAAAAAAACTGCCTTATAGGCATAAAAGGAACATACCTTAAGATAATAAATGCCATATATGATAACCTTGGGCAGAATGGGAAAAACTGGAAAATCTTTCCTCTAAGAACTGGAACAAAACAAGGATACCCACTTTTATCACTCCTAGTCAACATAATACAAGCAGACATAGCCAGAACAATCAGGTAAGAGAAAGAAATAAAAAGTGGAAGTAAAATTATCCCTGTTTGGAGATGACATAATCTTATTTCTATTACAGAAAGACCTAAAGACTTCACCAAAACTCTTAGATATGATAAATAAATTCAGTAAAGTTGAAGGATACAAAAACCAACATACAAAACTCAGTAGTGTTATATACTAATGATAAACTAGTTGAAAAAGAAATGAAAAGGTAATCTCATTTTTCAATAGCTCCAAAAAAATACCTAGAAATAAATTTATTGAAGGAGATGAAAGACCTACTGAAGGAAAACTCCAAAATTCTGGTGAAAGAAGTTGAGGACAAAAAAAAAAAAAAAAAAAAAAGAAGAAAAGACATACCAGCAGAATTAACATCATTAATGTAAGTATACTACCCAAAGAAATCTACAAATTCAGTGCAATCCTTATTTAAATAGCAATGCTATTTTTCACAGAAATAGAAAAAAAAAATCCTAAAATGTGTATGGAACAAAAAAAGAGCTGGAATAGACAAGGCAATTCTGAACCGAAAGAACAAAACCAGAGGCAACATACTAACTGAATTCAAAATTTACTACAAGCCTAGAGTAATAACAATAGAAAGATGTTAAAACAAAAACAAGACACATAGACCAATGGAACAGAATATAGAACCCCAGAAAAATCCATGTATTTGTAGTTAGCTAATTTTGACAAAAACATCAAAAAATAAGTTGGGGTAAAGAAGCCCCTTCAATAAATGGTGCTGAATAAATTGGACATCTATATGCAACAGAATGAAACTGAACCCCTATCTCTCACCATCTACAAAAATCGACTCAAGATCATTTAAAGACTTAAATGTAAAAGCTGAAACTATAAAACTACTAAAAGAAAACATAGAAGAAACCATTCAAGACATTGCTCTGGGCAAAGATTTTATGGCTAAGACCTCAAAAACACAAGTAGGCAAATGAGATTCTATTAAACTTAAAAGCTTCTGCACAGCAAAAGAACCATTGAACAGACTGAAGAGACAACTTATAGAATGAAAGAAAATATTTGCAAACTATTCATCAAACAAGAAACTAATATAAAGAATATACAAGGAACCTAAACAATTTAACAGTTAAAAAAAAAAAAAAAACTAAAAATATCACCATTAAAAAGTGGACAAATTACCTTAACATGTATTAGTCAGAAGAAGACATAAAAATGACCAACAGGTAGTTGAAAAAATGCTCAACATCACGAATCATCAGGGAGGTGCAAATCAAAACCACATTGAAATAGCATTTTAACTCAGTTAGAATAGCTATTATTAAAAAGACAAAAAGAGAAAAAATAGATGGTGGCAAGGATGCAAAGAAAAGGAAACTCTTATACATTGTAGGTGGAAATGTAAATTAATACATGCACTATGGAAAACAGTATGAACATTTCTTGAAAAACGATAAATAGAACTACCACATGATGCAGTAATCTCCTACTAGGCACTTATACAGAGGAAAATAAATCAGTATTTCAAAAAGATACTTGCACCCATATGTTTATTGCAGCATTATTCACAATAGCAAAACTACAGAATGAACCTAAGTATCCATTAATGGCCAAATGAATAAAGAAAATGTGGTGTATATACACAAGAGAATACTATTTGGCTATAAAAAAGAATAATTCATGTTATTTTTGCAGCAACATGGATGAACTGGAGATCATTATTTCAGGTGAAATAAGCCAGGCACAGAAAAACAAATAGTGCATATTCTCTTTCAAGTGGGAGCTAAAAACATTAATCTCATGGAGGTAGAGAGTAGAATGATAAATAATAGGGTCTGAAAAAAATGGGTGGGTGGGTGGTGTGATGAAGAGAGGTTGGTTAATGCGTACACACATATAGTTAGAAAGAAGAAATAAGCTCTAATATTCAATAGCAGAGTAAGGTGACTATAATTAACAACAGTGTTTTGTACATTTTAAAACAGCTGAAAGAAAGGACTTGAGGTGTCCTGACACATGGAAAGGATAAATACTTAAGGCAAGGATACCCTAAATGCTCTGGCTTGATCATTACACATTCTATGCATGTAATAAAATATCACATGTACCCCACACATATATAAAAATAGTATATATCAATAAAAATAAAAAATAAAAAATGTAATCACATGTCAGCATAAAGACAAAATAATATCCAAATTTGTTTTTTAATAAAATGCCAAATGTAAGATAGTGTATTACCAAAGTGCTCATTTATAGAACCCAGATTTTATAAACTTTATTTTATTTTAGACTTTCTTATTTGTAAAATATGTATGTCAGTTAAAAATATAGGAGAGTCAACCTAACTATTTTTTTTCCAAGTGATACTTGTGTTGGGGTGACAAATAAAATCAGATATTACAATAAGAAACCTAATTATTGCTTTTAAAAGTACTGTGCTTTGGTGATACACCACAGAAAGAGAATCAAAAACAAAAGTCACATGATCATTTCAATAGATGCAGACAAGGCATTCAACAAAATCCAGCATCCCTTTACGATTAAAACTCTCAGTAAAATCGGCATTCAAGGACATACCTCAATGTAATAAAAGCCATCTATGACAAACCCACAGCCAACATGATACTGAATAGCGAAAAGTTGAAAGCATTCCGTCTGAGAGCTGGCAAGACAAAAAAGCCCACTCTCACCACTCCTCTTCAATATAGTACTGGAAGTCCTAGTCAGAGCAATCAGACAAGAAAAAGAAATAGAGGACATTCAAATCGGTAAAGAGGAAGTCAAATTGTTGCTATCTGCTGATTATATGATTATATAGAAATTTACCTAGAAAACTATGAAGAGTCCTCCAGAAAGCTCCTAGAACTGATAAAAGAATTCAGCAAAGTTTCTGGATACAAAATTAATGTACACAAACCAGTGGCTCTTCTATACACCGAGAGCAACCAAGAAGAGAATCAAATCAAGAACCCAATCCCTTTTACAATAGCTGAAAAAACAAACAAACACTTAGGATTCTACCTAAGCAAGGAATCAAAAGACCTCTACAAAGAAAACTACAGAACACTGCTGAAAGAAGTCACAGATGACCCAAACAAATGGAAACCCATCCTATGCTCATGGATGGGTAGAATCAATATTGTGAAAATGACCATACTATCAAAAGCAATCTACAAATTCAACACAATTCCCATAAAAATACCACAATCATTCCCCACACAATTAGAAAAAACAATCCTAAAATTCATATGGAACCAAAAAAAGAGCCAGCATAGCCAAAGCAAGACTAAGAAAAATAACATATCTGGAGGCATCACATCACCTGATTTCAAGCTATACTATAAGGCAATAGTCACCAAAACAGCATGGTACTGATATAAAAATAGGCACATAGATGGAAGGAACAGAATACAGAACCCAGAAATGAAACCAAATGCTTACAGCCAACCAATCTTTGACAAAGCAAACAAGCATATAAAGTGGGCAAAGCACACACTATGCAAAAAATGGTGTCGGGATAATTGGCAAGCCACATGAAGGAGAATGAAACTGGATCCTCATCTCTCACCTTATTCAAAAATAAACTCAAGATGAATCAAGTACTTAAATCTAAGACCTGAAACTATAAAAATTCTAGAAGATAACATTGGAAAATCCTGTCTAGGCACTGGCTTACACAAAGAGTTCATGACGAAGACCCAAAACCAAATGCAATAAAAACAAAGATAAATAGTAGGCACTTAATTAAACTAAAGAGGTTTTGCACAGCAAAAAGAACTGTCAGCAGAGTAAACAGATAACCCACAGAGTGGTATAAAATCTTCACAATCTATATATCTGACAAAGGACAAATATCCAGAATCCACAACAAACTGAAACATATTAGCAAGAAAAAAAAAAATCAATTCCATCAAAAAGTGAGCTAAGGACATGAATAGACAATTCTCAAAAGAAAATATACAAATGGCTAATAAACATATGAAAAAATTCTCATCACTAATGACCAAGGAAATGAGAAATCAAAATCACAATGGGACACCACCTTATCCTGCAAGAATGACCATAATCAAAAAATCAAAACATAGTAGATGCTGGTGTGAATGCAGTGAACAGGGAACATTTTTACACTGCTGGTGGTAATGTAAACTAGTACAACCACTATGGAAAACAGTGTGGAGAATCCTTAAAAAACTAAAAGTAGAACTATCATTTGATCCCACTATTGGCTCTCTACCCAGAGGAAAATAATTCATTATATGAGAAAGATACTTGTACACACGTTTATAGTAGCACAATTTGCAATTGCAAAAATGTGGAACCAACCCAACTGCCAATCAATCAATGAGGGGATAAAGAAACTGTGGTATCAGGAGTTTGAGACCAGCCTGGCCAACATGGTGAAACTGTCTTTACTAAAAATACAAAATTAGCTGAGAGTGGTGGCACATGCCTGTAATCCCTGCTACTCAGGAGGATGAGGCAGGAGAATCACTTGAACCCAGGAGGCAGAGGTTGCAGTTAGCTGAGATGGTGCCATTGCACTCCAGCCTGGGCAAAAAGAGCGAAACTCCATCTCAAAAACAAACAAAAGGAAACTGTGATATATATATGTATATCATATGTATATGTGTAGATATATGTATATCATATATATGATGGAATACTACTCAGCCATAAAAGGGAATTAGTAAATGGCATTTGCAGTGACCTTGATGAGATTGGAGACTACCATTCTAAGTGAAGTAACTCAGGAATAGAAAAGCAAACACTGTATGTTCGTACGTTCTCACTCATAAGTGGGAGCTAAGCTATGAGGGTGCAAAGGCATAAGAATGACACAGTGGACCTCGGGGACTCAGGAGGAAAGGGTGGGAACGGGATGAGAGATGAAAGACTACAAATTGGGTGAAGTGTAAACTGCTTGGGTGATGGATGCACCAAAATCTCACAAATCATCACTAAAGAACTTATTCTTGTAACTAAACAACACCTGTTCCCCAATAACCTATGGGGGGAAAAAAGTACTATGCTACAGAAAACTGCTTAGCTTAAGTACCTCATGACCAGTTAAAAGAAATTATTTAAGGAGATATGATGACAAAACCTAGATTCTTCAGTTTACCCACATAATTTTTGTCCTACTGTTTTCTTTCTAAAATAAAAAATCCATCTATTACTTAAGACAATGAATTAAAACAATTAACAAGATTTAATATATTAATATATCTAAATCCAGATATAGAACTTATTCCTACAAGACATATTTAGGAGTAAGTTAATGTTCAGCTTAACCATAGAAGCTTAATAAATCCAGTAGAGAACTACTGCAGTTCTGGGCTTTTTTTCCCCACACACAACCTGTGGTTCATGAATGTCATTACATTTATTTAACTAATATTGTCAGTGTTTCGTAGCATACCATGTGCTTATTTAAAATGCTTTAATATATTAGCAATGACAAAATTATCTGAAGCATATGTTATCTCCATAACATATAATAGTCCTCCATTACCACAAGTGGGAAAGAGGGAGAAGTAGCAAAATAAATTTCCATGGCTACAAAGCTGGAAAGTGGCACTGACTGTCTAGAACTAAATTATTTTCACCTCTGCATCCCAGGAGCTTGTCTACCAGATTCTGAGTCTCTATAATCAGGATAAGTATGAAGACAGAGTCAATTAGAGACTGCTTTGTGAATTATGAGTATGGTGATTTCACTGTAAATTAGACCTGTAATAAGCACATGGGTCTGTAATAGAGAACTAATGTAAAGAACAGAAATCCATGAAAGAAAGGAAAAAATAATGCCTTAAAAAGAGCAGAAAAAATGTGATGAACATCGTTAATACCTTCCTACTGCTCTGGAAGCAGTTACTAAGGAGAGATTGTTGGCATAGCTCAGAACATAGATATAGAAAAGAGTAACATACCATCTAGGGTAAGAGTCAACACCACTTTTACCTAGGAAAAATGTTAAAATAATACCTGAACTATAATTGAATAAGAATTCAGCACTTATTCCCTGGTCCCGGGCAGACACATCAACAAGCGAGACAATGTTAGACATGGAATGGAAATATAAATATAAGAAAATTCTTACATAACTCCTTTTCCAAAAGTCTGAGGTCAAGTGATTTTTCAGAATTCAGAATTATTCAGAATTTACAAAAAAAAAAAAAAAAAAAAAAAACACCCTTAGCTACATCTAGAGCTGGTGTAATCAAAGACATTAATATCTCTACAGCAAAAGTATAACCACACTTTGATTTTTAAAAACTGTAAATAGCTTCTTTTAAATTCCAATCAGGTTAAATTGTGTTACCATATAGTTCATAAAAGAACTTTCACTTCTCAGGGGATTTTGTTTGCTTATTTGTGTTTTGGATCTCAGAATTGCAGATAAGTGTGCGGCTAAAGAGCTGTAACATTATTTTTAAAGTACACAATTAGAATCTAAAGGGGTATGAATTTTTTTTAATTGGAGTTTTAATTGTATTATCTTACACCCTCAGAAAGTTAAAGTTCTCTTGATATTTAAATAGTTTAAGAAGCAGTCGTTCAAGAAAATAGCTGAGTTGTGTAAGAGCAGCATTTACAGAAGAATGCTCAACTTCTGAAATGATCATTCACAAGTAAAATAAAAATTTGACCTTGGTCCCACCATGATATATATATATATGTGGAAATGTAGACTTTAGTTAGTATAATCATTGTAAATGTTGTAGAATGATGTAATTTTAAATAATGACAAGATATTTCTGATAAACATATCAGTATTCTCATATTCTTTAATGCATTTTGGTGGAATTTCTATTTAAGCTTACATGAGTAATTCTTCAAGCTTTTATGTACCACCCAGAACTATCTTCAAGAGTTAATTAGAAGACATGGGTTAACAGTTCAGGAAACATGTAGTCTGTAAAATGCTTGGCAATTCCCCGAAATTTGAAAGTATTCAGATGTCTGTGTTTTAGGTACATACAAGAAATGACTACTAGTTTTGTGCTTATTTAGATTTTTGCTTTGATATTTATTTTAACCCTTAATTAAAGCATCCAAGTTAAACACACTAAAGTATTAGCTCTCTTAAAATGCCTTTTGGAGCACAGACCTGCCCGAGGCATGCCTTCAATCTGTCATTTTGGTTGACATACAGTGACAAAGTCACTTGCTCATTAATCAAACCAGACAGTGCACAGAATTTGCAAGGCCAAAGTACCTTTAAATAGACTACAATTTTTTACCCAGTTTGTTATCTTTGCACGACCAAAAATAGTGATAATCAGGCTGAACTTTATCGTTAGCATTTCAGACCTCATTTCAAGAATAATTTGTGAGGCCTCTGAGCCCAAGCCTGCACGTATACATCCAGATGGCATGAAACAAGTGAAGAATCACAAAATAAGTGAAAATGGCCGGTTCCTGCAGTAACTGATGACATTCCACCATTGTGATTTGTTCCTGCCCCACCTTAACTGAGTGACTAACCTTGTGAAATTCCTTCTCCTGGCTCAGAACCTCCCCCACTGAGCACCTTGTGACCCCTGCCCCTGCCTGCAAGAGAACAACCCCTTTTGACTGTAATTTTCCACTACCCACCCAAATCCTGTAAAATGACCCCACCCCTATCTCCCTTTGCTGATTCTCTTTTTGGACTCAGCCCGCATGCACCCAGGTGAAATAAACAACCTTATTGCTCACAAAAAGCCTGTTTGGTGGTCTCTTCACATGGACATGCATGATATTTGGTGCCGAAGACCTGGGACAGAGGAACTCCTTCGGTAGACCAGTCTCCTGTCCTCGCCCTCACACCCTGAAGAGATCCACCCATGACCTCAGGTCCTCAGACCAACTAGCCCAAGGAATATCTCACCAATTTCAAATCAGGTAAGCTGTCTTTCACTCTCTTCTCTAACCTCTCTTACTACCCTTCAATCTCTCTCTCGCTACCCTTCAATCTCCTTGTCCTTCCAATTCCAGTTCTTTTTCCTCTCTAGTAGAGACAAAGGAGACACATTTTATCAATGGACCCAAAACTCTGGTGCCGGTCACAGACTCGGGAAGACAATCTTCCCTTGGTGTTTAATCATTGCAGGGATGCCTGCCTGATTATTCTCCCACACTCCATTGGTGTCTGATCACCACTGGGACGCCTGCCGTGGTCATTCACCCACATTGCCTTGGTAGCAAGTCAGTTGTGGGGATGCCTGCTTTGGCTGCTCACCCACATTGCAGGCCAGGGCTGCTCCCCACTCCTCTTCTCCATCTTCTTCTACCCTTCTTTTTAAACTTGCCTCCTTCACTATGGGCAACCTTCCACCCTCCATTCCTCCTCCTTCTCCCTCAGCCTGCATTCTCAAAAACTTACAACTTCTTCAACTTTCACCTGACCTAAAATCTAAGTGTCTTATTTTCTTCTGCAACACCACTTGGCCCCAATACAAACTGGACAATGGTTCTAAATGGCCAGAAAATGGCACTTTTGATTTCTCCATCCTACAAGACCTGGACAATTTTTGTCAAAAACTGGGCAAATGGTCTGAGGTGCCTTATGTCCAGGCATTTTTCACACTTCGTTCCCTCCCTAGTCTCTGTTCCCAGTAAGGCTCATCCCAAATCCTTCTTCTTTCCCTCCCACCTATCCTTTCAGTCTCAACCCCAAGCATCACTGAGCCTTGTGAATCTTCCTTTTCTAGTGACCCATCTGACCTCTCACCTCCTCCCCAGACTGCTCCTCCTCAGGTAGCTCCCCATCAGGCTGAATCAGGCTCCAACTCTTCTTCAGCCTCTGCTCCCCCACCCTATAATCCTTCTCCCCTCCCCACACCCAGTCTGGTTTACAGTTTACCTCCCCTCCCCACACCCAGTCTGGTTTACAGTTTCGTTCTGACTAGCTCTCCCCCACCTGCCCAAACATTTCCTCTTAGAGAGGTGGCTGGAGCTGAAGGCATAGTCAGGGTACATGTGCCTTGTTCTCTATCAGACTTTTCCCAAATCAGCCAGCATTTAGCCTCTTTCCCATTAGATCCACTAAATATATACAGAAATTCCCATATCTAACTCTGTGCTACAATTTAACCTGGAGTGACTTGAATGTCATCCTAACTTCTACCCTCTCCACAGATGAAAAGGAAAGAGTTTTTCTCTAGCCCAATTTCATGCTGATAACTGCCAGCTCCATGAGTCAGACCTCCAGGAAGGCATTAGAACAGTTCCCCGAGTAGATCCCCAATGGAACTCTCAGGCAGATTCCCCAGATATAGCTAGGTGAGATTACAAGGTTCACTGCCTAGTTGAAGGGTTTAAAAAGGCAGCTTACAAAGCTGTTAATTATGAAAAACTTAAAGAAACTACCCAAGGTAAAGATGAAAACCCAGCCCAGTTCATGGCCCACTTAGCAGCAACCCTTAGACACTTTACTGCTCTAGACCCAGAAAGGGCAGAAGGCTGCCTTATTCTTAATATGCATTTTATCACCCAGTCAGCTCCTGACATTAGAAAAAAGCTCCAAAAATTGGAATCCGGCCCTCAAACCCCACAGCAGGAATTAATCAACCTTGCCTTCAAGGTTTACAATAATAGAGAAGAGGCAGCCAGACAGCAACTCATTTCTGAGTTACAGCTACTTGCCTCCACTGTAAGACAACCCACAACCACGTCTCCAGCATACAAGAACTTCAGAACTACCAAGTCATAGCTCCAAGGGGCTCCTTCAAAACATCCTCGTAGACCTTGCTTCAAATGCTAAAGGCCTGGCCACTAGGCCTCAGAATGCCCGCAGCCTGGGATTCCTCCCAAGCTCTGCCCTGTCTGTGCAGGCCTCCACTGGAGGTCAGACTGTCCGACTCACATCGCTGCTGCTCCTAAAGCCCCTGGAGCCCAAACCCAATGTTCCTTTGCTGACTCCTTCCCAGATCTCCTCGGCTTAGCAGCTGAAGACTGACGCAGCCTGATTGCCTCAGAAACCCCCTGGACTATCACGGATGCTGAGTTTCGGGTAACTCTTACAGCAGAGGGTAAGTCCGTCCCCTTTTTAATCAATACAGGGGCTACCCACTCCACATTACCTTCTTTTCAAGGGCCTGTTTCCCTTGGGCCTGTAACTGTTGTGGCTATTGACGGCCAAGTTTCAAAACCCGTTAAAACTCGCCCACTCTGGTGCCAACTTGGACAACATTCTTTTATGCACTCTTTTTCAGTTATCCCCACCTGCCCAGCTCCCTTATTAGGTCTAGGCATTTTAGCCAAATTTTCTGCTTCCCTGACTATTCCTGGACTACTGCCACATCTCATTGCCACCCTTCTTCCCAACCCAAAGCCTCCTTTGCATCTTCCTCTCATATCCCCCCACTTTAACCCACAAGTATGGGACACCTCCACTCCCTCCCTGGCAACCGATCACATGCCCATTACTATCCCATTCAAACCTAATCACCCTTACCCTGTTCAACACCAGTATCCCATCCCACAACAGGCTTTAAGGGGATTAAAGCCTGTTATCACACACCTGCTACAGCATGGGCTTCTAAAACCTATAAACTCTCCTTACAATTCTGATTTTACCTGTTCAAAAACTGGACAAGTCTTACAGGTTAGTTCAGGATCTGTGCCTTACCAACCAAATTGTTTTGCCTATCCACCTGTGGTGCCCAACCCATATACTCTCCTATCCTCAATACCTCCCTCTACAACCCCTCCATAACCCATTATTCTGTTCTGGATCTCAAACATGCTTTCTTTACTATTTCTTGCACCCTTCATCCCAGGCTCTCTTCCCTTTCACTTGGACTGACCCTGACACCCATCAGCCTCAGCAACTTACCTGGGCTGTACTGCTGCAAGGCTTCACGGACAGCCCCCACTACTTCAGTCAAGCCCAAATTTCTTCCTCATCTATTACCTATCTCAGTGTAATTCTTCATGAAAACATACATGCTCTCCCTGCCAATCATGTCCAACTGATCTCTCATATTCCAACACCTTCTACAAAACAACAACTCCTTTCCATCCTGGGCATGGTTGGATACTTTTGTCTTTGGATACCTGGTTTTGCCATCCTAACAAAACCATTACATAAACTCATAAAAGGAAACCTAGCTGACCCTATAGATCCTAAATCCTTTCCCCACTCCTCTTTTCCTTCCTTGAAGACAGCTTTAGAGACTGCTCCCACACTAGCTCTCCCTGACTCTTCCCAACCCTTTTCATTACACAGCTGAAGTGCAGAGCTGCGCAGCTGGAATTCTTACACAAGGACTGGGACCATGCCCTGTAGTCTTTTTGTCCAAACAACTTGACCCTACTGTTTTAGTCTGGCCATCATGTCTCTGTGTGACAACCACTGCCACCCTAATGCTTTTAGAGGCCCTCAAAATCATAAACTATGCTCAACTCACTCTCTACAGCTCTCATAACTTCCAAAATATATTTTCTTCCTCACACCTGACACATATGCTTTCTGCTCCCTGGCTCCTTCAGCTGTACTCACTCTTTGTTGAGTCTCCCACAGTTACCATTGTTCCTGGCCCAGACTTCAATCTGGCCTCCCACATTATTTCCGATACCACACCTGACCCCCATGACTTTATCTCTCTGATACACCTGGCATTCATTCCATTTCCCCATATTTCCTTCTTTCCCGTTCTTCACCCTGATCACACATGTTTTATTGATGGCAGTTCCACCAGACCTAATCGCCACACACCAACAAAGGCAGGCTATGCTATAGTATCTTCCACATCTATCATTGAGTCTACCGTTCTGCCCCCCTCCACTACCTCTCAGCAAGCCAAACTCATTGTCTTAACTACAGCCCTCATTCTTGCAAAGGAATTATGCATCAATATTTATACTGACTTTAAATATGTCTTCTATATCCTGCACCACCATGCTGTTATATGGGCTGAAAGAGGTTTCCTCACTATGCAAGGGTCCTCCATCATTAATGCCTTTTTAATATAAACTCTTCTCAAGGCCACTTTACTTCCAAAGGAAGCTGGAGTCATACACTGCAAAGGCCACCAAAAGGCACCAGATCCCAATACTCAGGGCAATGCTTATGCTGATAAGGCAGCTAAAGAAGCAGCTAGCATTCCAACTTCTGTCTCTCATGGCCAGTTTTTCTCCTTCTCATCATTCACTCCTACCTACTCTCCCTCTGAAACTTCCACCTATCAGTCTCTTCCCACACAAGGCAAATGGTTCCTGGACCAAGGAAAATAACTCCTTCCAGCCTCACAGACCCATTCTATTCTATCATCATTTCATAACCTCTTCCATGTAGGTTACAAGCTGCTAGCCAACCTCTTAGAAGCTCTCATTTCCTTTCCATTGTGGAAATCTATCCTTAAGGAAATCACTTGTCAGTTTTCCATCTACTATTCTACGACTCCTCAGGGATTGTTCAAGGCCCCCTCCCTTCCCTACACATTAAGCTCAGGGATTTGCCCCTGCCCAGGACTGGCAAATTGACTTTACCCACATGCCCTGAGTGAGGAAACTAAAATACCTCTTGGTCTAAATAGACACTTTCACTGGATGGGTAGAGGCCTTTCCCACAGGGTCTGAAAAAGCCACCAAGGTCATTTCTTCCCTTTTGTCAGACACAATTCCTCGGTTTGGCTTTCCCACCTCTATGCAGTCCAATAACAGACTGGCCTTTACTAGTCAAATCACACAAGCAGTTTCTCAGGCTCTTGGTATTCAGTGAAACCTTCATGTCCCTTACCATCCTCAATCTTCAGGAAAGGTAGAATGAATTAATGGTCTTTTAAAAATACACCTCACCAAGCTCAGCCTCCAACTTAACAAAAAGGACTCTGTCAAGAATAGAGCCCAAAAACTCATCAACCAAACAGGTAATTACACTGAACCCCCTTGGGTACTCTCTAATTGGATGTCTTGACTCCTCCCAAATCTTAGTCCTTTAATACCTGTGTTTCTCCTTCTCTTATTTGGACCTTGTGTCTTCTGTTTAGTTTCTCAATTCATACAAAACCACACCCAGGCCATCACCAATCATTGTATATGACAAATGCTCCTTCTAACAACCCCACAATATCACCGCTTACCACAAAATCTTCCTTCAGCTTAATCTCTCCCACTCTAGGTTTCCATGCCACCCCTAATCCCGCTCGAAGCAGCCCTGAGAAACACTGCCCATTATCTCTCCATATGAACCCCCAAATTTTTGCTGCCCCAACACTTCAGCACTATTTTGTTTTATTTTTCTTATTAATATAAGAAGACAGGAATGTCAGGCCTCTGAGCCCAAGCCTGCATGTATATATCCAGATGGCCTGAAGCAAGTGAAGAATCACAAAATAAGTGAAAATGGCCGGTTCCTGCAGTAACTGATGACATTCCACCATTGTGATTTGTTCCTGCCTCACCTTAACTGAGCGATTAACCTTGTGAAATTCCTTCTCCTGGCTCAGAACCTCTCCCACTGAGCACCTTGTGACCCCCACCCCTGCCCTCAAGAGAACAACCCCTTTTGACTGTAATTTTCCACTACCCACCCAAATCCTATAAAACTGCCCCACCCCTATTTCCCTTCATTGACTCTCTTTTCAGACTTAGCCCGCCTGCACCCAGCTGAAATAAACAACCTTGTTGCTCACACAAAGACTGTTTGCTGGCCTCTTCACTTGGAAGTGCGTGACATAATTCTTCAGCCATGTTTTAAATTTGAAGATGGTGCAGTGAGAACTAAGACCATAAAGTGATTACAATTTGGTGTTAGATCTCTTAACTACCAGAAAACAGAAAATAAATGAAATTAATAAAGAAAAAAATAACAGAGATTTGTGAGATAATTTCCTTTATATTCTGAACAGCCTGGTAGAAACTCAGAAGTGAAAACCTATAAGGGTACTAATAAATCACATCCTCACATCCCCCCAATAATGCTGCCAGATTTAAACATTTCTATGTCTATTAAGGAAATAAACACTATGAAAATGCACTGATAATATTAAATGTATGCCCTTCTTTTTTATTTACCTCTAATGTTATTTGCCATAATTATACACATATTAGAAATTTACTATACATATTTTAACAAACATTCTCAGTACAAATTTTTATATCATTAATTTCAAAATGTTCCTAGTTTAATGAGAGACATTTAATTGAGGTATCTGAAAACATATATGTTTTCTGAGATAGACTTAGCTTTACTTTCTTTTCATTTTCTTACATTGATCCTCTTGAAAGTTATTCTTTGACAATTTTCAATAATACATCTCCTGCTAGTACTTCAGTAAGAAACACAGAGGTAGATATGAACTCTGATGGTATGCTGAGAATATTAAATGCAGTATCACCCATAAGAAAAACACAAATTCCTCTGCATAGTTTATATCATTTTAACTTATAATAGTAATCACAACTTACTGTGTTTCCTGGGGATTTCCCAAGGCACAGCCAAAGGCAATCAGTTCCTCCCAGCTAGTCATAAATGTCCTGTGTTTCTTTCATTGCTTAAATATTGCCCTAAGCCCTTTTCTGTTATTATATCCCTTTGAAATGGAATGAACCATTTCCCAAAAGACACTTTTCTAAAAGAAGGTTGGCATTTGCAACAATAAGAAGCAGCATGCACTGTGTATTAATATGAGGGCCTGAAAGACTTGACATGCATCCCTCTAATTATTTTAGAGTTCTCTTCTCTGACTGTGCATTCATTTATTATCAATAGGAATTAAAGTCTTTTAAATGTCAGTACTCCACACTACAGAAGCAGGGAAAATAAGTTAATACTAAGCAATATCTATTGAGGTTTCTTTTTTCTGTAAAAGCAGAGAGAAACATTTTCCTTAACGTTATTTTTTTTTCCTATTTCATGCAGATATACCAATTATGATAAATTATGATTATGATATTCTTTTCAGAGAAAAAGGACAGAGAAAAGAACCCCCCAAAAAAACCTAATAAAAAACTAAGAGATGAATTTAATCATTCTAAAACACACACCTGACATATACAAATATCCATCAATAATTCCCCAAAAATGGAAGAACTCAAGATTTGCTGGATCCACAGGTGTACTACAAGTCTGCCTTTACCTACTTTTTAACTTTACCTGCCACTTTCCCAATTAACATTCAGACTGGCTGCTAAATAGAAAATGGAAAAATAGGTAGAATGTGGAATACAGGAAGGAATGAGATAAATCTGCAAAGTTTGTCTTGACTTGTTAAATCTCAACTATATTTGAATAAGTTTTATATTGAAGGTGCAGCGATTTTCCTATTATCTGGAATCAGGCATGCAAAATATTCAGGAGCAGGAAAAAAATGTGAACCTGAAAGTGAAATTGTTCAAAAGTAGTAAGAATATTACCAAATATTCCATAGCCAAGAATGTAGCCTTACTTAGGCCAGATATATAATTATATATATATAAAATCTGGAATCATTGTCCACTTGTCTGGTAAGATAAGGATCAGCCAGCTACTAGAGAACGTCTGTTAAAACAGAAATAATTTTTAATAATGTATTTCCGTATGGTAAGCATTTTATTTTAACTTAAAATAAGTGGAAAACCATTCAGTCATCCATATTTTAACATGGGACCAAGCCCTTTTCTTTGAGTTAGTGTCTTATGCCTGTCTCTTTCCTCTTTTTTGCATAGTCACACAGTAAAGCATCTTCCTCAAATTCCAGCTTAAGGCTGGGTACAGTGGCTCAGGCTTGTAATCCCAGCACTTTGGGAGGCCGAGGTGGGCAGAGCACAGCATCAGTTTATCCAGATCATTCTGGCTAACACTGAGAAACCGTCTCTACTAAAAATACAAAAAATTAGCAGGACATGGTGGCGGGCACCTATAGTCCCAGCTACTCTGAGACTGAGGCAGCAGAATGGCAGGAACCTGGGAGGGGGAGCTTGCCGTGAGCGGAGATCGCACCACTGCACTCCAGCCTGGGCCAACAGATAAGACTCTGTCTCAAAAAAAAAAAAAAAAAAAAAAAAAATTCCAGCTTAAGTTAAAGTGGTCTTACAGCTTAAAATTCCTTGCAAAACAATCTCATATGGTTTGGCTCTGTGTCCCCACCCAAATCTCATCTTGAATTTTAGTTCCCATAATTTCCACGTGTTGTAGTAGGGACATAGTGGGAGATAATTGAATCATAAGGGCAGTTTCCCCCATACTGTTCTCATAAATCTCACAAGATCTCATGGTTTTACAAGGGGATTCCGCTTTCTCTTCTTTCTCTTTCTCTCTTACTGCTGCCATGTAAGAAGTGCCTTTTGCCTTCCGCCATGATTGTAAGGCCTCCCCAGCCACATGAAACTGTGAGTCCATTAAATATACTTTTCTTCCCAGTCTCGGTTATGTCTTTACAAGTAGTGTGAAAATGGACTAAAACACTTTCTTTGTATTTACTTGTTTTCCCAAAATTTTTCAATGTTTAAAATACTTCCTAAAGTATTCAACTTAGTTTTGCTCATTCTTTCCACTTGCTTATTTTATCTCTTTACCTAATATTGAACTAGTTCACTTAATAACAATACAATTTAAAATAACCATTACAACTACAATAAAAAGGTATGAATGAAACAATTAATGGAACAGAAGCGAACAAACCAATAGAAGTGGTACCTATCACCTTCAGCACCATGGCTCTACAGAATACAACTGGCATTTGAATTAATCCAGTGAGAAAGTTAATTGGAATTTTCCTATAATGTGAAATGATCAAATGAATGTTACACTTTGTTCAGAGCTGATTTTTTTATTAATATAGGCCTAAGGTTTGACAGGAACATATGTTATCAAAAATTATTTCTTATATCTATATGGACATCTTCAGTTATCTGGAAAATCAACCTAATTCACTGTAGCTCACACCCTTCTGTTGGTAACTTATGGGGTTTTGTATTAATATACAATAGCTTATGATTGTATAAATCATACTTCATTCAGGAGCTTAATTTTTAAATTGTTTACTGAAACAGTTCTAAATTAATCACAATTCCATAGAATGATTTTAAATACTGATGTCAAATTTTAGTATTTGGTAAGTGACATTAATCTATAATTTCTCTGATAGGCTAAAAGTTGAAGTCATTGGCTACTGAAAATTCTAGTGAGATCTCTAAGGAAATGTAATTGAGTGACTTCACATATTTCTTCCTTATGGTTTATAAAATAAATATAAAAATTATTCATACACAATGAATGCTAACTGTACCAAACAAAAACAAATGTAGAAAAATAATATATGGAATATATTGATTAGTCATATATACAGAGAAACATTTTAATATCTTTATAATATTTCAGTAAAATTTTTTCTTCATCAGGGATTTACCCTCCTAGTTATAATCAGATTTTTCTTTCATGAACCACAATCATGAGGACAGAGATAAAACTAGTTAAGAAATCTTTTCAGTCTATAGCCATACTACCCTGAATGTGTCTGATCTCTATCTCAGAAGCTAAGCAGGGTCAGACTTAGTTAATAATTGGATGGAATGCCTTAAACATAAAAACTGTTTTCAATGTTCTCCACACATAACAGTGGTAACATAAAATTTAAAAAATTTATTATACTTTATAAAATATAGCTCTCACAATTGTAGTGTGAGAGTGTTTCACGGGAAAAACATCCAGGATTGTGTTTTTGAAAAGAAAATATAAAGGAAGCTTTAAGCATCAGAGAAGAGTTGGATAATTCTTTTCCAAAAATGCTCAGATGCTCCATTTATTAAAGAACAAGCTAATTTGGAATGACTTTAGGGAAACAACAATAAAAAGCCATTTATTATAAAGAAAATGCCCTATATCTAAAATATTAGAAACGAGAAAGATTATGAAGTACCTACCTGATACTAACTACAACCATGAATTTTTATTGTGCAATCAACTATTCATTTTCCCATTATCCATTAAAATGATAAAATTGTGTGAAACATTTAAACTCAAGGAAAGATGGCAGCACTTCTTTACAGTTCTTTGTTAATAAAAATTAATTTGTGCTCTCCTGAGGAAGACAGTCATTCCTATAGTATAAAAGTGCTTTCGAAAATTTACAGCAGTCTCTTCCTTACTCATAAATTTTTCATCCTGGTTTGTTAAAAGTCAGCAGAACACATATTTATGGCTCGAGTACATGGTAGTGTAATTATTTCTCTATTTCCTTCTTTTGTCAACATTTAAAATATAAAAAATATAATCTTACTGTGAATAAGCAATATTCTTGTGAAATGGGTAGTTTTGGAAGAAACTTCAAGATGTCCTTTTATTTTGACAAACCACATAGATTTTTAAATATTGATTACATATCTTATACATATAATGGTAAAGAAAAAAGTAGCTTACATCTTTAGAAACTCTTAATGTGGAAGTAGGATAACTTTTCCAGCATCCGTTTATTTAAAAAAGATTTTCCAATTTTAATTATTATTATTTTTCCATAAAATGTTGCTCTTCAGACCACACTATCCCAGGTTTTTTATTTTCTCTTTATGGATATTGGCTTTGAAATCTCCTAATGCCCAATATTGAAAATAATTTCAGTATATATCAAATGTCATCATCTTGGCATATAAAGCAGAAAATTGGAAGCAAATTTTGCCTCAGATATCTAAAGGACTCTGTCAGAGATGTATGCTAGGGTAATAGCTAGGAAAATGTGGGTCAGTTATTTTATAGAACTCAGCATCCTCTGAATTTGCAGTCTGTGTGCTCATTTTGTAATGTAACTTTCAAGTGATATTTATTTAGGAAAATCAATAATTTGAGATATTTCTGTAGACAGATAAAGAAAAATGAATAAACTTGAATTTTAAAATTTGGCAGTAGGCTACAAAAATTTAAGTGCTGAATGTCACGATTAAAATTAACCTCTTCAGACCCATATCAAGTAGAAAATGTAAGCACTTAATTCACATACTTGCTACACTTCTAGCAAAACAAGCATTTAAAATAGTCACTGCAAGATGGTTAGTCAAGTTTATTGAGGCAAATCTCTGAACACTAGGCATAGCTATTTTGATTGCTTTTTTATAGGATATGCTTGAGCAAGCAGCAAATTTAAGTATACACACATAAACAGTTGTCAAATATATGCATGTTTCAGTATATTTTCACATATCCCATTTTATTTGCTTCTTGCAAAATTCGCATGGGCTGGGTAATATTACTCCTATTTTACAGACGATGATATTAAGACCCAGACTGGTTACATAACTTGTGTTACATACTAAGTGTTAATTACTAGAGCAAATGAACCTAAAGGTAAAGTGAGTCAGGCTGTGCTAACCTGAGTTAAGGCTGAGCAATTAAGTGTTTTTGAATATGTTTGTATTCTTTTCATATGATAGGAGCCTCATGTTTAAATCACAGAGATTGAAATGTAATTATATTCTTGTATAATGTTGAGTTAGATTATACATATTTTTGAAAATTTTCTCCTACAGTATTGTCCTATTTGGATATGGTAAAAATGTCACTGAGAGGCTAGAAACTCATAAAAAATAATTAAAGAGCTTTATGATCTTTTAAAAATTTTAAATTTAATTGGAATTTAGATCCTTTGGTAAGAATGGAATAGAAATGTGTTTTTGCTATGAATCTATACCTATATTGAGGAAAGTTAAAAAGCTATAATCCCCTTCCATACTTTGTAATCAGACTGCACTTATTCATTTATTTGTTAATTCAGTATACATTCATTGAGCATCTATGAGTATTTTCAGACACTATTCTATATTTCAGTAACATGTTCAACTGTGGGCAATTCAGTTAAAAAGAAAAGAAAATTATAACACATGCCTTGAGTGCCTATGAGGTACCAGACATTTTCATGTCAAATAAAAATTATTATTTCAATAATAATGATAGTTATTAACATGTATTGAGAGCTTATTTTGTCCTAAATGTATAAAGAACATTAATTATTGTATACTCACAAGAAACTTAAGAGGTAGATTTACTTTTATCCTTATCTTCCAAGAAGGTTTCAGAGCCACAACCTGTAAGCTAAGATTTGAACCCAAATAATTTGGTGGCAGACCCTTGTTCATCACCACACACTGTATCTACTTTTTTTATAACCTATAAGTACTTTTCATACATTATTTATTATAATTTTCACTTTAATCCTCTAGGGATTATTTTACCATCATTTTACAATTCAGGAAATTGAAGCTTATGAAAGAGGTTAAAAATTTGTCTCAAGTTATACATTTCTATCCTACTCTCAACTCTACCATGCACAGTTATATTGAGGCTGTTTAGTACTAGATTACTCAGGAGCAGATTAAGCATATCTTTTGGTCACTGGCTAAATAAAGGGACAAAAAATGGACATACATACTTCAAAAATAGTATACTTGTTGCTTAAAAATTTAAAAAATCAACATAGTGAAGACAAAAGCTATAACATCATTATATTGCTTTGTTCCTTCTATCTGGTTCACTCTTGTTCTCATTTGAATTACATATGTGAGGGGTGAAGTGGCAGTGATAAGACACTACAGTTTTCCATGCTCAGAGCTTCTAAATGTCTTACTCCTATTCTGTATATCTCATTTAATATTCACAAAAGTTACAAAAGTTAGCATTATTTGTGGAAGGAGGGAAGCTGAGAATATTGAATGGTTTGCTAAAGTTCACAAGATTATTATGTACATAGTAGATATTAAGTGTAAATGAAAGGCATTATGACTCCAAAATCCAGATTCTTTCTAAGATACCACATTGACAACTAGTCTAGTTAGAAGAAAGCTACTGGGATAATGAGGAGATTTAAAATCCCGTCATAAGGAAAGCAATTAAAAGAAATAAAGAGATTATTCTGAAGAGAAAACTCAGGGTACTAGTGACAGACTTGGAATTGACCTAAGAACTTGATCGGCAGTCAAAACTAATGCTAGGGGTGTTTGGGTAGAGACTGAGTCACCACTTGGGGATGATGGAAAGACTGTACAAGCACTAATGTTAAGAAGCAAGGCATTTAGAACACTGGCTCTCAACCATGGCTATATTTGGATATCATCTGAAAAATCAGAAAAAAATGCTCATGTGTTGGTACCACTTCCATCTATTCTGATTTAATTGGTATAAGGTGCAGCCAAGGCATGAGGATTTTTTTTAAAACTCCCTAGGTAAGTGGTTGTAACATTTAGTAGAATTTGACAACTAGATAATAAGTCCGGTCAAGTGTTTATCACTCTTGAGAGTCTTTTGCCATAAGAAGACTCAAAAGTAATAGAAGCATGAACAATAGCAGTTTTGGAAATTGATGTTTAATAAAAGACCATCTTCTATCACACAGTAGTTTAGAGTACATATTTGGAATCAAACAGAATGTAATTCTGTGTCTGCCAACTAATTTCTCTAAGGTTTGGTTGTTTCATCTATACAGTGGGATACTAACATTTCCCCCTTTATGGACTAGTTAAGAGGATTAATAAAAGATCAGGCACAACACCTATGAAACAGTAGTTATTACTTATATGGTTAATTACAGTGAGGTAGAAAGTACTGTAGAGCACTTTTTTCCCTATCTCCAAGACCATCCATGGGTATGTATGTGTATATTGGGGAAGTGGTGTGTGGGAAGAACAGTGTGTTATGCTGTTGGATAATTATTGACCTCTTTTTCTCCTTGGCTTTTTTATTGCTTAATCAGTGTTCTATTATTTTTAAGGTGAAAGTGTAAGCTCACCAAGGTAATTAAAAATAATAGAATAGAGAATCGAAGGTCATAAGCACCCAGCTATATATCCATAGTAACCCCGAATGTTAATACTGCTGTGAATTGCATTAATTTTGACTTTTGTCCATCTGTGAGTCCAACAGAAAATAATAACAGGAAAGTACAAACATATTCAAACATTCAGCTATCATTGTTCTTTGTTTTTAATCTTATTGCAACAGATTCTTTTCACAAATGCTTCTAAATTGAACAAACTTCCTTTTGTAAGAATACCAAGGTCTTACATGCACACATATGTTTATTGCATCACTGTTCACAATAGTAAAGACTTGGAACCAACCCAAATGCCCATGAATGATAGACTAGATAAAGAAAATGTGGCACATATACACCATGGAATGCTATGCAGCCATAAAAAAAAGGATGAGTTAATGTTCTTTGCAGGGACATGGATGAAGCTGGAAACCTTCATTCTCAGCAAACCAACCCAGGGACAGAAAACCAAACACCGTATGTTTTCCTTCATAAGTGGGAGCTGAACAATGAGAATACATGGACACAGGGAGGGGAACATCACACCCTGGGGCCTGTTGGAGGGCGGGGGGATAGGGGAGGCAGAGCATTAGGAGAAATACCTAATGAAGATGGCAGGTTGATGGGTGCAGCAAACCACCATGGCACGTGTATACCTATGTAACAAACCTGCACGTTCTGCACATGTACCCCAAAACATAAAGTATAAAAAAAAAAAAAGACTACCAAGGTCTTGTGTATGTTTGTATGAGTTGATATCCTTTCATGATTATTTCAGCTTCTTTTAGAACTATAAGAAAAATAAATGTCAGAAAACAGGTTCATATTAATACTTTGAGAACAAATATGTATCCCATTTCATACAAAATATTTTATTAAAACAATTCATGAAACCAATGTTTTTGTTTTTAAAGAATGGAATGAAGCAATAAATCTGCTAAGTCCCTTGAATATGCATCTTTAAGGCAACTTTCATATGGAGCATTTTACTTCCATTAAGATGCTTTCAAATGTTGCTTCCATCTAGACTGTTTCAATAATGTCATTTTCTTTTTCAATTATCCTTACGTTTTTATTTATTTAAAAGTTTTTCTTTATTTTTCCAAATCTCTTTCCTACAATGTACAGTTGTTTTTGTAGCAAGCTGAATTTAGATTTCATTTTCATACTATTATCAGAATTTAAAGCCATTTTTGAGCAATTGCTCTCAGGTTCCTACTTCATAGATTTATGAAAAGGAAGAAACATAGTACTGTAATTAAGTACTATTATTCTGGCCCCAACTTCAGTACATTGTGACCATGGACAAGTTACTTAAATTCTCTGCTTCATTTTTCACCTGCAAAGTGATTAAATGAATAATATTTATAAAGCATTTAGATTATTGTCTGGTATTTAGTAAGTCCACAAAAATGAGCATAATGGATTTATTTTTGCATATTAGCATAGGACTTGACATATAATAAGTAGGAAATGAATAAATCTGAAATCACTCAGTTATATTCACAACTAATTATATGTACAAACTCAAATAATCACAATAGCTTTAAACTTTCATAACTTAGCCTTAAACACAAAGATAATAATACTTAGTTTGTGTCACACAATTGCAGTGACAGTCAACTGATGTCTAACATGCTTTGCTAATTCAGGTTAGGAAATATTGATATGAACTCAAATTATCTGATAATGTATTTTTATGTGTCAAGCAGAAAAGAGTTTGCTTAATGCAGGAAGCATAGCTTTAGGAAAGATATGAGCTCGTCCCAGGAAGAGGGTGTTCTGTACCAAGGAAATTTCTGAAAATATTGCTGATAATTTTAAAAATTGCGTCCTATTGTATCTTACTGCACACAAAATATTAGCTATCTAGTTTTTTAAAGAGTTGCCTTAAGTAATTTTTGGTGCATTGCAATTTTATATGTGGTCTACCTTTGATTCTCACATTGTGAAAAAAATACATTTCTACTCAACTGACTCAAAATGATCACAAATTCTAAATTAGTGAAATCTAAAGTTGTAAAACTAATTTTAAAAACCTCAGCATTTGTTCAGCATAACATAAATAGATAATTGACATTTTATATATTTAAAATATTGGGTATGAAGTCTCACTTCCCAGTGAAAATTTCAACTATTTCTTTGCTCTGTCTCTTTCTTTTGGAGAATGATGTCTTACTAAAGCTAAATCGTTAATCGTGGACAGCCTCCAGTTAAATGCTTAAGTATTAAAATAAATCTTTTATTACCACAAATATTTCTGAGTAAAGTTATAGCTCAATAAGGAAGACATATTTCCATCTTAAAGTTACCATTAAATATTTAACTTGTGGTCTCTTGGCACATTTGTAGCTCATGTAGAAGAAACATTTGCATTTCCTTTTCCACAGAGGGCATTTAATACTAAGGTGAATCATTCTAATTCAGAACATGCTGAATGTTTTCTCCACAAATACCTAAATTTAAGTTCACTGAGTGGTTACAACAAAAGACAAGTTTACTTTCATTATGTGCCCTTAGTATTTTTCATTCTTAATAAGATACTTTTTAACAAAATGTTTGTTCCTTTGTTTAATTTTAATAAGTCATTTAAACACTTTGGAATAAATACACTTAGTTGCCCATTTTACATTAGGATATGGTTCTAGATATGCAGAAATGGGGTGTGTGTATGTATTCCAACTTTATTAAATACACATAATTTAAACAGAGTATGCAAGTCAAACCATGAATATTAAAATGTATTTTTTCATGTTGCGTTTAGGTTGATATTAAAAAAAATTTAGGATTGATTACTGTCTGAACTTTCTTTTTGAAAAAGAAAACAAATATTTCATTGTATCTTGTGAATTCTACTTCATTAGTGGACTACTTTGGGACATGATATAACTTATTAGAATAAAATAAAAGCCAATGAGAAATTATTTGTTTTCTAACGTAACATATCTAAATATATGCTAATACATTTTCTTATTCTATGTTTTTGCTGATAATGTCGCTCCTCATTTCATCTAAGGTAAATTCTGTTAGTATTTGGGGGCTATAGTGATGCTTTCTACCCACATATGAATTTAGAAAGAGTGAAACAAGATTTATCTCTTAAAATGTATAAACAGACAAATAACAAGTCACCAAGTGACCGAATAATTTCTAGGGCTTTTAGGAGTATGTTGTGATTGACTACACTATTAGCATACCTAAAGAATGAATATGTCAGCCAGAAGGGAGCTTGTTTGGCCCAAGAAGCATAACATGGGGAAGGATATGATTTCTACCCAAGAAGAGGTTCTGTTTCAAGAATGCTGCCTTGTAGGTTTATTACCAGTATAATATTACTTAACATCAAAATGCAACAACTGATTATTTCACTAATTAACATGGTTGCTCTGCCAATTTTATTATAATGTGGCTTTTTTTGTGCCACCTACATGGCGGTAAGATTGAATAATTTAACTGCTTCTCTGGTGTAGTATTGTTCCAAAACTTGAGTAAATCAGAATCCTGAATTTATACATCAGTCTCATGAACTCAGTTTTTTTGAGTCTGCCCACAAGGGTGATGGATTTGCTCTTAAAATGCTAAAAGTAGTTTATCATTCTGTAATGCTAATGGTTAGGCACTGCACTTTTGAAGACTCACTGTCAACTGTGGCATTCCCTCAATAATAATAGTAATAAGGTTATTAGACACTTATATAGATAGATCTAACATGTCAGACATTATTGTAAGCACTTTTAATACATCCTATGGTTATAAGAGGTCTGTGAGTTAAATATTTTCATTATGTTCTTTTTTCAGATGAAGAAATTGACTCAGAAAAATAAATGGTAAATGCTGTCATCAAACCCAGGTATTCTGTCCCAGAAACTATGCCCTTGACCTCTATGTGCCAGAATACTTACAAGGAACTTTTCAATATGATCATTAATCTTCTACAATGCTTATTACATTGTGTTCTAGGGATGCTATTATATTTCCAGTCAAATATTGAAATTATTAGAAAATAGAAATGACTTTTAAATTATTTTTAGAATAATTACGTATAACATTTTAAAATGCAGAAAGCTCAAAAAGTTAACTATGTTTTCCCCCAAAATTAAAAATATATATATTGTTAAGGTACACATGACATAAAATTTAGCATCTTGACCACTTCTGAGTATGCAATTTAGTGGTATTAAATACATTCATAATGTTGTACAACTATCACCCCCATCCAGCTCCATAATGAATCTTGTAAAATGGAAGATTTGTAGCCATCGAAAGTTAACTCCCCCTTTTCTCTCTTCACTCAGTGTCTTACAACCACCATTCTATTTCCAGCCTCTATAATTTTACTCCAAGTACCTAATATAAGTAGAATCATATAGTATTTGTCATTTTATGATTGGCTTATTTCACATAGCATGATGTCCTCAAGATTGACCCATGCTGAAGCACATCAGAATTCCTCTATAAATCTGAATAATATTCCACTGTATACATATATACACCACATTTTGACTTAATTTGTATCCTAAGGATAGATTTGTAGTCTATCTTGGAAAATATCCCATGTGCAATTGAGAAGAATGTGTTTGCTGTTGTCCGGTTAAGTGTTCTGTGTATATGTCTGTTATATCTATTTGGTTTATTGTGTTAATTCTAATATTTCCTTGCTTATCTTCTGTTTGGTTGTTCCATCCATGATTGAGAAAGGAGTACTGAAGTATTTATTTCTCCCTTAAATTGTGTGTTTTTGCTTCATATATTTTGATAGTGTGTTACTGATATGGTTTCAATCCGTGTCCCTGACCAAATCTCACATTGAATTGTAATCCCCAATGTTGGAGGTGGGGCCTGGTGGGAGGTGATTGGATCTTGCAGGCAGTTTCTGACAAATGGTTTAGCACCGTCCTCCTTAGTACTGTCCTCGTGATAGTGAGTTCTCATGAGATCTGGTTATTTTAAAGTGTGTAGCACCTCCTCCGACCCCTCTCTTGCTCCTTCTTCCACCATGTGAGATGTCTCAATCCCTCTTTGCCTTCTGCCATGACTGGAGGTTTCCTGAGAAACTTCCAGAAGCAGAAGCTGCTATGCTTCCTATAAGCCTGCAGAACCATGAGGCATATTCCTTTATAGCAATGAAACAATGAACTAATACAGTTACTATGTGCATAAATGTTTATAATTGTTATATCTTATTGTTTAAATTTGTATATCTTATTAAGCCTATTTTGTCTAATATTAGTATAGTGGCCACCCCTGCTCCCTTTTGGTTACTATATCCTTAGAATATATTTTTCATCCTTTTACTTTCGTATTTGTGTCTTTGGTTCTAAAGTGATTCCTTTATAGATAGCATATACATTTGACCCATGAACAGTGCAGGGTATAGGGGTGTTGAACCCCACAGAGTTGAAAATCTGCATATAAATCTTGACTGAAAGCATACCAATAGCATAGACAATTAACATATATTTAATATGTTATATAAATTATATACTGTATTCTTAAAGAAAGCCAGAGAAAAGAAAATGTCATTCAGAAAATCATAAGGAAGAGAAAACATTTACTACTCATTGAGTGGCAGTAGATCATCATATAGGTCTTTATCCTCAATTGTCTCCACTTTGAGTAGGCTGAGCAGAAGAAAGAGGAAGAGTTGGTCTTAATATCTTAGAAGTGGCAGAGGTGTAAGAAAATCTGCATATAAGTGAACCCATGCAGTTCAAGCCCATGCTGTTCAAAGGTCAACTGTAGCTCGATCCCCCTCTTTTCTTTTTTTTTCCCCCCCTTTTTTGGTCCATTCTGCCAATCTCTCTTTTGATTCAGGTGTTTAATTCATTTACACTTAACACACTTACTAATAAGGAGGTATTTAGTTATGTCATTTTACTAGTTGCATCTTTTGATTTGCCTTATGCTTACTTGTCCCTCATTTCCTGCATTGCTATCTTCCTTTGTGTTCAGTTGTGTTTTGGCAGTGAAACATTAAAAAAAAAAATAGGAAATTTCTGTCTCATTTCCTTTTGTGTATACATTTAATGTGCTAAAGTTATATAGCACTCTAATTTGAATTTATTCTAGCTAAACTTCAATAACATATACAAACCATGCTTCTTTTCAGCTACATTCACATCCATTTTGGTTGGTGAAGTCACAGAATTGAATCTTTATGCATTATGTGACCAATGTATTAAAAAATAATTTCTTTAAATGCATTAGTCATTTAAATTATGTAGAAATAAAATGTGGAGTTGCAAACCAAAGTTACAATAATGTTAGTTTTCAGATTGATATTTCTGAATCTATGTAGTCTCTGAAATCATGCAGCAAACAAAAGTCGAGTTACAAACCATTGTTAAAATAGTACTAGTTTTATGATTGTCTATGTACCTATCTTTATTTAAATCTTTATTTTTTTCACACATCTTATTTTTAAGTTATTGTTTTGTGTCCTTCTATTTCACTCTGCAGGACTTCACTAAGTATTTCTCACAGAGTAAGTAGGTATAGTGATAAGAAACTCCCTCAGTTTTTGTTTGTCTGGGAAAGTCTACATTTCCTCTCTCACTTTTGAAGGATAGTTTTGCCAGATATAGAATTATTGGTTGACAACATTTTTTTCCTTTCAGCACTTTGAATATATCGGCCCACTGTCCTCAGTCTCCCAAAGATTCTGATGAGAAATCTGTTGATAATCTTATTGAAGATCCCACATATGTAATAAATTGCTTTTCTCCTGATGCTTTCAAGATTTTCTCTGTCTTTGAAAAGTTTGATTATAATGTGTCTCTTTTAGTTCTTCTTACTTGGAGTTTATTGAGCTTCTTGGATGTTTATATTCATGTCTTTCATCAAATTTGAAAAATTTTCAGCCGTTATTTCCTCAAATATTCTCTCTACCGTAACCCTATCTCTTCTGTTACTCACACATATTTGATGGCAACTGCTGAGTGACAACACCAACTATATTAAAAACTCTCATTAATTACAACTGAAAATAGGACCATTATGTTTACATATTATTATATGGCATATAGGTACATATGACCCTATTCTATGTACATATGTAATATTACATAATTTTAACTGATTTAAATGAACAAATGTAGCTGAGAAACTTTTATGTATAAATATGCTTGCTTAAATTAGATAACTGGACATAACTTCTAATTTCAAATATTACTAAACAGTTATGTGAGAACCCACAAATGTCTAGGCACAGGGCATGCTGGTTAGATTATATATATTTATGTATATAATGCGAGATAACTACATAATTAACTTTATCTCTTGAGGAAGTATAACACTTCCAGGATTGAATTCTGCCCTCATTATCTGCTATGTGACTATAATGGACTGAATATTTGTATCCCTTCCCCTTGAATTTATATATTAAGTCCTTTATCCCCAGTTTTCTGGTATTTGGAGGTGGAGGCTTTGGGAGGTAATTAGGTCATGAGGGTAGAGCCTTCATGAATAGAAGTAGTGCCTGCACAATAAGGGAAATGATCTTTCTCTCCACCATGTGAAGATACAGCAGGAAAGTGGCAGTCAACAAGCCAGGAGCAAGGCCCTCACTAGAACCCAACCATGCTGGCACCCTGATTTTGGACTTCCAGCCTCCAAAACTGTGTAAAATAAATTTCTGGTTTTAAGCTACCTAGTGTAAGGTATTTGTTATAGCAGCCTGAGCAACAACAGTGACCTACCTTTGATAGATTCTCTTTGTTTCAGTGTTCTTCTTCTCTACAGTGAGGATAATGGGTATACCTACTTCAGGGGTTTGTTGGGAAAGTATAAGGAGAAAATATATGTGTAAAATACTCAGCATTAGGCACAAGACAGTTCATTCTGTATGTCACTATGGTTGTAATTTTTAATGAGATATTATACATTTTTATTTCGATTTTCTGAGTTATAAATGCAATTTTGGAGTATCCTGCTGGTGGTTTACTTGATACTTCCTTTTCTGTTTTTAAATCACAATAGATTAGAATTGCTAGAGATTTGGGAAGAAAAGCAATATTAATAATTTCTAATACCACTCACCAATATAGGTTTGCACTGTGTTTAAAAACAAAAAAAAATCTTCAAGTTCAATTTTATCACTTTGGAAGATACTCTGAGAACAGAACTACCAAAAAAATGGCACCATTTAAATATCTAGGATGTGAGTAATGTCTAGTTTGCCATCTATTGAAAGAAACTTTACAAAGCCACACTATACAATACAAATCACTGTTTCTTTTTTGTTGTTTGTTTTTGTTTTTAAATTTGTGTGCATGCCTAAAACACAATTCTAAATTTAGGGGAATCCAAATGAATGAAATATACCTATTTGCCTAGTCATTTCTCTACCACTCACAATTATATGTAAAATTAAACAGGAAATGTTGGGAAAATCATATCTTAACTACATTTTATTTAATGTTCTTTTTTAGCTCTGCTAAGTATAGTAAAGCAATAAACACACCTGTACACACACATACACACTTGCATAAATAAGTGCTCCATGTAATCAAACACAGAGTAGTATCTGTTGTAAACTGCCTTTAAGAAACAAAAATCCAATCCATTTAAAACAATAAGAAATAAATTCCCAATTTTTTTCAAGCCATCTGGACAGATGATAGAAATAATCTGAATTCTTGATCAGTTCACAGATGTGTGAAAGGTGTGGGCAACCACTTATTCTATCACATAAGTCAAATTCATCAAAGGTCCTTCAGGAGCCGGTGAAGGACATTTCTAAGGAGAAAGAGTTTAAGGGAAATCATAGTCCTAAACAAAATTATGTGTCATGGAATAATGGAAATGAACAAATCCCTGAATGACATTTTAGTTTTGAACATCTTGCATTCTGAGAAAGCAGTTTTTTCATTCAGTACTACAACCTTTTATTTCCCCCAGAACACTTACTATGTGTCAAGAGCTTGCCAAGTTCTTGGAGTTAAGATTAATAGGAAATGGTCTCTGCCCTCAAGGAGCTGACAGTTCCAGCTGAGAAACCATGAATAGGTGCACAGCATATTAAGTATCCGATACCCAGGAGAAACTTAATAGATATGTTCTTACTTAATGAATGTTGGTTATATGGAAACTACCAAGATAGCAGAAAGTATAAACAAATTTTAGGACTCAGAAGAGACTTTCTGGAAAAGATGAAAACTGATTTTTAAAGAAAGGAAGAGACTTCTAGACTTAAGGAATAATTTAAGTAAAGGCCTAGAACAGGAAACCTACAAACCGTTGATTGGTCTGCTAACAGTGACAAGTGCGAGGTAGAGTAAAGCCATGATCGCTTCAGAGACAGAAAGTGAGGCAATATTGAAAGGCAGGTGATCCAACAAAGTGAACCTTCTAGGAATGGTCATGGAAAGTGAATCCTAGAGCTCTAGGGTTCCTCCAACTTTTGTACTTGAAACCTTCTACGATTAAACTGAAAACATATTTTCTTTTGTAGCCACATCTCTCATAGCCCTTCTTAGCAAGTAAATGTAAACTACTGAGAAAAGAAAAAGGACTTTTTCCTCCCCCTTGGTTACAATAATAGTACTGTCACAGTCTTTCAAAACATGTGACAACTAAAAACGTGGAAATGACTTAAAATGTCAACCAAATCAAGTCTTCAAATTTTAGGAAAAAAAAAAAACCAAAAAACTACACCCTGAATTTTCAGATAAATGTTTTATTTTAGAATAGTTTCTGATTCACAGAAAAATTTCAGTAAAATTTCTACTTGATTTATGTGATTTATACGGTGATTAAATTCAACCCAGCTTTTAAAAGTCTACAGAATAGACAGAAGCAAGGGCAAAAGAGAAAATTGATATCATAAAGACCTCTACAGCAAAGTGCATCCCCACCTCTATAGAGAATGACAGGGAACCTTTTAATTTTCATTAAGCACTTAATTTTTTCTAATAATTTTTGTTTTAGAATAGAGTTACCAAAAAAAATAAAGATAATATAGAATCCCCATGCATACCACTTCCAGTATCCACAATAATATCTTACATTTGTATAGTACATTTTTAATAATTAATAATTAATATTGATACCTTATTATTAACTAAAGTCGGTATCTTTTTTCAGATTTTTCTTAGTTTTTACCTAATATCCTTTTTCTGTTTCAGAAACTCATCCAGGATACCACATTACATTTAACCATCATGTCTCCTAAGGTCCTCTTGGGCTGTGACAGTTTCTCAGACAGTCCTTGTTTTTGAATGACTTTGATAGTTTTGAGGGGTATTGTTCAGGTAATTTGCAGATTGTAGCTTACTTGGGATTTATCTGATGTTTTTATAAGATTACATTCTGAAGTTATGAGTTTTTCTGAGAAAAACCATCAAGGTAAAGTGCCAATCTTATCCAAGGATTGACACTGCCAACATGACTCAGCATTGTTTATGTTGACCTTGCTCACCTGACTGAGGTAGTGGTTTTCCATTTTCTCTACTATAAAGTTTGTTTTTCTCTTCTTGCCACACTCTAGGAGAAAATCCCTGTGTGCAGCTGATACTTAAACGTAAAGTGTAGGGATTATGTTGTACTTCCTTGAGGGATAAATACCTAAATAAATTAGTTGGAATTTTATGCCGAGATTTCCCTCATTTATTTGTTTATTCCTTTATATATGAGTGTACATGTGGGTATTTATCTTATACTTTGGATTATAATCCAATACTATTTTATTTATCTTGTTTCTAGCATTGAACATTGGGAGCTCTTTCAGTTGCCTTTTTGACTTACCACAAATATATGTGTTGTTTTCTTTTCTCTTGCTGTTGTTTCTCAGAACACGCCCTTAGTTTCCGGCACTATAACACCTATAACACATAATGCTCCAGGATTATCTTGTATACTTCCTGCCTAAGTCCTAGAACCAGGCATTTATCCAAGGAGTCCCAGTTCCTTTTTTTTTTTTTTTTTTTTTTTGAGAAAGAGTCTCACTCTGTCACACAGGCTGGAGCACAGTGGTGTAATCTCAACTCACTGCAACCTCCAACTGTCAGGTTTGAGTGATTCTCCTGTCTCAGCTCCCAATTAGCTGGGACTATAGATACGCACCACCACACTCAGCTAATTTTTGTATTTTCAGTAGAGACAGGGTTTTGCCATGTTGGCCATGCTGATCTCGAATTCCTGGCCTCAAGTGATCACTGGCCTCAATTTCTCTAAGTGCTGGGATTACAGGCGTGGGTCACCACACCAGGCCCTGGTTCCTTTTATGGGAGAATAATATTAAAAACCAAGACCTGAGCTCTAGTGTGCTTGTTAGTGTGTCATTGCCTCTAGGTCCTCTCAGTTGAGAGACCAAGGAAATATATGTGTGTCTCATAACCCATTTAGCTAAACATAAATTCATAGTGCTGTCCTAACTCTAATCTGTAACTACTTGGATTGTTCCAGGATCATCCTGGCTTATTTGTAACCTAACATTTCAATCCTGGCTTCCATCATTAACCAACCATCTACTTAATTCTTTAATTCCAGTATTTTTAAACTCTATATTCTTGTCAGCTATTGTAATATCATGTGCAATATCTCTGGTTAGGGCTGGTTGAAATGTTCCCTCCAGGTGTGGGCACTGGCTAAGCCCAGCTTGGCTTTAGTCTCTGCTGTGACAGGGCAGCACTGAGTTCAATGTAAAGTCCCCTGGTCACCACGGTCTCCCTCTCCAAAGTACACAGATTCTCTCTCCATCCTACATGGCTACCACTGGGAGAGGAGAGAGGCATTGGGAATTCAAGACTATCTCTCGGACCCTCTTCAATGCCTCTTTTAGCCATATGAAGTTAAAACCACAGGTAACTGTGATTGGTTATCTGATAGTTTTGTTCTTGTGGTAGAGCTTCTCTGTGTGCAGTGAGTTGGTCAAATTTGGTGTTCCAGTGGCAGGGACAAATGACGTAGGCTTCTAGTCTACCATCCTGCTCTGACCTCCAACCTTTAGATCTTTTGTCCATTTTTCAACTGGGTTGTTTTCTTGAGTTTTAAGAGTTCTTTTATATAGTTTGGATATAAGTGCTTGTCAACTATGTATTTTATGAATATTTTATCCCAGTCCATGGCTAATGTTTTATTATTTAACTTAATTTTGCAGAGTAGATATTTTTAATTTCAATAAAGTCAAATTGTCAAGATTTTTCTTTCATGAATCAGGCTTTTGGTGTTGTATCTAAAACTCATCAACAAATGTAAGATCTTGTATATTTTCCCATATGTTTTCTCATAGAATTGTTGAAGTTCTGGCCGGGTGCAGTGGCTCAAGCCTGTAATCCCAGCACTTTGGGAGGCCGAGACGGGCGGATCACGAGGTCAGGAGATCGAGACCATCCTGGCTAACACAGTGAAACCCCGTCTCTACAAAAAAATACAAAAAACTAGCCGGGAGAGGTGGCGGGCGTCTGTAGTCCCAGCTACTCGGGAGGCTGAGGCAGGAGAATGGTGTAAACCTGGGAGGCGGAGCTTGCAGTGAGCTGAGATCCGGTCACTGCACTCCAGCCTGGGCAACAGAGCAAGACTCCATCTCAAAAAAAAAAAAAAAAAAAAAAAAGAATTTTTAAAGTTCTGCATTTTACATTTACACCTATAATCCATTTCAAGATAATTTTTATGAAAGATGTAAGGTCTGTGCAGAACACTATAACACAAGTTTAGAAGTAAACTCAGGTGAAGGTAATTATTAGATAGTAGAAGAGAAACTTGAAGTCATTTTAGTGTGTTTTTCTACAATACTGAAAATAAAGCCTCTAAAACCTGTACCACAACAGGTACGTGCATTCTCAATGAATGGGATTGCTGACGTCTCCATATCTATTTCCTAGTATTCTCTGCCTTGCTCATTACTCCCTTTCAATCACACTGTCCACTTTGCTATGTTCCAAGGATTTTCTACCTCAGAATCTTGGCATATTCCATATCTTCTTTCTCAAACACCTTTCCTTGTTTTTCAAATATCTGGTTTCATGTTAAATATTTACCTCTGCTTAAAGATCTCCCCTAACCTTCTACCTTTTAGTTTAAAGAGGCTTTCCTCTTCTTACCATCTTTCATCAACTTTGTTCTTTATCTTTTGTCTTATACCAAGATGTAAAATTGCACACATATGTATGCACATACACACACACACACACACACACAGAGTTATGTAATATATGCAGAAACAAAAATATATACAAATATTAGAGTTTTTATGTTAAAATATTCATAGTGTTATGGATTATGCATTTTTACTACAATATATCCCCTCCTTAGTACAATATCTAACATATTCTAGAGCTGCAATTCATTTTCATATAATACTTTAGTTAATTTGCATCTCATTTTAAAAAATTTAAATGGGACATTAATGTGTAAATAAAATTTTAAAAGTAAAATGTGGTGACAGATTATGGATATTAAATGGATATGAAAACACATGCATAGTTATAATAGTAATTATACCAAAATATATAAAAGGTATTTTATGAGTAGAGATTTCAGTGTTCTAAAACAAGTACACTGTATTAACCATTAGCCAAGAGAGACAAAATGAGTACCCGCCAAATATTTTCTAAGTCAGTAATCAGGCCACACTGCTTTGTTTATAATCAAATTGATATGTTATCACGAAGACAATATTAATAAAAATTATTCTCTGTATGTGTCCTTTCTTTACAAATTGATTTTTTCTTAAGTGAATTACTTTATAGTCAGTGAAATGCACAGACAAGCATGGGAGCAAGATATTTTTATCTCATAAATATATCTCATAATGACAGATTAGAAAGTTCTAAAATAGGAACTACCATGAATCACATATGTATTAACATGAGATTTTACTTATGACAAAAATTCCAAATATTGAAAATCTTGTAAAAAGCCAATCCATTGGAATGTATAAAATATTTCTTCTTATTGATGTGAAATTTTAGATGATGGTCATTCAGAATTTAAGGACTTGCAATTTTTAATAGTCATCTATAATATAAGCATACATTTTCAAAAACACTGATTTTTTTCACCTGGATCTCTAAAATTTTGCTGAGACCTGTCAGAGCTTCTCAGACTTATTAATCATTGGGAGATTTATGAAGTATTTCTTAAGTAGCAAGAAAATCTCCAACCATGCAACCTCTGCAACGTATCAGAAAACTAAGGAAGCTATGATTCCACAATATGACATGTGTAATGTGGCTCGGACCTTTACAGGTAATAGTCATCAAGGGTATGTCAGATGAGGCAGTATGTAAATATTTAAATTCACACACGCTAAAATGAGACTGCCTAGATATTTGAACCCTAGTCCTGTCGCTTACTAGCTGTGTGATCTTGGGGAAATTATTTAACTTCGTTATGCTTGAGTCATCCCACCCATAAGATGAAGTTGATTATAATTGTGATGATTAGATGAATTAATGCATTAAAAATGCTTAAAATAGGCTGGGTACGGTGGCTCACGTCTGTAATCCCAGCACTTTGGGAGGCCGAGGCAGGCAGATCACGAGGTCAGGAGATCAAGATCATCCTGGCTAACACGGTGAAAACCTGTCTCTACTAAAAATACAAAAGAATTAGCCGGATGTGGTGGCAGGTGCCTGTAGTCCCAGCTTCTCGGGAGGCTGAGGCAAGAGAACTGCTTGAACCCGGGAGGCAGAGGTTGCAGTGAGCTGAGGTCATGACACTGCACTAGCCTGGGTGACAGAGCAAGACTCCATCTCAAAAAAAAAAAAAAAAAAAAAAAAAAGAAAGTGCTTAAAATAATATCTAACACCTAGTAATACTGAGTAAATGCAAACTTTTTTTATGAATTATCTGGTCTACCTAACTATAGGTTACCAGGTTTTGAAATGGCATGGCTACAGGGGTCTATTAATAGGTACTCAATACTGGATAATTACTGGCCAAGCGATTGAATTATCTTCATTGATGACCTTAAATTAAAACAATAATAATAATAGTAACAACACAGAGAAACAAAGACACTAAGAAAAGGCAGTGAACTCCTTGTGTTCGATTTTTTTTTTTTTTTCTGTGAACAAACTACCACAATTTTAGTGGCTTATAAAACAAAAAAGTTATTACCTCACAGTTTCCATAGATCAAGAGTCTGGCTATAGTATATTGGGTTCTCTGCTAAGGTTCTCACACAGCTGAAATCAAAATGTCAGCCAGGTGCATTTGCATCCTCATGTCTTTGGGAAAATCCATTTTTTTGCAGTTACATGTCTGAGGTCCCGATTTCTTCTCTATCTATTGTCTCAGAACTGTTCTTAGCTCTGACGTGCCACTCTGAGGCACTTGCTATGTGGTTCTTCCATGGACCTTCTTATGCTTTGAATCTCTCTTAGGAAGTGGTTCATCTATTTTAAGGGTTCTTCTGATTGGGTAAGACTCACCCAGAATTATGTCTCTTTTGATAACGTCAAAGTCAATGATTAGTAACCCAGTCATGGGAGTGAAATCCTGTCAACACCAAAGAAGAGCAGAATGATATAAAGAATGGGTCATTGGGGGTCATCTTTAAACTCTGCCTACTCGACTATGCAAAAGGGCACACTATTCATTTTAATGGGCTCTCTATCCCCAGAGGCTTCCTGGCACATAATATAAATTCAAAAGGGAATTTCTGATCATATTAAAACCCATTCAAATGTTAATTGGTCCCTTTTGGAATACTTTTAGTGCTCTCAAATAAATTCACTCACACACAAGCACTGCTCAGCAAACTAGAATTTACTAAAGATTCTAGGGAGAGAAGAGACTATTTTTATTTTACACTTTACAGTGAACCACTTAAAATTTCTTTCTACATTTCCCTTAGCACTTGTGTTCTCTTTCTCTCCTCTCTGTCAGTCTCTGTCTCTCTCTCTCCCCATCCTAGAGTTTCCCCTGAACCTTCAAATACCTTTATTAACAAATAAATTTGCACTACCTTAGTCTCTACCTTCAAAAGCCCAAATAAGAATAGAGACGAATGAGTTAAGTGAAATAAAGTAGACATCAGTGAGATATTACATGCCACATATTTTCAGAGGTTGAAATAATTTTGACAGAAAAATAAGTTAAAAAATAAGGCCCTTTTTGCCTGATTTTGACAAAATTTCTGACTGCAGGACAGGGCTTTCATGGGGGTGAATAAACCAAGTTTATATATATGGCAATATATATTAAGGCAAATTTTATCTTTGGTAATGTTTTCTCAAGTTTTTGTTTTTTGGAGATAAATAAGTAATACATCAGTAACCCTTCTTTCACTGATTATAACAGATGTCTAAGTATCTTTCTTAAACTCCAAAAATCTAATTTGTATCAAAATATAAATAAATTAGTTCATGCACAAGAATTGACAGATATAAAAATAGGAAAAAAGAATGGACATATAATATTCATTGATTTTATTGCAATGAATAAAGATGATTGATTGTATAAAAATGATGGGCTTATAAACTACGCAGAAAGTAAAAACCTTGAGTTTAAAACAGATTCAGTGATAACTTTATAAGATTGAATGGTATGTTTAGGTCCAAATAAAAATATTCCGAAATAAAGTTAAAAATCTTTAACCCCACATTCAAAATCCTACAAAAATGGGCCTAGTATGTCCGGTCTTGCTCATGTCAGTGACATTGAAAAGGTACAGCTGACTATCTGGAGTATTCACTCCTTTATTTAAATACAACCCCAGATTTCAATCTAGCTTCTAGCCACTGCTTTCACAAAACCTTCCCAATGTCTAATGAGTTAGAAGGTGTCTCCTATTCTTTGAAATTCTATATCAATTTTTATCTTGCCTCTGAAATAAGAACCGTATATAAGCCTTTTAAATTTAAGTATTTGTCTATGCTTTGTTTCTTGGAAACTAGAAAATTAGAGACTATGTCTTAAAATTTTATTTATGCATTGATCATACAAATATATATTAAGGAGCCACCATTTATTAGGTAGGAAATAAAATTTTAAATGCAGTATTCCATTTCCTTCACCTCAAAGTCCAGCTCACTTATTCCCAATGCATATAGTATAATATTTTACAAACACTGAATATTTTTGATTAATTGATTTGATAAATATCAATGATAAATAAATAATATGTAGATAAATTATCCTGCTTAATTTCTCCAATGGTTTTAGATAGGATTGCAGTAAATATGCTTATTCTTACAAAACTCAAATAACTCTATCTAATACATAACAACATTTTAATGTCTGTAAGTAATTTTACCATTTATTTATCTCTGTCAATTTTTCTGTCTTTAGTGAATTAAATTATAACTGTTTTTATGGACAAGTTTCTAAATGTTGGACTTAAAAATACATTTTGTATTGTCCATGCTGAAATTATCTTAGAAAAGGAGATCAATACAAAAACTATGATAATGTGTCAGTTTACAACTATTTGAAAATAGTTGAGAGTTTTTAATATTTTTTCCTGTAGAAAATATTCATTATATTTTTCCTTCATGTCCTATATTTGAAAAATGACATTGAGATTTGGATTAAAACTTATGATAACTCTGTCATTACGGGCAAATCATTTGGTTCCCTCTCCTGTAAGAGGGACATTTGGACTCAATGGTTTATAAAGTGAGTCCCAAAATTGTAAAACTGATTTAATTACATTAACACAATTCCAGGATGAGAATTCAATACCAGCCTATGTTCATAATAGGAGAACTGTTGTTTGATTGACTTGGACTTTTTACTTGTCTAGGGAAAAACGAATCAGGTAATATATTTAGACTTCAAAGTTGCAGCTTCACTGAGGTCATTCTTATCCATGAGTAACTGTCATGTAACACATTTTTTTTATTATACCAAAACTGCCTTCAGAGGAATGTTGACAAATCTCAGACTTAAGACTATAAAATTACATATTGTAGATGAGATTACTTATCTACAGAATTTCTTAGGGCAGACTGTCTCAGAATAATATGGCCCCCTTATTAGAACAAACAAATCTAGAATAAGACACTTGGTGAATCTAATTTGAGTTTGAGAAGCATGGATTCAGAAGAAAGTTTTTCCTCTTAATGGCAGAAAGGGTGATTTACCATATTAATCTCATCAAAATCCAACACAGGTAAAATAAATATAATTTAATCAATTGCATTACTATATCTGCAACTTGTTTTCTGCAATTGACTGGCACCTAGAAAAGGGAAATCACAAGAGGATACTCTTGACAGGGGAGAGCTCAATGGGTAGTTGACAAGGGATTCTAGTTTATTTTGCAATTGTACACCTGTAGTGGAGACGGAATCATGAAGTTTTCATAGCTTAATATATTAACCTTCACATTCACCCAATTTTTACCCAATTACTTTTCCCTCTGGTAACTTGACTATCATAAAATACACTGTTAGACCTTTGCAGAGATAAATGTGTTAACACTGCACGTGAATGCTCTGGTTTTCCTAGTAACTAAATATCTCCTAGTCAGTTAGTAAGTTATCTCTCTGATTTAGAATCACTTGTGAGGTCAGTTATCATAAATTAGTCACCAAAAAATTATATAAGAATTCTTCCAAACTGGTGGATTTGAACTGGGACATATTGGCAAGTCCCTGAACTCAGACTTTGTTCTTGCCTTATAATTTTAATTCCTGACTAAATAAATATACCTGTTTTAGTGTCACATATCCCTCCATATCAAGAACAAGTCGATGTCTCCAATTATTATAGAAGAACTTCCCTACAGTCTCTCTTACCCTTGCCCTCAGTAAGGATAAAAACACAGTTGTCAGCACTGTTATTCTACTCTGCAAAAATATGTTATGATTTCCATATAAATGCAGAGCTGGAAATGAGCACACCTTGTCTTAGTCAGTAAAGTTTGCAAGAAACACAAACATTCTGGAAAATAAATATATGCTGCCAGGTTCACTTCTGTATTCTAATTGCTGGATTTACAACAACTACTGGACTGTGGATTCTGGATTTTATTTTATGTTGCTTTTAAACACTTGATTTTAGGTCACTGTTTTGGGATGGTATGTTAGTAGTAGATTTGCTTTTAATTTCAGATAAGTAGAACCCTCGGTACTTCTTGAGCACTGTTCCCTTACCTTTAGCTTACAAGCCCTTTCCTAAACCTCATTCTCAAATGAAAGTATCTTCAGACTAAACCAATATGCTTTATCAAAGAATTCCATGAAAGCACCATATCCGTTTATCTTTTGGTAAGAGCTGACAGTCTAAATTACAAATATTTTATAGTCTTTATTGGTTCATCATTCGTTGTTGATGCATCTCATCTCCTAAAACACACATTCTTATATGGTATATATTGCTTGACTATTCAGGGAAAGGCACATCATATATGTGGCTGAAGAAACATCCATGCTTAATACTAGGAAATGCATTAAGAAATGTAATGAAAATGTTTGGGATTTCACCAAACTCATCAAGTGGAGTATGCTCTTCAGAGGTTTTCTATTGTGTATCAAGCTTATTATTAATGATGAAATATTTATTGTAATACTAAGGATGAAAACTTGAATCTCTTGACACTCTTTGCACAGAAATAGTTCAGCACTTTCTGTGTGCAAATAGACTAAATATCTATGAAATATCAAAAGCAATTTGCAGGACTACAGTTACCTCAGTTTTCAACTTTCTGACTCAACTGCTGGATTTTCCTAGTCAATAAAGACCCAAGAGTATAGAGAATTGGAGAAGCACTGTCATCATGCCCACAAGCCCTGCTCTAATGCAGTCAATACCACATCTCCCTAGTTGTTTTCTATGTGACAGCCAGCTTATGAGGCCAGGGCTAATTCCAGGGCTTGGTTTCCTTAGATCACCTTTCTTTAGCAGGGTATAGAGCTACTTGTATAACAACAAACTGTAGATCTTAAGATCTAAGATTAAGTCACTTAAGCTAGGATCCATTGTGTCTGCACCATCTGCTCTCCAAGTTATATTTATGCACATCACAAATTTTAAGGTAAGTCCAGCACTGAATGTCAGAGACTGACAGTTCCACTTTGGACAATTACTTCACCGCAGCTTTTTTGTGGAGAAAAATCCATATCTCTATGCCATTGTCTACTTCAAGATTTTAACAAAGGAAAAAGAGATCTGTATATATGTATAAAATAAATTTCCTGAGGTAGAATTGACTAATGAGGGTATTATTAATAGGAGAGGAATAAAAGATAATAGTAAGAAAGTGATGATGATAAAAAACAGAAAGAAAGAGAAATTATAGGACACTGCATAGGCTAACATTTACCCACAAAGTTACCAAGTGAAAGTTTTTTCTTTTTTTCTTTTCTCTTGAGACAGAGTCTTGCTCTGTTGCCCAGGCTGGAGTGCAGTGGCGCGATCTCGGCTCACTACAACCTCTGCCTCCTGGGTTCAAACGATTCTCTTGCCTCAGCCTCCGAGTAGCTGAGACTATAGGCAGCCACCACGCCCAGCTAATTTTTGTATTTTTAATAGAGATGGGGTTTCACCATGTTGGCCAGGATGGTGTCGATCTCTTGACCTCCTGATCCACCTGCCTCAACTTCCCAAAGTGTTGGGATTACAGGCGTGAGCCATTGCACCCAGCTGAAAGTATATATATATATATATATATTTAAGTACAATGAGGCTGGGATAGATGACAATTAGCCATTTGAACACAGTAGAAATTAGTATGAAATGTGCTAATTCTAAGGGATATTTGTAAGAGATGTGTGCATTACTTGAAGAGTAACTGCATCAATTCTCAACACCTCTAAATATCATTTTTGAAAAATAAAAAATTTAACCCATTTTGATTGTTTTGGTCCTTGGTTGAATAATGCCAATCAAAATGTGTTTAACTCAGTCAAAGGTGACAATCACTGTCATGGCAACATAAGTAATCATCCTATTAATAGTAATTATGATTCACTCATCATATAATTCAATTATTTTTTAATCCAGCAGCCTCTGAAACAATCTCTTTTCCAATATTTCTGATCATGCTATACTTAGGGAAAACATAATTACATTTATTTTCTATAGTTAAATATTACCTAGTCACAAATGAACACACGTTCACACAGAATTCAAAAGAATGCCTTCTTGGCATTCTTGGCCTGATTACTTTTAATTGACCTTATGTAGCTCCTACACAAGGATGTAGGATGTCTCCTATTAAAAAAAAAAAAAAAAAAAAAAAAAATGAGGCTGCCCTATTTTGGAAAAGTACAGAACATAAAACTTGATTTTAAACTATAAAAAGATACATTGATTTTGTCCCAATTTAAATCTAATATATCACAAAGATAGAATGGTGCTAGACAAATAAGATCAAACAAAATAAAACTTACTTTGTCCACAATTTTATAAAAATTCAAGAATGTATCATTATCAAATCTAGGCTAGAGCAAAAATGCCTCATGCACTCTAAGTGAATATAGATTGAAAGTTTTCTATTTCTTCTGAGTGCATTAAAAAGTATAACTTTAGTGTATTTTCAAGAACTCTTGTATACATTTGAAGAAAGGATCCAAAACTATACTAACAATTTTACATTCTTTATTACAAGTGTCTCATGAATCCATACGAATTTGATATGTACATCTCTCTTCCAATAGGGGAAACAAGTAACATTATGTTAACCTAGATTTTAAAAATACAATATCTCAGACAAAAGAGGAAAATCAGAATTTATATAGTGCTTTCTCTGTATTGTATATTGTTCTAAGTGCTTGACTTACATTGAGTTACAAGGGTGTTCTTTTTTTTTTTTTTTTTCATTTTGCACATTAATAAGGCAAAAGTAGACCAGATGGAACCAAGATTCAAAGCCTGACTGGAGAGTTGGCACTCTTAACATCTAGGCTATATTGCCTCTCAAAGGAATAGACTGCTTTGATGAAACTAATCATACCATAAACAATTGTTGAACTCCATGTGCCATAATTTAACAAGAGGCATTGTTAACATGAGTTTCTAAAGGTGTGTGCTAAAAAGTCTAGAAACCATGACAACTGCATAGTCAAAGAAATGGGAACATGCAGAATTATAAAGGAAGAACCCCAGGGAGAAATTATTTAATGCTTTTGCAAATTTGAAGGAAAGAATAGTAGAAGAAAGATTAGATTTACTCAAGGTGAGATATCACTACAATAAATATTTTCATTTTCTTGCTATAAATTCTCAAATTTCCATCTGGACTATAAATGGCAAAAAGTGCAAGTTACACATACAAAACTGTAAAGTCTCATATCCCACATATTATTTCATGGTATTCAAATTTAGTTTATACTTTCCAACAAGATAAAATCTATCCTGCATTCTGCAAAATATAAATATTTCTGGCTTTTAGGTCATTCTACAATCTTTCCTCCGGGGTTAAAATTGTTGGGTTTTGTTAGTTAACCTCTAATTGAGTTATATGCTAAGATTCCAGGATTTATTTTTAATTGAAACATCTATTAGAGCCATGGTGGAATAAGAAGGGGGAAAAAAAACAAATTGATGAGTATCTTCAAATAATTAAATTTGAATCAGAGTAAATGTTGAATGGCAAGATTGAATTTTAAAGGTTTACAATGCGTGTTTATCAAAGCTAATGGAAGAAGAAAGATGAGACTGAAGTGAACAATGAGACCTGACTGGAAAACTAATGCAAAGTTGAAACTCTCAGGGCACTTCTGACAAGTGGATTTCACACAATCGAAAATTCAAGGTGTTTTACATTTTTGTTTGGATTTTCATTCTATTATCTTCTTATATAATGCTTCTCATCTTAATACTTTTTGTCTACTGTTGGGAAATACTTTTTTGGTAACATAAGTGAGAAAACATGCTATATTTGCATTTCTAGAAGAGTTCATTGAATGCCTCACGGAATAAAATGATAAACTCAAAATGCAGGTAATTGACATGGTTTACTTTGAATATATTAGTAATTGCTTTACTAAATTATACACTGTTGTTGAAGATTTATATTTGTTATTCATTTGTAGATGCCAAATGTGACATCTATAAAGGAACATAAAAAAAAATCCCTAACATGTACTTTAAATGATGCATGCTAGTCACTAAACTGAATTTATATACTAAATAGACCATCTGTCTTGAGCAGAGACAAGTTTTCTAAGTGTTCCTTTGTTTAGTTTATAGGATAGACTTTTATTTTACTAATTGAATATAAAGCTGAAGCGCAAATTATCAACCTTTCAGTAAGACAATATTGTTGGATGTTTCAAATTAGTAAAAGGGAAAGTAAGCAAACAGAAAAACCTTAGTAGCAATTTAATGGTTTATCTTGGTAATGACCTAATCAGCATTTTACAGAAATTTATCCTTTAAATTAGGCATTAGGTTTTGTGCGTGAGAGACTTGAGGAGTGTGTTTTATTCAATAACTTAAATAAAATTCACGCTCAGTGACTCTTCTTGAATTCCAAGGAGATGTCCTGTAGAGAAGGTACCTATCTGCAAATTATTATCTCCTTAGGTCTTTCACTTTCACTTCACCTTGCAAAGTTGTTATCTCTATGGCACATTTTTATTAAAATAAAATGATTTTTTTCTTTAACAAAGACTACTGAGAGAGCTTAATCAATAACTGAGTACAAATTAATCTCTTCCAGAACTCTAGTCGCTTGGAGAAGAGTGCTTTCTCATTGTTTTGGAGAAGGGTCATTTATTATCCCTTCCTCCCTTCCTCCCTTCCTCTCTTTCTCTCTCTCTTTCATAAAATAAGAAAGGCCCATTTTTTAAAGCTCCAAACAGAGAAGCATATAAAGTAACCGACAAATTCATCTCTCCAATCCCCTCAATCCCAAGTGGCTAAGAGTTCTACTCCCCAGAGACTGCCATTGTTAATACTTTCTTGAGTATCCTTCTTGAAGTTTTTATGCATATCTATCCATGTATATGTCAACATTTTCACACAGAACAAAACCATGCCTTTCCTTCTGCATCTTAATTTTTCCCCATATCAGTAATAGAGTTCTATCTCAATTTTCTAACACCAAATAAAATTCCACTTTAAAAGCAATCCTTTCTTGGAAGGACTAGTGCTCAGATATATCCAAATATTGGAATACACACAGATATACATTTTAATTTTAACAATTTGTCTTTATACAATTATTTTATTTAGGTTCTGAGAAATTAATATAAATATAGATTATAATTAATTTATGCATTGTATATATGTGATATAAAATTCAACAGTTATAAGTACACATACCGTGAAAAATAGGTTTCTTCCCTATTCCTGTTCTCTAGCCACAAAAGTTCCATATTCTGAGCAACCAGTTATTACAGGCATATTTGTATTTCTGTTTATTTACTTTCTATCCAAATGATAGTATATTATATACACTATGCTGCATCTTTTACCCTTAATATATCTTATGGATCATTTCACATCAATATATATGATTCATCCGATTTGTTCCAACAACTCAGGGAATTCTACTGTATAGATACAAACAAAATTTATTGAAAAAGTCCCCTGTCAATGGATATTGAGATAGTTTTTAAGCTTTCACTATTTCAGATAAACACAACACTAGATATTCTTATATATACATTATTTCACAGGTGTGAATTCCTGAAGTATAAAGTCCTAGAAATGTAATTGCTGAATTGAAAGTCAGGGACATTTTTAATTTTGAAAAGTATTACTTACTTGCCCTCTATATACGTTGTAGCAATTTAAACTTTTCCAGTGTGTTCTATATCCTTGCCAAAACAGTAAATTACAAAACATTTTAGTCTTTGCTAACCTGAACTAAAGTGCTATTTCTCTCCATATTTATTGTCATTTGTTTTTAATTGCACGTAAAGTTGGCAACTTCTGAAACATTTAAGATCTATTTGTAAAGTTCCAAATGTTTTTGCTCTAAATTCAACAGTACCTCAACTTAGGATGCATTTATTTACATTTATGAATATCGATTTGGATTTTACCTGCATAAAGTCCAGTTCAGTATCATCATGGTCTCCTATTGAGGTATATTGAAGTAGAAGTCCTGACTTCTTTTTCATTTGTATCTGCTTGGTATGACTTTGATACCTGGATATTATTGTCATTTTAATGTTAAATACAGATACATATGTCTTTTACATGAATTCATAAATATATATAACTTTATAATATATGTAACTATCCATATATAACTTTACATGAATTCATAAATGACATTGTATCATGCAAAATGTCTTTGAAAGAGGAGTCTTTATCTTTTTTCTTTTTAATTGAATCTCCTGTCACCTATCTTTTCCTCATAATAAATTTCATCTACAACACCTTCTCTACCCTTAAGTCACCTGTGTGAACAACCTATACGTATAATGTATTTTCTTCCATATTACTCAAATGCATTAATTCCCTCCCCACGACACCTCTGTTTCATATGTATATGAAAAAACATATGTGTATGTGTATGTAGGTGTTTCATTTTTGATCATTGTTTTGCAAATGGAATCATCCTATACTCCCACTTTTATCTTTTAATTTCCCGAAAAATAGTTCATGACCTTGAGTCAATGGACATATCTATGAATTAATTTTTTAAATACTGTTAATCATATTCCATTGTGGAGCTAAGCCATCTTTTACTCAACTCTATCCCTTTCAATGACGATTCACTTTGTTTCCCCTTATTTCATGTATGCCATTATGATTAATGTCACAATAAACACCCTTGTATGTATATCCTTATGAATATGTGTTTTTAATTATGGTAAAGATTCTCATTAATACGATAGCTCATTCAAATCTTTATTTTATAAGATATTGCCAGAATTTTTCCAAAAAGGCTAAAACATCTTATATTCTTACTAGGTATATGTGTTTTATTTTATTTGTACCCTAACAGATATATTAACATTATATTATTAACATTATTCTAAAATTCTTTTCAATTTCTGCCAGTCTGATGGATTTGTGGTAAAATTTCATTGTATATGTGTTTTATTTGAAAACGAATGACTTTAAGCATAGTTTTTGGTCATTTGGTCATTATTTTGTATATTTTAAAGAGTTTATAATTGTGTTTTAACTTGTGATTCATTGTCTTCTGATTAAGGATTTTATTCATTTAATATTTGAAATTTGATCTTAAATCTATATTACATTTTTAATTTTGAATAATTAAAAAAATATTGTATTATCTTTTACCTCATGAGCTGTGCTTGCTTTGCTTTGTTTTGTGTGTGTTTTTTTCCTCCACACCCATGACACAGAAATTGATAGAAACAAATCATGTATATATTATGATTAATTTTCTATTTCTTAAAACGTAATTTTAAAAATTTCTACAAAGAGCAATTAAAATATCTCTAATTAGTATTCATTTATTTCCAACTATCCTATTCTGTTCTACGTCATCATACACAGTTTTTAGTTGAGCATATAGTTTTGTTGGTGTCGACCTTATATGTGTAAGCAAACCAAACCCTTACATTTTATCTATGCAGTTATTTATTTTGATTGTAAAAGAAGGAGCTGCCTCCAAATATCCTCATCCCTTTCTTTCCAAACTCTTGCAATGGTATAATTTTTTTACTAAAGTATCTGTATATTTATGAGTATTTTATAATTACATATTTGTTGTAATCCTTACTCTACAGTTAAATGGATTCAATCTTTGTGCCATTTATTTGGTTATGTGTTTAGTTTTTCTGTCTCTTGGTTGGCTAAAGTTTATTTTGGAGGACTTTTATTTCAACTCATAGCAAATAATTCCTTGAAATTTGTTCAAAAACTCTTATCTGTTGCTTTAGTACTTGAATGAATATTTGGCGGGGTACAAAAAAAAAATAAATTTTTTTAACTTTAAGTTCTGGGATACATGTGCAGAATGGGCAAGTTTGTTATATAGGTATGCATATGCCATGGTGGTTTGTTGCACCTATTAACCCATCATCTAGGCTTTGAGCCCTGCGTGCATTAGATATTTTGGCTAATGCTCTCCCTCCCTTTTTCCACCACCTCCCAGCAAGCCCCAGCGTGTAATATTCCACTCCCTGTGTCCATGTATTTTCATTGTTCACCTCCCACTAATGAGTGAGAACATGTGGTGTTTGGTTTTCTGTTCCTGTGTTAGTTTGCTGAAAATGATGGCTTCCGGTTTCATCCACATCCCTACACAGGACATTAACTCATTATTTTTTATGGATGCATAGCATTCCATGGTGTATATGTGCCATATTTTCTTTATCTAGTCTATCATTGGGTTGGTTCCAAGCATTTGGGTTGGTTCCAAGTCTTTGCTATTGTGAATAGTGCTGCAATAAACATACATGTGCATGTGTCTTTATAGTAGAATGAGAAATCACTTTGAAAGAATTAATCCTCTGAGTTCTAGAATTTAACATCATTGGGAAAAGTTTAAGACTAAGATAATTTTTTATCCCTCAGACGACTGGAGAATTTTCCCCAAATTCCCCCAAAGAGTACACTGTTTTATTATTAGTAGTAGTAGTAGTATTATTATTTCAAAACATATCTAGAAATAATATACTTATGTTTCTTTACTTGAGTACCTTTTTTTTGCAGCTTTTTGATTTTTGGGGTTTTTTTTGATAGAGGTCTGAGGTTAGAGTCATATTGCCCATTAGCAGTCCATCTTCCTAATTTATTTTGAAGTTGCAAGTAACACAAGGCTTTGTGTGTGAATGTGTTCTTTTTTTAATTGTAATTTTCTTTTTTTTTTTTTTAATTATACTTTAAGTTCTAGGGCACATGTGCACAACATGCAGGTTTGTTACATATGTATACATGTGCTATGTTGGTGTGCTGCACCCATTAACTCATCATTTACATTAGGTATATCTCCTAATGCTATCCCTCTCCCCTCTCCCCTCCCCACAATAAGACCCAGTATGTGATGTACCCCTTCCTGTGTCCAAGAGATCTCATTGTTCAATTCCCACCTATGAGTGAGAACATGCGGTATTTAGTTTTCTGTTCTTGTGTTAGTTTGCTGAGAATGATGGTTTCCAGCTGCATCCATGTCCCTATGAAGGACACGAACTCATCCATTTTTATGGCTGCATAGTATTCCATGGTGTATATATGCCACATTTTCTTAATCCAGTCTGTCACAGATGGACCTTTGGGTTGATTCCAAGTCTTTGCTATTGTGAATAGTGCCGCAATAAACATACGTGTGCATGTGTCTTTATAGCAGCATGACTTATAATCCTTTGGGTATATTCCCAGTAATGGGATGGCTGGGTCAAAAGGTATTTCTAGTTCTAGATCCTTGAGGAATCGCCACGCTGTTTTCCACAATGGTTGAACTAGTTTACAGTCCCACCAACAGTGTAAAAGTGTTCCTATTTCTCTACATCCTCTCTAGCACCTGTTGTTTCCTGATTTTTTAATGATTGCCATTCTAACTGGTGTGAGATGGTATCTCATTGTGGTTTTGATTTTCATTTCTCTGATGGCAAGTGATGATGAGCATTTTTTTCATGTGTCTATTGGTTGTATGAATGTCCTCTTTTGAGAAATGTCTGTTCATTTCCTTTGCTCACTCTTTGGTGGGGTTGTTTGCTTTTTACTTGTAAACTTGATTGAGTTCTTTGTAGGTTCTGGATATTAGCCCTTTGTCAGATGAGTAGATTGCAAAAATGTTCTCCCATTCTGTAGGCTGTCTGTTCACTCTGATAGTAGTTTATTTTGCTGTGCAGAAGCTCTATAGTTTCATGAGATCCCGTTTGTCAATTTTGGCTTCTTTGCCATTGCTTTTGGTGTTTTAGACATGAAGTCCTTGCCCATGCCTATGTACTGAATGGTATTACCTAGGTTTTCTTCTAGGGTTCTTATGGTTTTAGGTCTAACATTTAAGTCTCTGATCCATCTTGAATTAATTTTCGTATAAGGAGTAAGGAAAGAATCCAGTTTCAGCTTTCTACTTATGGCTAGCCAATTTTCCCAGCACCATTTATTAAATAGCAAATCCTTCCCCCATTTCTTGTTTTTGTCAGGTTTGTCAAAGATCAGATGGCTGTAGATGTGTGGTATTATTTCTGAGGGCTCTGTTCTGTTCCATTGGTCTATATCTCTGTTTTGGTACCAGTACCATGCTGTTTTGGTTACTGTAGCCTTGCAGTATAGTTTAAAGTCAGGTAGTGTGATGCCTCCAGCTTTGTTCTTTTGACTTAGGATTGTCTAGGCAATGCAGGGTCTTTTTGGTTCCATATGAACTTTAAAGCAGTTTTTTCCAATTCTGTGAAGAAAGTCATTGGTAGCTTAATGGGGATGGCATTGAATCTATAAACTACCTTGGGCAGTATGGCCATTTTCACAATACTGATTCTTCCTATCCATGAGCATGACATGTTCTCCCATTTGTTTGTGTCCTCTTTTATTTCACTGACCAGTGGTTTGTAGTTCTCCTTGAAGAGGTCCTTTACATCCATTGTCAGTTGGATTCCTAGGTATTTTATTCTCTTTGAAGCTATTGTGAATGGGAGTTCATTAATGATTTGGCTCTCTGTCTGTTACTGGTGTATAGAAATGCTTGTGATTTTTGCACATTGATTTTGTATCCTGAGACTTTGCTGAAGTTGCTTATCAGCTTAAGGAGATTTTGGACTGAGACAATGGGGTTTTCTAAATATACAATCATGTCATCTGCAAACAGGGACAATTTGACTTCTTCTTTTCCTAACTGAATAACCTTGATTTCTTTCTCTTGCCTGATTGCTCTAGCCAGAACTTCCAAGACTATGTTGAATAGGAGTGGAAAGAGAGGGCATCCCTGTCTTGTGCCAGTTTTCACAGGGAATGCTTCCAGTTTTTGCCCATTCAGTATGATTTTGGCAGTGGGTTTGTCATAAATACCTCTTATTATTGGGAGATATGTTCTATCAGTACCGAATTTATTGAGAGTTTTTAGCATGTAGGGCTGTTGAATTTTGTCAAAGGCCTTTTCTGCATCTATTGAGATCATCATGTGGTTTTTGTCTTTGGTTCTGTTTATATGCTGGATTATATTTATTGACTTGCGTATGTTGAACCATCCTTGAATCCCAGGGATGAAGCCCACTTGATCATGGTGGATAAGCTCTTTGATGTGCTGCTGGATTCGGTTTGCCAGTATTTTACTGAGGATTTTTCCATCAATGTTCATCAGGGATATTGGTCTAAAATTCTCTTTTTTTGTTGTTCTTTGCTAGGCTTTGGTATCAGGATGATGTTGGCCTAAAATGCGTTAGGGAGGATTCCCTCTTTTTCTATTGATTGGAATAGTTTCAGAAGGAATGGTACCAGCTCCTCCTTGTACCTCTGGTAGAATTCAGCTGTGAATCTATCTGGTCCTGGACTTTTTTTGGTTGGTAGGCTATTAATTATTGCCTCAATGTCAGAGCCTGCTATTTGTCTATTCAGGGATTCAACTTCTTCCTGGTTTACTCTTGGGAAAGTGTAAGTATCCAGGAAATTATCCATTTTGTCTAGGTTTTCTAGTTTATTTGCATAGAGGTGTTTATAGTATTCTCTCATGGTAGTTTATATTTCTGTGGGGTCGGTGGTGATATCCCCTTTATCATTTTTTGTTGCATCTATTTGATTCTTCTTTCTTTTCTTCTTTATTAGTCTTGCTAGCAGTCTATCAATTTTGTTGATCTTTTCAAAAAACCAGCTCCTGGATTCATTGATTTTTTTGGAGGGTTTTTTGTGTCTCTATCTCCTTCAGTTCTGCTCTGATCTTAGTTATTTCCTGCCTTGTGCTAGCTTTTGAATGTGTTTGCTCTTGTTTCTCTAGTTCTTTTAATTGTGATGTTAGGGTGTCAATTTTAGAATTTCCCTGCTTTCTCTTGTGGGCATTTAGTGCTATAAATTTCCCTCTACACACTCCTTTAAATGTGTCCCAGAGATTCTGGTATGTTGTATCTTTGTTCTCATTGGTTTCAAAGAACATCTTTATTTCTGCCTTCATTTCATTATGTACCCAGTAGTCATTCAGGAGCAGGTTGTTCATTTTCCATGTAGTTGAGTGGTTTTGATTGAGTTTCTTAGTCCTAAGTTCTAGCTTGATTGCACTGTGGTCTAAGAGACACTTTGTTATAATTTCTGTTCTTTTACATTTGCTGAAGAGTGCTTTACTTCCAATTATGTGGTCAATTCTGGAATAAGTGCAATGTAGTGTTGAGAAGTATGTATATTCTGTAGCTTTGTCTTGGAGAGTTCTGTAGATGTCTATTAGGTCTGCTTGGTGCAGAGTTATAGTTCAATTCCTATATATCCTTGCTGACTTTCTGCCTTGTTGATTTGTCTAATGTTGACAGTGGGGTATTAAAGTCTCTCATTAATATTGTATGGGAGCCGAAGTCTCTTTGTAAGTCTCTAGGGACTTGCTTTATGAATCTGGGTGTTCCTGTATTGGGTACATATATATTTAGGAGAGTTAGCTCTTCCTGATGATTGATCCCTTTACGATTATGTAATAGCCTTCTTTGTCTCTTTTGATCTTTGATGGTTTAAAGTCTGTTTTATCAGAGACTAGAATTGCAACCCCTGCTTTTTTTTTGTTTTCCATTTGCTTGGTAGCTCTTCCTCCATCCCTTTATTTTGTGCCTATATGTTTCTCTGCATGTGAGATGTGTCTCCTGAATACAGCAAACTGATGGGTCTTGACTCTTTATCTAATTTGCCAGTCTGTGTCTTTTAATTGGACCATTTAGTCCATTTACATTTAAGGTTAATATTGTTATGTGTGAACTTGATCCTGCCATTATGATATTAACTGGTTATTTTGCTCTTTAGTTGATGCAGTTTCCTCCTAGCATCGATGGACTTTACATTTTGGCATGTTTTTGCAATGGCTGGTACCGGTTGTTCCTTTCCATGTTTAGTGCTTCCTTCAGGACTTCTTGTAAGGCAGGCCTGGTGGTGACAAAATCTCTAAGCATTTGCTTGTCTGTAAAGGATTTTATTTCTCCTTCACTTATGAAACTTAGTTTGACTGGATATGAAATTCTGGGTTTAAAATTCTTTTCTTTAAGAATGTTGAATATTGGTCCCCACTCTCTTCTGGCTTGGAGAGTTTCTGCTGAGAGATCTGCTGTTATTCTGATGGGCTTCCCTTTGTGGGTAACCCGACCTTTCTCTCTGGCTGCTCTTAAGATTTTTTCCTTCATTTCAACTTTGGTGAATCTGACAATTATGTGTCTTTGAGTTGCTCTTCTCGAGGATTATCTTTGTGGTGTTCTCTGTATTTCCTGAATTCGAATGTTGGCCTGCATTACTAGGTTGGGGAAGTTCTCCTGGATAATATCCTGCACAGTGTTTTCCAACTTGATTCCATTTTCCCCGTCACTTTCAGGCACACCAATCAGACGTAGATTTGGTCTTTTCACATAATCCTGAATTTCTTGAAGGCTTTGTTCATTTCTTTTTACTCTTTTTTCTCTACACCTCTCTTCTCACTTCATTTCATTCATTTGATCTTCAATCTCTGATACTCTTTCTTCCAGTCGATCGAGTCGGTCACTGAAGCTTGTGCATTTGTCACATAGTTCTCACGCTATGGTTTTCATCTCTATCAGTTCTTTTGAGGACTTCTCTATGTTGGTTACTCTAGTTAGCCATTTGTCAAATCTTTTTTTAAGGTTTTAGTTTCTTTGCTCTGGTTACATAGTTCCTCCTTTAGCTCTGAGAAGGTTGATCGACTGAAGCCTTCTTCTCTCAACTCGTCAAAGTCATTCTCCAGCCAGCTTATTTCCATTGCTGGTGATGAGCTGCATTCCTTTGGGCGGGGGGAGATGTGCTCTGATTTTTTGAGTTTCCAGCTTTTCTGCACTGCTTTTTCCTCATCGTTGTGGCTTTATCTGCCTTTGGTCTTTGATGATGGTGATGTACTGATGGGGTTTTGGTGTGGGTGTCCTTTCTGTTTGTTAGTTTTCTTTCCAACAGTAAGGACCCTCAGCTGCAGGTCTGTTGGAGTTTGCTTTAGGTCCACTCCGGACCCTGTTTGCCTGGGTATCAGCAGCGGAGGCTGCAGAAGATAGAATATTACTGAACAGTGAGTGTTGCTTTCTGATTATTGCTCTGGAAGCTTCATCTCAGGGGTGTACCCAGCCATGTGAGGTGTCAGTCTCCACCTAGTCGGGGATGTCTTCCAGTTAGGTTACTTGGGTGTCAGGGACCCACTTGAGCAGGCAGTCTGTCCGTTCTCAGATCTCAACCTCCATGCTGGGAGAGCCACTGCTCTCTTCAAAGCTGTCAGACAGGGACATTTACCTTTGCCAAGGTTTCTGCTGCTTTTTGTTTAGCTATGCCCTGTCCCCAGAGGTGGAGTCTACAGAGGCAGGCAGGCCTCCTTGAGCTGTGATGGGCTCCACCCAATTCAAGCTTCCCAGCGGCTTTGTTTACCTACTTAAGCCTCAGGAATGGTGGGTGCCCCACCCCCAGCCTCACTGCCACCTTGAAGTTACATCTCAGACTGCTGGGCTAGCAATGAGGTAGGCTCCATGTGCATGGGGCCCTCCGGGCCAGATGTGGGGTATAATCTCCTGGTATGCCCCTTGCTAAGACCCTTGGTAAAGCACAATATTAGTGTGGGAGTTACCCAATTTTCCAGGTGTTGTGTGTCTCACTTTCCTTTGGCTAGGAGAAGGAATTCCCTTCCCCCTTGCGCTTCCCAGGTGAGGCGATGCCTCACCCTATTTCAGCTCTCGCTGGTTGGGCTGGACCCGCAGACCAGCACCAACTGTCCGACATGCCCCAGTGAGATGAACCCGGTACCTCAGTTGAAAATGCAGAAATCACCCATCTTCTGTGTCACTTATGCTGGGAGCTGAAGGCTGGGGCTGTTCCTATTCGGCCATCTTGGGTCGAATGTGTTCTTTTAACCTTTACCTTTCCTCATTCATCACAAATTGGCAGCTGCATGCTGCTCATGCTGCAGACTCCTTGCACTGGCCACACCAATGTTGATTCAATGTGATTTATCATTGGTCTGCTCTACAGCTTCCTGTTGCCAAACTGCTTATAGGATGCTCCCAAAGCTATCTTGCTCAGATTACTGATGTTGCAAATAAAGAATTGTTGTCTTTCCAGTACAAGACACGTAACGTACATTAAATAATTGTGCTTTGGTAGTTTTATCTGTGATCAGTATCCTGGGGTCAGCTGAAGGCTATCCCCAGAACTCTGTGTAACTATCAAGGCATTTCTCAGTCTTCCTCATATGTTCTGGTTCACTGATACACATAGACTATATTTTACACATATTTGTAAATTTTTTTTCTTGTTCTTATTTTTTTGTTATGAGGTGAAGGTGGCAGATTCCATTTATTCCATATGTAATCAGAAATCAAACAATACAAGTGTTTATAGTTCAGGTTTCAATTTCATAAAATAGATTAATGAAGATCAAAATACTTCTTTAAATTTAAATTTCAAAATGATCTTATTCTTTCTGCTGTTTAATGGATTATATATGTGTTTTATGCTGGAAATATAACACTAATAGAATTTATTTAAAATAAGAGTATGTTTCTTTAAAAAAATTTGTTTATTTTCAGATTGATATATGTAACTAGTCTCATTCTATGTTTCTGTAAAATTTAATGTTGGTATAAGTTATGCAAGAAATTGAAAATTATATTTAAATTTTTTAGTATTTATGTGTATGTGTTTCCTTGTAAACAATCTTGAAAATATGCTTTCTTCACAAAAGAAACAGGTGTTTGCTTCCAAAAACTAGATATGTATTTCTTTAGAAAAATGTTTTTGTTAGTTTTCAAGAACACTGAATAATTATTATATTCAAAATTGTACTTTAGTTTAAGAAACGGAGTAGCAGGATACATATGTTTACTCAAATCATGACAATTGTCATCTTCTCAAAATATTTTCTGTTCCTTTTCTCACTTAATGTAGGGTTTCTTTAATAATGGGAGAAGGAGCAGAAAAGTTCCCTTGGTAGATGAGTACATGTGGTCAAGTACAACAGTGCTTAAAAAAATGAAATAAAATAAAGTCACAGAACTGCATGCTGAGAGGAGAATGCTGACTGGCTCAATATCTACATGCAAAAAATAATAACCAAATAGATGATGAATGTACAAATTCTCTTTTTCTTTTTCTTCTCTTACAAACACAGTCTGCACTTTCCAACACAGAGTCAATTGAGATATTTTTTTCTCAAAACTCACACAATTTCAACTTAAAGAACCAAACACAAAATTTCATAGACCCTATTTGGGAATTCACAATTTAAATGTTATGAAATGCCTTTCCTGTCTCACATCTAAGTGAGACTTAAATGGGTACATGTGGACAAGAAGATGGAAACAATGGACACTGGGGACTCAAAAAGGGGAAGGGAGGGAGGGGAAAAGTATTGAAAAACTATCTATTATGTACTATGTTCAATATTTGGGTGATAGTTTCACTAGATACCCAAACCCCAGCATTATGCAAAATACCTGGGTTATAAAAAAAAAAAAAAAAGGACATGTACCCCATGAATCTAAAAGTATACATATATTAAAATAAATACTGTTTCTTTGCTAAATATCATTGCAAAATAGTCTTGTCTTCATACACATACACACACACACATTATGTTATTAAAATTAGAATGCTCTTGAGGGCGTCCACGAGTCAATGTGTAGATTCCAGCCAAGAGAAACCAGAGTGTCATTTTTTGTACTCTATTTTATGCTTGCTGATCTCTTTATTTGATGGTTTCCATTATTTTTTACTAAACATTGTCTGTTGTTTTAAGTTGTAGCTATTTTTCAACTCCTTTATGGTATAAGAATATTCATAAACTATTATATAAAGCTAGCATTAATGTATTATATGTTTTAGATAACCAACTAAAATTAAATTGTAGGAAACAGTCCATTAATAAGTCAGGGTTTCATATGCAATGACATAGGTAACTAATAATACAAAGATGAACTATTGGGTAACTAGCTATATATTATGTAATAATGTTAGAAAACAGCTTTTGAGTGTGCAGATATGTCAGGCACTGTGCTAATAGATGTGGATCAATTCATGTAATCCACATAATCCTTTAACTCTAAATATTATGATAATTATGGCCATTTTACAGATGATGCAGCTGAGACTGTGATATATTTACTTAAAGTCACATGGCTAGTAACTATTGAAGTGATATTCAAACTGAAATAATCTCAACTGAAAGTATATAATGCTGTAAACCATTGGACCGCACAATGATATCCTGTATTTAAAGAGCAAGCTCCATTATACAATTGAAATGTACAAGTTTATCGAACAACCCCACTCTAAGAAAAAAGAGAAAGAAACAAATGCATAGAATTTTACTCCAAGTTTCATAATATGTAAGTGCTGAAATCATATTTAAGCATCTCACTTCAAAGTACACCCAGGTCTTTAATCACTACAAAATTATTTAGCATATATGATCCCGTTAAAGAGACCCTTTGCAGAGTCCAATCCAAATGTCTTTAGATGTATCCATTCACCTCACATGCCCCCTTAAAGATATATTAAACTTTATAAAATTCTGCCCTATTTGTATTTAAGAAGATAACCTTTCACTTAAATCATTAGTTTTAAACTAATGATTAATGTTACCTCTGTTACTCATTTTCAGATTTTCAAAACTCATTTTTATTGCAAATTCCAATGATTTACCATAGCTGTGTTGTACAAATAACTATGTTAGAAATTCAACTGTAATAAACACCAATAAATATATTCTTCCAAATTAGCTGATCTACCTTTCCATATGTTTTATGAAATCTCTTTCTGAATCACCATCATTTGCTGCCTTGCATTTTTCCTTGACCACTTCTTTAATGTATCTTTCATTGTCTTCTTCTTTTCGGCCTTTTCTCTCGAGCAATTAATTTTAGGAATTTAATTCAGCTAATGTTTTTGTCTGTCAACTTACAAATTATTTCTACTTCCCTTATTCAGACCATATGTTACCTCCCTTTTGTGGCATGCTTGCAATAGCAGTCTGAGCTCAGGTTTAGTTACTCAGATTCTGCCGTAAGAAACACCTCTGCTCCTATCCCATTCTAACTCCTTTTAGAGGTTTTCTCTGTGTATCCAATGTAAGACAATTTACCCAGTGTCGCACAGATTGAAACTATCAAAATTAGGATTTAAACCAAACTCTGTTGATAAGGCTTGTGCATGAATATGTGAAAGATTGAAAATTAAGGTTATGGCAATAAAACACACAGCAGGTCAATGGCATAGAGAAATAGAATACATATCTTCTGCCTTCCTTCGTGGGTTCTTAACAGTATCTAGTTTAAAGGTTTTAATCTACGTCAAAAATATGTTTAAAACTGAATAATTTGTTTACTCTTTTCACATCCAGGAGTGCATTGCCTGTCCTTTTATCCCTATGGAAAAAATATGTAGGTCTCTATCCATCATAATTAAATCTGAATGCATAATTTGCAGTCTTAAACTTAAAAAATACTGTATATATATTTTTATATATCTTGTTTCTAGGTAAAACCCTATCACAGTAACATTTTATTTCAAGAATTCTTTCTTGCTGTGATAAGAAATTCCAAAACATTGCTAGTTTTATAAATAAAATTAAGGAATTTTATATATGTTTAAAATAATGATTTGATATACAAAGTATTTTCAGGGGTAGCATCTTATTAAATTGGAATTCAATGGATAAATTTGCAGATATTTAATACTGCCTCTTCTAACATTTACCTAATATACATATTCTTCATTCTGAATGCCTGAGCGTCAATATCAAATCTATTGTTAAATTTGTTTTCTCATTGTAGTCTCTCCCAGGGAATTTATTCATGGTTAAAAAAATAGTAACAATGAGAAGAAAGGATAGGAATTTAGAAAGGAAATATTCTCTATGTTTAATGCCCAAATTATTTTAGCATAGGCTGTACACATTTATAAAGGGAAATGGTAGTGTATATTTGGAATGTAATGTTCAAAACTTACGCTTGACCCTTTAGATTTCCTAATTATTGATATTTTTGTCCTATGTGATATGAATTAGCTGTCCATATAGATAAGATTAAATAATCTGCCTTATTAAATTTAAATTGAAACAATATAATTAAAATTTCAGTTAGTCACAGTAGTCATATTTCAAGTGCTTGGTAATCACACATGACAAATAGCACATATGAACAGTACAGATATAAAATATTTCCATTGTCACACAAAGACACTGGACAAATCTAAGAATATGGAAAAATGTTTTGGTTTTTACTTTTAGTCACAGACTCAAAGAATGAACATTAAACAAGGACCTCATCTCTTTGTTTCCCACAGGTTACTTACAATTTTATTTTCTTTCTTCTTGTTAAAGTGCTGCATACTTTTGTATAAATTACCAATTTATACAATATATAAATTATACAATGTATACAATTTATACAGCTAAAGGTAGACTGATGCGAATGGATTTGCAGCAATGCTAACTCGCATGCTTTAGCAAATTTGCTTTCTAAGCCAGGTAAGGTTTTGGTTTGCTTTTCCTCTCACATTGAGTGCAGGAGTTACTAATATTTTCAAGAACAGCTCAGTCACAGCACTATTTCTACCAAAAAAAAAAAAAAAAAAAAAAAGAAAAGCCACTTTGAGCAACTTCTGAAGTGCCTGCATTTAAACTTTCCTTCCAAAGACAAAAATTGTTTGGAAATAATCTTTTAGTTATAAAAAGGTACCTTAGTATTAATTTTTTATACTCAATAAATATTTTATTTTTGAAAGGATGTACTTCATTGCATAAACAAAGTGTGTTCCAGAAAATGATAGATTAAATTAGCCAATACATCTCTGGTTGCTCATTTAACAGATGCAGACATGATTGGTGTTTATATTATGAGTTTCTTAAGGATTTTCTTTACAACTCAATCAGATTTATCCTGTTTTATTAATCATGAAATCCAAATTATTTGGTCATCCTCAAGAAATCCATTAAGTGTCTCCAATCTTCCTTCTCAAATCTTCCCACCATTTGACCCTGTATAGACCTATATACCTTCTCACTACCTATCCTTAGCTATGTTTTCCCTCCTAAAAACTATTTTTTCACCTTGCAAATTATCTAGGTCCTACATAAATTTCAGTTATGCATTCCGAGGCCATCTGTGCCAGAGGGATTTTTCTCCCTTTGGAATTATTACAGCACTTACTCATTTTTAAGCACTTACTGATTTCTTTCTATCATATGCTAAAAGTATTAATTCTTTATTATACTTACATACTTTTTATACCAACTTCTGGAGATCAAAAAGATTACCTACATATATTTTTTTTCTGTGGATACATTGGTTCAAAGTGTCTACATGTTTATGTGTTGTATTTGATAATGATAGTGTATTGTCTACAATGAACTTTTCAGACATGCCTTCAAAATTTATTTGATTTCTAAACAAATAAAATGTCTCTAAGGAAATAATAGAAACTTATTATCTATTATCTCCTCTTTGATATATTTTTACATTTTCTTTCCTGCTTGCTTGCTTTTTTTCTCTTTCATTTTGTTTTGTTTAGCAAAACTTACAAGATTTGAGATTGAAGGCATACTTTGAATTTTTTTAAGTTTTCCATTTGAGTATTCAATAAAATAAGAAAAAAAATTACATTATTTTAAAGATTCAGTTAGTGATGTCAGCTAAAATCTTATAAATCAGGAAAATATCCAGTATCCATAAGAAAATAAGAGATAGTTGTGATTTTTTAACACCAACAAAACATTGATAATATCTCTATTTTTCATAGGTACACTCTAAGACTATGGTCTCTGATACAGTAGCCACCAGCCACACGTGGCTATTTATTTTATATTTGTTAAAATTAATTAACATTAAAAAATCAGTTTCCCGGTTGTACTAACTATATTTCAAGTGGCCAATAGTCACTGGATGGCACAGAATGAATATTTCCACTATCACATAAAATTTTATTGTACAGCAGCGCTCAATGAATGGTTCCACAATTCAAGGCAGTTCCCCCATCCCCTATAAGTTCAGCCATCTTAGATCCTAAAAACAAACAAACAAACAAAAAACAAAAACAAACAAAACAAACAAACAAAAAAAACACAGCAATTTGGCTTTAAAGTTGAATATAGAAAGGTAGGGTTCACCTGGGAAAGCATAACTATTATAATGGGAAGGTTATTTGATATCATTAAGCAAGCTCATCTGCACCCTATTCTCAGGTACCAAAAGTATAGTATGAGGAATAGACAAGTTCTTATAGAATACTAATTTCTATCCTTGTATTTCTTGAAAATTTTTACCTTAGTTAAAGCTCTTGACTACAAATTATAGAAAATAAATTGAGCTAAGTAAAAGGGGGACATTTTAAGATTCACAGAAGTTTTACAGAACTCAGGGGTAGCGATTATGGCTGTTGGACCCACACTACACTCTCAGACTTTATTTCACTATGGAATACACCTCTCCCTGCTGTGCTCACCTTCCTGCATATGCTGCCTCCTTCTTCTAGTCTTTCAGAGCATAATCTGTGCTTCTTTACTCACAAGCCCTGAAAACCAGTTCACAGTAGCAGCAGTAGCAGCCACACTTTCCCTGCCCCACATTTTCTCTCTCTCTCTTTATAAATGTGTATGTGTGATGGAGATAACGCAGAATGAATGTATTTTTCCTCCTTTTCTTTGTAACATTATTGTGCATATTTTCTTCATAGAACATGCATTAGAAAATATATTTAATGGATTCAGAATATTCAGTTATAGTAAAACACAATTATTCATTGTAATTTATTTATTTAACAATTTCCCCTTTGGACAACATGTTTTTACCATAAATTTGCTCTTATAAGTAATTATCCATAGTATACCCTATTTTCCTGAGCATAACCTTTCACATTGGACTCTAGTTGTTTATTAAGGAACTATTTCCAGCATTACAGCATATATATGAGTGCCCTGACTGCATACAACTTGCTCAGCTCTATACCCACCATGCGTGGCAGTGAACCTGAACATCTTGTAACCTCAATTTTAAACTTATGACGGAAATACCTGTTAAAAAGGAGTAATTACTTTAAAGATCAGTTCAAACTACATGTGTTTGATCTGATGAAGTTATTATAATTTTATTAACAGATAAGCATATTTTTATTTTCTAATCCATGCCTATGGGTTATTCATTCCATTGAAAATACACAAATATTAATTTTTCTCAGAAAATGCGCATAACCTTAAGCTCTTAATATTATAAAACTCTTTAATAAATGTGTAACTTGATCAATACTGTCTATGTACTATAACAATAGAAATAGAGGAAAATCTGAGTTACTAACTATGAACAGCCAAACAGAGGATATATGTTTCAATAATTAGACTGTTTTCAATAAGGAAATTCCTGATAACTTGTTTAAAGGAATCATATTTATAGTAAAATAGCATTCACTTATTTCTTACACATAAGCAAATAAATTGACTGCATTTTATAGATAGTGGGATGTTAGAAGAAAACAACTATGTTATGACAGAAAAAAATACAAGACAAATATACATAAGAACTACTGGTAAGGCAATTACTAAAGACTGACATGAGTTTGACAGGTTATATAAGATGCTATGTAAAATAACAGGACGCCATCCTTCCAATATGTTATATATTTTATCTCACACAATTTTATGATTCTAAATTATTATAAAGGTACTTAGTCCCTAGAGATGTTAGTTTACTTTACTAAATTAATATATCTGTATTGAATATGTCAGTTAAATTTTCAACTACACGATTCATCCTACATTTTCTGTACATATGACTTTTTTACATTTTGTTTTTTAAATTGTATTTATTTAAGATGTAAAACATGATATTTTGATATATATGTATATGTAGTGAAGTGCTTACTACAGTTAAGCAAATTAACATAGGCATCATCTCATATAGTTATCTTTTTAAAGTTTCTTTCTTTTCTTTTTTTTTTTTTTTTTTTTTCAGTAAGTATATCTAAAACCTACTCTTTTGGCAAATCTATTTTCAGCACATCCTTCAGCAAACTGCTTGCGGGGTTATGTGAAGTAGGCCAAAAATAAAAAAGAGAAAGACACTGTTACAGTTGTTGAACTAGTAAATTGCTCAGTGAATAGTAAACTACTTACACAAAAAAAGAAAATTCCATATACCAATTCCCTTTAACCCATATCATTTATTTCAGCTGTTTCTGAATTGTCACTCTTTTTGACCCAGAAGACAGCTATTCCAAACCTCCATTGTATTCTAGCTTTTAGCAAATAGTGTATTTAAAGGAATTATTCTTGTTAATCATGTAATCATGAAAAATCAATTTTTAAATGTTCCATTAACTATGTGATTGTTCAGGCGAAATAAATTCCTTGTCCCATCTGTCAGGTCATTGCCACCTTTTCAAGGAGCACAGTAGCATGCAAGAAACATGCATATATTTCCAGGGGCAATTCTTACTAGAATAACAAAACAAAAACTTCTTCTCCATTTATGACATTTAAAAAGACAATATCTACCAAGCAATGTGGTGGGGATAAAAATACACTACCTGTGTACAATAATAATCGATCTGTCACTTTTTCCCTTTGGCCTACATTTTAACATGCCCAGTGTATTTCAACAGTTTCATTAAACCGTATGCTGTTCCCAAAAGTGACGGGGAGGGGGGGGAAGTGGTCAAAGGGACAAACTGTAGATCTCCCATTCTCACTTGAACCAGAAGAACTCTAGGCTTAACTGATTTATATATGATGTTTTGAGTAAACTTACATTTTAAGAGAGGTTCTAAAAACACTGGTCAAACAGAAGTATGGGAAATACTCTACACAGAAATTTCTATCTATATAAATTTGTTTCTTTTTTTAAATTATACTTTAAGTTCTAAGGTACATATGCACAACGTGCAGGTTTGTTACATATGTATACATGTTCCATGTTGGTGTGCTGCACCCATCAACTCATCATTTACATTAGGTATATCTCCTAATGCTATCCCTCTCCCCTTCCCCCACCCCGCGACAGGCCCCAGTGTGTGATGTTTCCCATCCTGAGTCCAAGTGATCTCATTGTTCAGTTCCCACCTATGAGTGAGAACATGCAGTGTTTGGTTTTTTGGTCCTTGCCATAGTTTGCTCAGAATGATGGTTTCCAACGTCGTACATATTCCTACAAAGGAGATGAACTCATCCTTTTTTATGGCTGCATAGTATTCCATGGTGTATATGTGCCACATTTTCTTAATCCAGTCTATCCTTGATGGACATTTGGGTTGGTTCAAAGTCTTTGATATTGTGAATAGTACCACATTAAACATATGTGTGCATGTGTCTTTATAGCAGCATGATTTATAATCCTTCGGGTATATACCCAGTAATGGGATGTCTGGGTCAAATGGTATTTCTAGTTCTAGATTCTTAAGAAATCGCCACACTGTCTTCCACAATGGTTGAACTAGTTTACAGTCCCACCAAAAGTGTAAAAGTGTTCCTGTTTCTCTACATCCTCTCCAGCACCTGTTGTTTCCTGACTTTTTAAAGATTGCCATTCTAACTGGTATGAGACAGTATCTCATTGTGGTTTTGATTTGCATTTCTCTGATGGCCAGTGATGATGAACATTTTTTCATGTGTCTGTTGACTGCATAAATGTCTTCTTTTGAGAAGTGTCTGTTCATAATCTTTGCTCACATTTTGATGAGATTGTTTTTTTCTTGTAAATTTGTACTCAAACAAATATATAAGAAAATTTATTATTTAAGACAGATATGAGTGACAGATACTAATCCTAACAATCAAAGACTTGTGATTAAAATTAATGGACTTAGATTGGAAAAGTACATATTCTCCATAACTTTTATAAATATATTGTACTATTTTAGAAGCAGTAATCCTGATAAAAATATCATGCTACTGACAGGAATCTTTTGCCCTAAGTTAATGTAGCTCAGAGAAAGTTCTTGTGAATCTTTTCCTAACTTCCTTCTACCAAAAGTTTAAATACTTAAATGTTACAATTTAAAGTCAAACTGGGCTGGGCATGCTGGCTCACACCTGTAATCCTTGAACTTTGGGAGGCTGAAGTGGTCAGATCACTTGAGGTCAGGTCAGGAGTTCAAGAGCAGCCTGGTCAACATGGTGAAACCCCATCTCTACAAAAATAGAAAAATTAGCCAGGTGTGGTGGCAGGTGACTGCAGACCCAGCTATTTGGGAAGCTGAGGCAGGAGAATCATTTGATCCCAGGAAGCAGAAGTTGCAGTGAGCTGAGATCGCACTACTGCACTCCAGCTGGGGTGGCAGAAGTCTTTAAAAAAAAAAAAAAGAAAGAAAGAAAGAAAGAAAGAAAGAAAGAAAAACTGTAAATATTTACTATTCACTTTTATCTGCCCAAAGAAAATTGGCCAGTGTAAAGATCATCTGTGAGATTGGACACATACTTTTATAACAATTATATTTGAAAATGAATTTTGAGATGTGGTTTTGAGCAATGATTAGAATAAATTTAAGAAATTTTGTATTATAGCCCATCAATTCAAATTAGCTTAAGCCAAAAGTATTTACACTACTGAAAAGTTCAGGAATATTTAGGCTTGCCTACATCTATGCATGGGGAGGAGATTATTGGAACTCTTTCTCCCTCCATATTCCATCTTTTTTCTTTCTCTGTGTATGTTTAATACTTAATCAGGTGTTCTCTTTGTAATAGCAAAGTGGCCCCAGTAGCTTTAGGTCTGTATCATATTTAGTGTTGATACTATGTCAATTACCAAGAAAAGGATTCTGATTACCCTGGTTGGTATACCTGTCAGTTCTGAATCAATCACAGTTTCCAGGAGTAGGTGATAATCAGATGGGCCAGTGTTGGTCACTTATGGTAATAGAAGCGAGGCAATATAATTGATATTCTTACTGGGGGTGAAAGATCGACGCAAAGTATAGTGCCCCAAAGCTGGGGACACTGCCCAGAGAAGGGCTCTGTCTTCAGAACAAAGGGGAAAGGGCTAAGTATACAAGAACAACAGATGTGCCCAACAATTCAATGAAATTTCCTCAAAGTACACTAGTGTTATGTATCATTAAGTTCTAATACAGTAAGCTTCTATAAAAATCAGTTACATCAACTTATAGTCATACCCCCCAAATCCTGGCTTAATCAATTTCCTTCTCCTTCCCTTTCTCATATAAATATCGTTTGTATTTCAAACAATAGCAAGAAGATCATAAGATGAAATCCAAGCACATCAGTTATATTTGCCCCTTTCATTCATTGGTAAAATGGACAAGTGGGTAAATTAACATGTAAAGATTTAATTACGAAGTATAAAAAGTACTATGAAAATGTAACAGGGTAAAATAATATAGGAAAGTATGTGTCCTGAGTGTAAGAAAGATTGCTAATGGAAAGTCTCTTAAACATAAAAAATGACAGTAAAATGCTATAAATTCAGTGTTTCCCTACTTAATGCATCATGTTACTCATAGAAAGTGATGACATTTTATGCACACTGTGATAAACTGACCAGAGAGCCAGCGCCCAGAGGCAGGCCTGGAGGAGGCAGGTATGGGAGGTTCTTCCTGACCATCTGCAGGTTTGACAAATTACATTAGTTGGGAAGCTCAGTATTGACATCCTGTTTGAAATATTCGAGCAGAAATTCTGGGAATGCGTTGAGATGTCAAATAAAGGCTGGTAACCCAATAAGCAAAAATTTTGAGAAGGAGAGAGAGTGTGAGATTCAGAACACAGACCACTTTGTTACAGGAGGGAGAGGATCAAAACAGATGAACTCATATTTGAAATTTTGGTGGTAGGAACATTAAGGAGTTTTCAAGTCCTCAGGGAGTTTGGCCACTTTGCATATCCTCAAGGCACACACACAAAAAAATCCTGTTTTTTTACTTATCCTCAGATTTTAATAATAGCATAGATCACTATTGGGTTCTTCAGAATTAATGCATTTACTGTGATGGTTAACATTGAGTGTCAACTTGACTGGATTGAGGATGCAAAATATTGTTCCTGGGTATGTCTTTGAGGATGTTGCCAAAAGAGATTAATATTCGAGTCAACGGACTGGGAAAGGCAGACCCACACTCAGTCTGGGAGGGCACCATCTAATCAGCTGCCAGCACAGATAAAATAAAGCAGTCAGTAGAACGTGGAAAGACTAGACTGGTTTAGTCTTCTGGCTTCCATCTGTCTCCTGTGCTGCTTGCTTCCTACCCTTGAACATGGGACTCCAAGTTCTTCAGCTATGGGACTCAGACTGGCTTTCTTGCTCTTAACTTGCAGATAGACTATTGTGGAACCTCACCTTGTGATCATGTGAGTCAATGCTCCTTAATAAACTCCCCTTTATATATACATCTATCCTATTAGTTCTGTCCCTCTAGAGAACCCTAATAAATTAATAAATATGTATAGTATTTTTTTAAGGCATATGTCCTTTATCAATTCCATTGGACTTTTTCAAGGAAAAATCCAAATACAAACACTATTTATCAGCTATCATTATTTATTTCAAAGTAGTTTTATTCTTAAGTGTTTGAACAACAATAACTTTAGAAAATCAGCAATGTTTATCAAGGCTCACCATATATAGGTACAAAGGTATATTATACCATTATAAATGCCATCTACTAATTCATTAAATACTCTAATTATAGGACACTGGATACCCTTTATATATAAATGGGTTGTTGACAATTGAAGAAAAAATATATTCCTTAACTTCTAAAACTTTATTAAATCAGTTTTCATTTTCTGTAGACAAGAAGACATTTCAGAATCTTGCAATTTCTCAATATTTCTGTTATGAATTTAAATTTCCATCATATTATACATATGGACTTCCAGTTAACTGAATATCTCAATTCATGAAACTCCAAGTAGAAGGATTTAATCGACATGACAACTGAAATTTAATTAACAATTTTAAAAACAACTATTTTTGATATATAAATAGTCTTTCCAATAAGCCCTTCTTATAGCAAGTGGTAGGTGAAGAAATTTCTCATTTTCTTTTAAAAACGATTACTTCAAGAACAGATAATCTTGTTCCATTTATGGAGACTGACTTTTTTACTCATTCCGAATAGTAAGTATGCTATTTTCCAAGCTCTGTTTTAACCAAAGTTGTTTCAACATTAACAAGAAAAACAGTCTGCTCACAAGTAGTTTCCAGTCTAGTGAAAGTAGAGAAGGAAATATGAACTATGAGTAGGTAGAGAAATAAAAGAATTTTAAGTAGCATTTGGGAATATCAATATAATGTAACAGGCTAATATATTAGAGAATAATAAAGTAGGGAAGGAATCACAATAATTGGTTGATGGTCTCTTTATGGGCAAAAGGTACTGAAATTAAGTGGTTACATATAGGATGTTCGTCGAGGGTTTTTAATATTATATCTCAAAAAGTAACCTATTACAAAAACAAATTGTGAGTTCATTAAATACCTACATATTTATGTGGGCACTTTAATCTCTGTAGAACAGAGGTTATGGAACTGGAGATAACTATTGTTTTATACATTGGTTAGGCAGATTGAAAAATTTGAATAAGAAGAAATTCAAATGTGGTTTCTCACTGACTCTTGCCTTGTTACATGCTCTTCTTTAATGCCTCTGGCAGTCTTTTTGGTGACAGGAGCGAGGCAAGAGGCACAGGAGTGAAATTTATATTCTCTTTTCTAATCCCAGAGAAAAGACCCCTATTCAACCCACATATAAGATCTAGTTCTCTAAGTAGAGGAAAGGTCTTATTTATAACCCAAACAGACAAGCCTTGTCTGGCATTTCCATAAAAATAGGAATGTTGCTGCATAAGACAACATAACAAGCACAGTAATAACAGGGCTTTTGCATGGAAGAATCCACAACAATGCCATGGTCCAGAGGGTGGAAAAAACATGATATACCATCACACCGGTGATAAAGAGAATGGGGGTGAAGCTCAACATCAGGTTTAGAAACTTGAGTTTCTTGACTTTATTAAAGGATCCCGTGTCTATTGCTACAATGACTTTATTGTCAAATTAATTTTGTAAATCCAAGTTGTAAATTCATTCTACAATTTTTATACTACTTTGATTTTGCAGGTTGAAAGTTGATCCTTAATCAAATTCATCCATTCTCCTCCACACAAAAGTCTTGTGGACGTCTAGAAGCCTGTCAGTTAAATGCAATGTCTATTTTACAGAGGACAAATATACTTCATTATTTAGCCAGAGGACAAGCATGCTTCATTATTTAGCAAGGAGTTGATTTGGAATGTTAACATGAATGGATGTTACCATTAACTTTTTTTTACTATATCACCATAAAACAAAAAATTTGTAGCCTTGGAGATGGGAGACCTATTTTGATAAAACTGTATGCTCCAAAGTAGACTCTAGGTTCTGTGAAAGCAGAACTACATCTCTGTTTTTCCCAGTACTCAGACAAGTCCCTAGAACAAAGCAAAGTTAGATATTCACTAATAGTGAATAAATAAATGTACAAACACCCATATTAAAAGTTGAGACATTGCATTAAAAAAAAAAAATCACTTAACACAATGATCTCCAGCTCCATTCAAAGACATGGAGTCAACCAAGGTGCCCATAAACAGTGGATTGTATACAAAAATGTGGTACATATACACCATGGAATACTCTGCAGCCATAAAAGGGAATGAAATCATGTCATTTGCAATAATATAAATGCAGCTGAAGGCCATCACAGTAAGAAAATTAACACAGAAACAGAAAATAAAATACCACATGTTCTCACTTATAAGTGGGAGCTAAATATTGAATACACATGGACATAAAGACAGCAACAATAGACACTGGGGGCTATAAGAGTAGGGAGAGAGGGAGGTGGGCAAGGGCTGAAAAACTACCTATTGGGTACTATGCTTACTACCTGGATAAGGGGATCATTCTTACCTCCAAACCTCAGCATCATTCAGTATACTCATGTAACAAACCTGCACATGTACCTGCTGCATCTAAAATATAAGTTTAAGTTATCTAAAAAAGAAAGAAAAAATTTCTAAAAAATACTTCAGTTTCTTTGTAGGTTAATTAAAAAGCTCATGTAATGTTCACTTTTTCTTTTACATTTATAGTTTCTCCAAAATAAAATATTAGAACTTAGAACTGGAATGCTGCTTTCCATTTAATTCTACATTTTTCCCTCTTGCTCCATTAAAATATACAGTCCTGTTGGTTTTGAATTCTCAGGCACAGGTGGCATTCTTGCTGACATATCAGTAGTGAGAACAATGCATCAGTCACTAGAAAATTATATCAGACATATGCTAGAACCACTTAGCAGCTGAAACACTGAGGGACGGCATTAGAGAGGAAAGATGAAAAGGACTGGCAGAGGGAGAATGTGGATGCATCCCCACATTCTAAACCACCAAGGATCTCAAAAGCAGCTCGGCAGGAGCTTAATGGAGCGCAGTTCAATTTTACAATTAAGAACAACTGTTTTGAAACACGCCCTAGCATAATGATTAGGCATACTAAATAGGAAATATAAAGTTGGATTAGGAAGGAAGGCATTCAAAAAGTATGTTCTGTTCTAAGCAACAAGAACACTCACCTCTGGGGTGAATACTGTACCAAACGCTTTTATCTAAAATTTTAAAACCATTGTCATAATTTAAGGCAATTTTCCCAGACCAAGGAGGTATTAAAAATTTTTAGCGTTTTTTCATGTTTTGAATGCAAGCAAACCATGTTGAAATGTGCATAACTTATGAAATTGGAAAAACCTGTTAGCCATTGCCACAAATTTCAATGATAATCCTTGGTAGCATTTTATATATTTCTTCCATTTCTCTTACACAAATTTTTTTAAACTAATAATTTCTTCAAACTAAAATAAGAATCCATTAGAGGTCTTCGGAGGTGTCACACAATGCTTTTTCTATTGCTACTTACTAGTGATAATAGTGACTACAACAATATTTAGCTCAGTGCTAATCACTTTATGCTATAAATTAATCCTTTCACAATTCTATGAAGTAGTTATTATTATCATCCCTCATTTTACATGGAGCATATTAAGAAAGTAACTTGTCCAAAATTATAATTGCCCAAGCTAAAGCTAAAGCCATTTCTGTCTAATACCATAGTACTTACTCCAACCACTATGCTGTGTTGCTTCCCAAACACGTATTGTCGGAATATAAACTGTAATAAAATTGTTAAGGTTTTTATAAAAGATATAGTCCTATAACTCATGAATAGTTTATTTCTCCATAATTTAGATGATTTTTAGAACACTTTTGCAGTATTATCATGCCATTAAGATGAAAGCAGTAATACCAGAAGAGGAAAATGTACAGGTTAAAAATAACTATATTAATCAATGCCTCTAGGTCTAAGAACCTTCATCAAACTTTAAAGTCATTCCAAACACTTTGTCTTTCCTAGATACTCCACATCCAGCAAATATTGTGTGTTATCATTTCAAAATATAACTCAAATCCAACAGATTCTCACCACTTGCTCCATTATATCCCTAGTTCAAGCTGCCATCACCTTCCTCTGAATTATTGCAATGGCATCTCAATTTGTCTCTTGGTTTTTGACCTTTGCCCACTCTGTCTTCACTCCAAGTACTTTGTCTACACATTAGCCACTATGTTTGCTTGCAAACATAAGGCAGATCATTTAATCACTTGAGCAAAATCATGAATAGCTTCCCAATATAATTTGTTTTTTATTCATTTTGAAACAAACTTAAACTCACATAAAATGTTCAAGTCCAATTCTAAGAATAATATTTTTTCCTAAACGATTTTAGAGTAAGTTGCCAACCTGATGCCCGATCACACCTGAATACTTAGTGTGTATTTCTAATGAAGAAAAAAGACATTATCCTATGTAACTACAATAAAATCATCAACATTAAGAACTTATTAATATGTGACATTGGCATTCCTATCATCTAATCCTCAGACCTCTTCGAGTTATACCGATTGTCTAATGTTCTTTATAGCAAATGGATGCAGCTGAGGAAATTGTAGTGCATATAATTGTCATATGTCTTTTATCTTCTTCGATCTACAGTAGCTCCTCAGTTTTTACTTGAATTTTATATCCTTAGCATTTTTGAATATTTTGAATTTATTTTGTAGAATGTCCCTTTATTTGGGTTTGAATGATGTTTTATTGTATTCATAGTATGCTTATTTGGAAGGTTTATTATAAAAATGACTGTGTACTGTCACCTGCATCCAATCAGGTAATTTGATTTGTCTCATTTCCAATTGTGTCAGTTTGATCATTTAATTAACTTCTTCACGGTACTGTAGCTCTTTTTTTTATTAATTGTCCTTGCAATTAATAAGTATTTTATTGGGAGATACTTTAAAGCTATGTAAATATGACGTCCCCCATCAAACTTTTAATGTATTCCTTTATTTACTTATGGCAGCATAGATTCATGGTTCCCCATATCTTCAATGCATTATGTTATATATATCAGTAGTTATAATGTTATAAATGGGTTATAAATAGCATTTTTTTAGGTGCATAATGTATTCCACATTTGGCAAGTGGGAATCCTTTCAAGCAGGTTTTTGGGTCATCTGATATGTCTTCATCATCCTTTGAGCACATCTTCACTTGGCGACATAATAAGATGTTCCAGATTCATCTCATAATTTCCCTGCCCTAGCCCTAGAATAGCCCATTTCCTCGGTAAGCCCTTGCTTATTTTAGTAGAGAATAGTATTTACAAGCTAAGACCTGGGTGGCAGGTATGCCCATTGCACGGAGGCACCACTGTTTCTAATCATTCTCAGTGAGCAGAATATAGAGTATATGTATATAGGTATGTGTATTTACATACATACACACCTATATAAGCACACATCTTCCCTAGACTGAATTGGGAAAAATAATGAATCCATGAACAGAACAATAATGAGCTCTGAAATTGACTTCTCTCCTATTCATTCTACGAGGCCAGCATCATCCTGATACCAAATTATGGCAGAGTCACAACAAAGAAAGAAAACTTCAGGCTAATATTCTTGATTAACATAGATGCAAAAATCCTTAACAAAATATCAGGACACCAAATCCAGCTGCACATCAAAAAGCTAATCCACCATGATCAAGTAGGCTTTATCCCTGGGCTACAAGGTGGGTTCAATATATGCAAATCAATAAATGTGATTCATCACATAAACAGAATTAAAGACCAAAAAAAAAACATAATTATCTCAATAGATGCAGGAAAGGCTTTCAATAAAATTCAACATACCTTCATGTCAAAAGTCTTCAATAAATTAGGCGGTGAAGGAACATACCTCAATGTAATAAGAACCATCTATGAAAAACCCACAATCAACATTATACTGAATGGAAAAAGGCTGAAAGAATCCCCTGAAAACTGGCACAAGACAAGGAGGCCCACTCTCACCACTCTTATTCAATGTGATATTGGAAGTCCTGGCCAGAGCAATCAGGCAAAAGAAAGACATAGCAGGCACCCAAAGAGAAATAAAGGAAGTCAAACTGTCCCTGTTTGCAGATGGCATGATTCTATGTCTAGAAAACCCCATAGTCTCTGCCAAAAAGATCCATGAGCTGATATACAACTTCAACAAATTTTGGGGATACAAAATTAATGTACAAAAATTAGTAGCATTCCTACACACTAACAGCACCAAGGCAAGAGCCAAATCAGAAGTGCAACTCCATTACAATTGCCACAAAAAGTATAAAATACCTAGGAATACAGCAAACTAGGAAGGTGAAAAATATCTACAGTGACAATTACAAAACACTGCTCAAAGAAATCAGAGATGACACAAACAAATGGAAAAACATTCCATGCTCATTAATAGGAAGAATCAGTATCGTTAAAATGGTCATACTGCCCAAAGTAATTTATAGTTTTAATGCTATGCCTATCAAACTACCATTCTTCACAGAACTAGAAGAAACCTACTCTAAAATACGTGTAGAACAAAAAACAGCCTGAATAGCCAAGGAAATCCTTAGCAAAAAGAACAAAGCTGGAGGAACCACATTACCTGACTTCAAACTATACTAGAGTAACGGAAACAGCATGGTACTGGTACAAAAACAGGCACACAGATGAATGGAACAAAATAGAGAGCCCAGAAATAAAACCACACACCTAAACCCATCTGATATTTGACAAAATCGGCAAAAAAAAAAAAAAAAGCAATAGGGAAAAGATTCCCTATTCAATAAGTGGTGCTCAGAAAACTGGCTGTCATATGTAGAAGAGTAAAACAGGACCCCATCCTTACACCAAATACAAAAATCAACTCAGGACAAATTAAAAACCTAAATGTAAAACCTATAAGTATAAAAATGCTGGAAGATAATCTAGGAAATACCATTTTGGATATAGGAACTGGCAAAGATTTCATGACAAAACCATCAAAAGCAACCGCCAACAAAAGCAAAACTTGACAAATGAGACCTAACTAAACTAAAGCTCTTCTGCACAGCAAAAGAAACTATCAACAGAGTAAACAGGCAAGCTACAGAATGGGAGAAAATATTTGCAAACTCTACATCTGACAAAGGTCTAATATACAGAATCTACAAGGAACTTAAACAAATGCACAAGCAAAAAACATACAACCTCATTAAATAGTGAACAGAAGACATGAACAGACACTTTTAAAAAGAAGACATACATGCGGTCAACAAGCATACAGAAACATGTACAGCATCACTGATGATTAGAAAAATGCAAATCAAAACCACAACGACATACCATCTCACACCAGTCAGAATGGCTATTATTAAAAACTCTAAAATAACAGATATCAGCAAGGTTCAGACAAAAAGGAGCACTATACACTGCTGCTGGGAGTGGAAATTAGTTCAACCATTGGGGAAGGCAGTGTAGCAATTCTTCAAAGAATTAAAAGCAGAACTACCATTCGACCCAGCAATACCACTAGTGGGTATATACCCAAAGGAATAGAAATTGTTCCACCATGAAGGCATATGCATATGTATGTTCATTGCAGCACTATTCACAAAATCAAAGACATGTCATCAACCTAAATGCCCATCAATAGTAGACTGTATAAAGAAAATGTGGTACATATACACCATGGAATGTTCTGAAGCAATAAAACAGAATGAGATCATGTCCTTTACAAGAACATGTGTGGAACTGGAGGCCATTATCCTTAGCAAACTAACTCAGGAAGAGAAAACCAAATACCACATGCTCTTACTTAAAAGTGGGAGCTAAATAATGAAAACCCATGGACAGAAGAGGGGAACAACAGACACTGGGGCCTACTTCAGAGAGGAAGTTAGGAGGATGGAAATGTCCAAAAAAAAAAAAAAAGAAAAGAAAAGCAACTGTTGGGTACTATGCTTAATTATGCTTAATGCTTGGTTGATGAAATAATTCATACACCAAATCCATGAGTCACAAGTTTACAAACCTGCACATGTACACCTGAACGTAAAATAAAAGTTAACATATTTTAAAAGAAACTCTTAATCATTCCTTCTCTCATAATAGAGTCAATACTGTCTCAACTTTTTCTATCCAACTATATATCAAACTATTTACATTCCTAATGCTCATTATGCCACCATGCTTTACATAGGTTGTTTCCTTTATTTAGAGCATCATTTCCATGGTCCATCTTATGTCTTTCAAGTAAGCATCCATACGGTTATTTAATTTTTCTTTCTGGACAAAGAGAGCTGAATAACCAGAATTGCTTACAAGCAATTAATTGTTTGGAACTTAAAAGTGAGTACTATAATGTCTAAGATAGGGTATAAATGATGCCCAAATAGTTGATTTCAGAGATTCATGTACAAAATGTATACCAAATCAAAAATAATTCAGCAATCTCCCAAGGTATATGCAGAGTAAAGTAGAGGTACTTCTCATATCTCTTGTTAAACAGGACAGAGTCTGGCTGCCTACTATGGCCTTTGTTACCAATATTTCTTGCCTCATGAGGTATCATTGTGACTAGATAGATATACCTCTGCAGGAGGCTTCCTGAAACAGGAGCTAGAGTCTTTCAGAGTGCCTTTCAATCTGCCAAAGTTACCTCTGTTAATCCCCAGCCCTTCTGGCTCCTTACACTGTTTTACTGTGAGAATTTCAGTTCCAACAGGGCAACGTCTTCTCTATATTATTGTAATTGTATTCAATACATATTTGTTGAAAAATAAACAAATATCTCTATACTGGCCAAGGCCTTGAGAGTGAGATTTGGCCTTAGCCTGCTGCGCCTTTTTACTCTACAAAAATTTCATCTTCAAAGAATATTTTCCTTGCTTTTCAGCACCTTGAAGGCAGAGGAGGCTAATTGCATTTCAGAAACACAAAGACCAACTTATTCATTAGAGGTCAGGATGTTGTTAAGCATACAAGAATGCCTACTGAATCCCTTGGGTGGATGTGGTTATAATCCTGTGAGTCTTTTCTTCTCTTGATGTAGCAAACACAAAAATATACCATTGAACCTACAAGGAGTGTTAAAAAGCAACAGAAAAATTATCCTGTTTATTCAATGGACAATGCTCTCTCTTCATTCCCTACTTTCATATATGTTGTTCCCTTCCCCGAACACTCCTGATTGACCTATTTTTTTATATTTCAGTTTAAACATAACTTCCACAAGGTACTTTACTTGGATGTCTATATTAGCTTATACATCTTTGCTTTATTTTCCCGTAGCTCTCTGCACATCTCATAAGATGTTACTTTACTTTTATTCTTTATTTAAAGACTGTCTTTATTGCTAGGGCTCCTGTTGATCTTGTTTCTTGCTCTATTCTCAGCACTTTTCACACCATCTTCTACAGAGCTGTGCTAAAAAGTATTTGTTATTTATTGAATATTGAATGAGTAAAATGTCTAATGATCTTTTAAAAAAATATTTATTTTTATATGTCCAGAGCCTCGAAATGACAAAAAATAGAGAAAGTAAGATGAATCAGTAGAAAAAGAGGCCAGGAGGGACTGAGGAAGGGAGGGAGGAAAGAAAACGGTGGGAGGGTGGGAGGGAAGGAGAAAAGCAAGGAAGATAGGGAAGAAGTGAGGGAGGGACTGAGGGAGGGGGTGAGGAAGGAAAAGAAAGCAGTCAAGGTATAAATTTTGGTAAAGGAAAAGTGTTAGTGAAAATTTAAGAATAAAACTGATACTCTCTTCAATGCTCCATCATCAATTTCCATGTTAATGATGAGGATTCTTGTGACTAGCTGTTTGAAACATCACTCACGTAAAATGAACTTAAATTTTAATGACTCCGGGTTAAAGAGACATGAATTGTCTGTAATTAAAGATAATATTTTTAAGTATTTCTGGTGGTACTTGAAATATATCAAAGAAATTGATATTTATTAACAATAATTGAGGTCATGTATTTCTTCCTGAAACAATGTGTGTGTTCATTAGACAGTACATGGCTTAAATGCTTTTTAATGACCAAAACTGTGAGCTAAAGATTTTAATTTGATAATAATAGTGAAGGGAAAATTTAATTACTAACTCATGTCAAGTATATTCAGAAGATCTCAATAACCTATTTAAGAGTCTTCAAATTTCATTATTAATACATATTTGTATATTGGATTTCAAAGTAAATGATCTTATAAATCACAGTTAATTTTAAAATATGTTTATATATAATAATAACCATTGTTTTAATTTATCTGTGTGGAAAATTTAATGAGTTAACAATGCTATAGTAAGCAATATAAAGAAATGTTATGTTCATATATAACTTTTTAAGTGCTGCATTTTATTTTTAAAGATCATAAAAATGTTTAATTTCATTCACAAAAGTAAGTTATTTCCAAAGAAAATATTAATATCATGTAATTTCAATATTTTTCTTTAGTTATGATTTATATCGAGACAACCCATGCTAACTTTTTTCATTAATAGAATATTGCTGGTAACTAATAATGAGACATACTTTAGGAGAAGGCATTTTTTTTTTATGATTATCTTATTTTTTATTATACTTTAAGTTCTAGGGTACATGTGCATAACGTGCAGGTTTGTTACATATGTATACTTGTGCCATGTTGGTGTGCTGCACCCATCAACTCGTCAGCACCCATCAATTCGTCATTTATATCAGGTATAACTCCGAATGCAATCCCTCCTACCTCCCCCCTCCCCATGATAGGCCCCGATGCGTGATGTTCCCCTTCCTGAGTCCAAGTGATGTCATTGTTCAGTTCCCACCTACAAGTGAGAACATGTGGTGTTTGGTTTTCTGTTCTTGTGATAGTTTACTAAGAATGATGGTTTCCAGCTGCATCCATGTCCCTACAAAGGACACAAACTCATCCTTTTTTATATCTGCATAATATTCCATGGTGTATATGTGCCACATTTTCTTAATCCAGTCTGTCACAGATGGACATTTGGGTTGATTCCAAGTCTTTGCTATTGTGAATAGTGCCGCAATAAACATATGTGTGCATGTGTCTTTATAGCAGCATGACTTATAATCCTTTGGGTATATACCCAGTAGTGGGATGGCTGGGTCATATGGTACATCTAGTTCTAGATCCTTGAGGAATCGCCATACTGTTTTCCATAACGGTTGAACTAGTTTACAATCCCACCAACAGTGTAAAAGTGTTCCTATTTCTCCACATCCTCTCCAGCACCTGTTGTTTTCTGACTTTTTAATGATTGCCATTCTAACTGGTGTGAGATGGTATCTCATTGTGGCTTTGATTTGCATTTCTCTGATGGCGAGTGATGATGAGCATTTTTTCATGTGTCTGTTGGCTGTATGAATGTCTTCTTTTGAGAAATGTCTGTTCATATGCTTTGCCCACTTTTTGATGGGGTTGTTTGTTTTTTTCTTGTAAATTTGTTTGAGTTCTTTGTAGGTTCTGGATATTAGCCCTTTGTCAGATAAGTAGATTGCAAAAATTTTCTCCCATTCTGTAGGTTGCTTGTTCACTCTAATGGTAGTTTATTTTGCTGTGCAGAAGCTCTTTAGTTTAATTAGATCCCATTTGTCAATTTTGGCTTTTGCTACCGTTGCTGTTGGTGTTTTAGACATGAAATCTTTGCGCATGCCTATGTCCTGAATGGTACTACCTAGGTTTTCTTCTAGGGTTTTTTATGGTATTAGGTCTAACATTTAAGTCTCTAATCCATCTTGAATTAATTTTCATATAAGGAGTAAGGAAAGGATCCAGTTTCAGCTTTCTACTTATGGCTGGCCAATTTTCCCAGCACCATTTATTAAATAGGGAATCCTTTCCCCATTTCTTGTTTCTCTCAGGTTTGTCAAAGATCAGATGGCTGTAGATGTGTGGGATTATTTCTGAGGACTCTGTTCTGTTCCATTGGTCTATATCTCTGTTTTGGTACCAGTACCATGCTGTTTTGGTTACTGTAGCCTTGTAGTATAGTTTGAAGTCAGGTAGCGTGATGCCTCCAGCTTTGTTCTTTTGACTTAGGATTGTCTTGGCAATGTGGGCTCTTTTTTGGTTCCATATGAACTTTAAAGCAGTTTTTTCCAGTTCTGTGAAGAAACTCGTTGGTAGCTTGATGGGGATGGCATTGAATCTATAAATAACCTTGAGCAGTTTGGCCATTTTCACAATATTGATTCTTCCTATCCATGAGCATGGTATGTTCTTCCATTTGTTTGTGTCCTCTTTGATTTCACTGAGCAGTGGTTTGTAGTTCTCCTTGAAGAGGTCCTTTACATCCCTTGTAAGCTGGATTCCTAGGTATTTTATTCTCTTTGAAGCAATTGTGAATGGAAGTTCATTCCTGATTTGGCTCTCTGTTTGTCTGTTACTGGTGTATAAGAATGTTTGTGATTTTTGCACATTAATTTTGTATCCTGAGACTTTTCTGAAGTTGCTTATCAGCTTAAGGAGATTTTGGACTGAGACAATGGGGTTTTCTAAATATACAATCATGTCATCTGAAAACAGGGACAATTTGACTTCTTCTTTTCCTAACTGAATACCCTTGATTTCTTTCTCTTGCCTGATTGCCCTTCCTAACTGAATACCCTTGATTTCTTTCTCTTGCCTGATTGCCCTAGCCAGAACTTCCAACACTATGTTGAATAGGACTGGTGAGAGAGGGCATCCCTGTCTTGTGCCAGATTTCAAAGGGAATTTTTCCAGTTTTTGCCCATTCAGTATGATATTGGCTGTGGGTTTGTCATAAATACCTCTTATTATTTTGAGGTATGTTCCATCAATACCGAATTTATTGAGCGTCTTTAGCATAAAGGGCTGTTGAATTTTGTCAAAAGCCTTTTCTGCATTTATTGAGAAAATCACGTGGTTCTTATCTTTGGTTCTGTTTATATGCTGGATTACATTTATTGATTTGTGAATGTTGAACCAGCCTTGCATCCCACGGATAAAGCTCACTTGATTATGGTGGATAAGCTTTTTGATGTGCTGCTGAATCCGGTTTGCCAGTAATTTATTGAGGATTTTTGCATCAATGTTCATCAGGGATATTGGTCTAAAATTTTCTTTTTTTGTTGTGTCTCTGCCAGGCTTTGGTATCAGGATGATGTTGGCCTCATAAAATGAGTTAGGGAGGATTCCCTCTTTTTCTATTGATTGGAATAGTTTCAGAAGGAATGGTACCAGCTCCTCCTTGTACCTCTGGTAGAATTCAGCTGGGAATCCATCTGGTCCTGGACTTTTTTGGTTGCTAGGCTATTAATTATTGCCTCAATCAGAGCTTGCTATTGGTCTATTCAGGGATTCAACTTCTTCCTGGTTTAGTCTTGGAAGAGTGTAAGTGTCCAGGAAATTATCCATTTCTTCTAGATTTTCTAGTTGATTTGCATAGAGGTGTTTATAGTATTCTCTGATGGTAGTTTGTATTTCTGTGGGGTCGGTGGTGATATCCCCTTTATCATTTTTTGTTGTGTCTATTTGATTCTTCTCTCTTTTCTTATTAGTCTTGCTAGCGGTCTGTCAATTTTGTTCATTTTTTCAAAAAACCAACTTCTGGATTCATTGATTTTTTGGAGAGTTTTTTGTGTCTCTATCTCCTTCAGTTCTGCTCTGATCTTAGTTATTTCTTGCTTTCTGCTAGCTTTTGGATGTGTTTGCTCTTGCTTCTCCAGTTCTTTTAATTGTGATGTTAGAGTGTCAATTTTAGATCTTTCCAGCTTTCTCTTGTGGGTATTTAGTGATATAAATTTCCCTCTACACACTGCTTTAAATGTGTCCCAGAGATTCTGGTATGTTGTATCTTTGTTCTCATTGGTTTCAAAGAACATCTTTATTTCTGCCTTCATTTCATTATGTACCCAGTAGTCATTCAGGAGCAGGTTGTTCAGTTTCCATGTAGTTGAGTGGTTTTGATTGAGTTTCTTAGTCCTGAGTTCTAGTTTGATTGCACTGTGGTCTGAGAGACAGTTTGTTATAATTTCTGTTCTTTTACATTTGCTGAGTAGGGCTTTACTTCCAATTACGTGGTCAATTTTGGAATAAGTGCTATGTGGTGCTGAGAAGAATGTATTTTCTGTTGATTTGGGATGGAGAGTTCTATAGATGTCTATTAGGTCCGCTTGGTGCAGAGATGAATTCAATTCCTGAATATCCTTGTTAACTTTCTGTCTCGTTGATCTAATGTTGACAGTGGAGTGTTGAAGTCTCCCATTATTATTGTATGGGAGTCTAAGTCTCTTTGTAAGGCTCTAAGGACTTGCTTTATGAATTTGGGTGCTCCTGTATTGGGTGCATATATATTTAGGATAATTAGCTCTTCCTGTTGAATTGATCCCTTTACCATTTTGTAATGGCCTTCTTTGTCTCTTTTGATCTTTGATGGTTTAAAGTCTATTTTATCAGAGACTAGGATTGCAACCCCTGTTTTTTTTTTTTTTTTTTTTTTTTCTCCATTTGCCTGGTAGATCTTCCTCCATCCCTTTATTTTGAGCCTATGTATGTCTCTGCATGTGAGATGGGTTTCCTGAAGACAGCAGACTGATGGGTCTTGACTCTTTATCCAGTTGGCCAGTCTGTGTCTTTTAATTGGAGCATTTAGTCCATTTACATTTAAGGTTAATATTGTTATGTGTGAACTTGACCCTGCCATTATGATATTAACTGGTTATTTTGCTCGTTATTTGATGCAGTTTCTTCCTAGCCTCGATGGTCTTTACATTTTGGCATGTTTTTGCAATGGCTGGTACCGGTTGTTCCTTTCCATGTTTAGGGCTTCCTTCAGGGTCTCTTGTAAGGCAGGCCTGGTGGTGACAAAATCTCTAAGCATTTGCTTATCTGTAAAGAATTTTATTTCTCCTTCACTAATGAAACTTAATTTGACTGGATATGAAATTCTGGGTTGAAAATTCTTTTCTTTAAGAATGTTGAATATTGGTCCCCACTCTCTTCTTGCTTGGAGAGTTTCTGCCGAGAGGTCTGCTGTCAGTCTGATGGGCTTCCCTTTGTGGGTAACCCGACCTTTCTCTCTGGCTGCCCTTAAGATTTTTTCCTTCATTTCAACTTTGGTGAATCTGGCAATTATGTGTCTTGGAGTTGCTCTTCTGGAGGAGTATCTTTGTGGTGTTCTCTGTATTTCCTGAATTTGAATGTTGGCCTGCCCTACTAGGTTGGGGAAGTTCTCCTGGATGATATCCTGAAGAGTGTTTTCCAATTTGGTTCCATTATTCCCCCTCACTTTCAGGCACCACAATCAGACGTAGATTTGGTCTTTTTACATAATCCCATACTTCTTGCAGGCTTTGTTCATTTCTTTTTCTTCTTTTTTCTTTTGGTTTCTCTTCTCGCTTCATTTCATTCATTTGATCCTCAATCACTGATACCCTTTCTTCCAGTTGATTGAGTCGGTTACTGAAGCTTGTGGATTTGTCACATATTTCTCGTGTCATGGTTTTCATCTCTGTCATTTCATTTATGACCTTCTCTGAATTAATTATTCTAGCTATCAATTCTTCTACTCTTTTTTCAAGATTTTTAGTTTCTTTGCGCTGGGTATGTAATTCCTCCTTTAGCTCTGAGAAGTTTGATGGACTGAAGACTTCTTCTCTCATCTCGTCAAAGTCATTCTCTGACCAGCTTTGATCCATTGCTGGTGATGAGCTGCGCTCCTTTGCAGGGGGAGATGCGCTCTTATTTTTTGAATTTCCAGCTTTTCTGCCCTGCTTCTTCCCAATCTTTGTGGTTTTATCTGCCTCTGGTCTTTGATGATGGTGACGTACTGATGGGGTTTTGGTATAGGTGTTCTTTCTGTTTGATAGTTTTCTTTCTAATAGTCAGGACCCTCAGCTGTAGGTCTGTTGGAGATTGCTTGATGTCCACTCCAGACCCTATTTGCCGGGTATCAGCAGCAGAGGTTGCAGAAGATAGAATATTGCTGAACAGCGAGTGTACCTGTCTGATTCTTACTTTGGAAGCTTCCTCTCAGGGGTGTACTCCACCGTGTGAGGTGTGGGGTGTCAGACTGCCTCTAGTGGGGGATGTCTCCCAGTTAGGCTACTCAGGGGTCAGGGACCCACTTGAGCAGGCAGTCTGTCCATTTCTCAGATCTCATCTTCCGTGTTGGGAAATCCACTGCTCTCTTCAAAGCTGTCAGACAGAGTCATTTGCATCTGCACAGGTTTCTGCTGCTTTTTTTGTTGTTGTTTAGCTGCGCCCAGTCCCCAGAGGTGGAGTCTACAGAGACAGGCAGGTTTCCTTGAGCTGCTGAGAGCTCCACCCAGTTCGAGCTTCCCAGCGGCTGTATTTACCTACTTATGCCTCAGCAATGGCGGGCACCCCTCCCCCAGCCTTGCTGCTGCCTTGTGGTTAGATCGCAGACTGCTGTGCTAGCAATGAGGGAGGCTCCATGGCCATGGGACCCTCCCGGCCAGGTGTGGGTATAATCTCCTGGTGTGCCCGTTTGCTTAAAGCGCAGTATTGGGGTGGGAATTACCCGATTTTCCAGGTGTTGTGTGTCTCAGTTCCCCTGGCTAGGAAAAGGGATTCCCTTCCCCCTTGCGCTTCCCAGGTGAGGCGATGCCTCGCCCTGCTTCAGCTCTTGCTAGTTGGGCTGCAGCAGCTGACCAGCACCGATTGTACGGCACTCCCTAGTGAGATGACCCCAGTACCTCAGTTGAAAATGCCGAAATCACCGGTCTTCTGTGTCGCTTGCGCTGGGAGTTGGAGACCGGAGCTGTTCCTATTCGGCCATCTTGCCAGCATATTGTTAATGATGTTCTGTTGAAGATAAGGTAAATTCTACAAACAGCATAGTGTCTTAATTTTATGGGAACATGTTAATGATTAAAATAGTGATTCTTTCTTTTCAGTTTGTTTACTAGCACACAATCTTAGTATAAAGCAAAACATTTATATCTTGCAAGATATTCTTAAAGGATTGATTAAGAAGAAATTAGCCAGAGTAGATGTTTGAGATACTAACTGAAATTGTTATATTTGGTTTCAAGTATGAAAACAGCAAAGACAGTTGAAAAGACAATAATAAATATATACATATTTTGGGGGGTGGGATTTACCAGAAGTAGCTCATCAAGATGAAACTCCAGAACATATAGCAAAGCAAGCTGATGTTAAGGGCTTTATGTTCTTTCATGGCTTAATCATTCTTATTCACCATTTATGCAAGCTCCTTGATGAGGTTAAAAGTCAGCAAAAAGGTCTCTGGTCACCTCTCCCAAACAGAATTACATTCCCCCACGTTTGTGTCTACAATGTGCCCTGGACAACCTTCTATTGTTATTGTAGCAATGCTTCACTGTACTTATTTTTTAACTCACCCCATTGAGAACAGGGACCATTCCTAAGCTTTATAAAAACAATAAATGACTAAACTGTCTTATGTTGTAGAGAGTGATAATAATAAACTTGTCTCGGCAACCATGTTATTTCTTGTTCAAATATTTAGTTATCTAACAATAATTATAAAAATTATATCTCAGGAAACATTTAATGTCCAGAGTCACTAACTATATATTAAAATATCATAAAATGCCCAGAAGGTTTTCTATGTAGTTTAAAGATATCAAATACTATTACTCCATAAACATATGTTCTATGATTAGACACTAATCTTTTACTACTAATCACTACTAAACTCTCAGATCTAACGAACTATAGATTCAACAGACAGTAATCAGTATGGTCAAAACACTGTAGCCTATAGAAACTAGCATTGATTCTTCAGCATCTCACCAAATATGCAAAAAAAATCTACATTTTCATCAGGCTTCTTCTCAGATATCATTTTATCACAAAGGTCGTTATTTTTCCACCCAGAAACTTGGTTCTCCTTTTATCCTGTTTTTTTTTTTTTTTTTTTTTTTAAACATAGTATATACGCATTCATGCTTTAGCAGAGCATTCATGTGTGTATATAGGTGTGTTTATGCATGCATATACAGATCTATTTTACTAACCTATGTTTTACATATACACATATAGATGCATGTATGTGTGTGAGTGTGTTTATTATATATCTAATTCCTCTAGAATATAACCTCCATGAGGACATTTTTTTTTCTTGCCATAGTCCAACACCTGGAACAGAAGAGCAGCATTAGGCAATCAATACATATTTGTTGAATAAATAAATACATTACAGCAAATATTTTCTTTTGTTTCAAACAGTAATATTTCCTAGCAACATTTATTTTTAAAACCCTTATTTTTGAAAAAAAAAATTTATTTTCTTATTTGACAAAAAATAGTAGTCTGCCACATGAAAAAATGCTCAACATCACTGGCCATCAGAGAAATGCAAATCAAAACCACAATAAGACACCATCTCACACCAGTTACAATGGTGATCATTAAAAAGTCAGGAAACAACAGGTGCTAGAGAGCATGTGGAGAAATAGGAACACTTTTACACTGCTGGTGGGACTGTAAACTAGTTCAATCATTGTGGAAGATGGTGTGGCAATTCCTCAAGGATCTAGAACTAGAAATATCATTTGACCCAGACATCCCATTACTGGGTATATATCCAAAGGATTATAAATCATGCTACTATAAAGACACACGCACACATATGTTTAAAGCGGCACTATTCACAACAGCAAAGACCTGGAACCAACCCAAATGTCCATCAGTGATAGACTGAATTAAGAAAATGTGGCACATATACACCATGGAATACTATGCAGCCATAAAAAAGGATGAGTTCATGTCCTTTGTAGGGATATGGATGACGCTGGACACCATCATTCTGAGCAAACCATGGCAATGAGAAAAAAAAACAAACTCTGCTTGTTCTCACTCATAGGTGGGAACTGAACAATGAGAACACTTGGACACAGGAAGGGGAACATCACACACCGGGGCCTGTTGTGGGGTGGGGGGAGCAGGGAGGGATAGTATTAGGAGATATACCTAATGTAAATGATGAGTTAGTGGGTGCAGCACACCAACATGGCACAATGTATGCATATGTAACAAACCTGCATGTCGTGCACATGTACCCTAAAACTTAAAGTATAAAAAATAAAATAAATAAAAGGCAGCAACTCAACAACAACAAAAAATATAGTTATCTTCAGTAACAGCAATAGTGTAGCAAACAGAAAGATAAGCATAAGCATGTATACTGCTTAAGCTATACATATTTGAGAGTTACTGCCAAGACCAAGTGCTAAAATTAATTTACATCAAAACTAATCAATGTATTTGGTAGATACTCACTAATATTGAAACAGTTAATCCAAAATAAAAATTTTAAGGATTTAATTTCAAGTAATTACATGACTTTTTTATTAATTCATTAAATTCAGTAACATGCAGTTATTAAAATATGATTTTTAACAAGGATGTATTGATATTATTTTATGGATCTAGTAGTCAGATGGATTATATCATCCTAAAGAATGTAGATATTTACATGCTAAGAGCAAGTTTACATTGTTTATGGTTGCAATAAAGATTACCAAAAATAGCATTATTGCTATTTCGAGCTGGATATTCTTAGTTGAGGGGAGCTGTTGTGGGCATTCTAGGATATTTAGCAGCATCCTTGCATTCTTTACCAACTAGATGTCTATAACATCCTTCTCTCAGTTGTGTCAACCAAAAATGTCTTCAGATATTGCCAGATGTTTCTAGGGGAGCCAAATTGCTCCAGATTGAGAACCACTGATTACTAAAAATAATCTTTCATATAATGTCTGAATCAAGGACTTTTAAGTCTCAACAAATCCATGATTATACAAAAGGATCTATGAATTTGCCTCAGATTCTTATGTATTTTATAAAGTTCTCATTGAAAATGTTAGAGTCTACTATTAGTGTCCCAACACCAAGGAACAAACCATTTTTCTTGATCACTGCTCCCCCAGTAAAATGTTTTTTCTCCATAAGTAAATTGAGACTATGGAATACAACAATATATATATAATACAATGGGGCAATAATGCTATTTTGATAAATACATATACATATATTTATCATTTATTTATAGTATATGGATACTTAATGCTCTCAAGTGACTTGGGAGAGGAGAAAACCAACAAAAACAGGCCTTTCACTTTTGGCTAAATAGCCAAATGAATTGACAAATATTTATTGTCAATATTTAAGTTTCTTTCAACATATTAATAAGATGAAAAAGAGGTCATAAATCCTGAAAAACAATATTGAATGTTTCATCACAAGTGCTAATTGCCAATGAAAACAGAATTTATAATGAATAAAAAGACAGTGTGTATATATATGCACACACACATACACACACATATATACACACATCTATATGAGTGTGTATATGTGTACATGCATATATGTGTGTGTTTGTATGTGTTATTTAACATACTCTCAATTTCTTTGATTCCTTGCTCCGTATACAGTGACTACATTTTTATGAAGGTCAACATCAAATTCAAGGTCAGTTGCCCTTTCTAGAAATAATGCTTTGAGATTTTAAGATATTCTTTAACAACAACATGAAGTCTTTAAATACTATCCTGCCTCTTTTGGCAATCCTTGACATTGTGACAAAGGCTACTAGTTGCTTCCCATTAGCCATACTGTCCTGTCTTAGAGTCATGGAATATATACTTTTTCATAGAGGTTCCTAGAAGTACAGAGTAAAGGCTACATTTCCTAGCTTCCGTTGCAGCAAGGAGTGGCCATGATTCTAAGATGTGGACTGAAAGAGGGAAATGGAAAGGTGGAAAGGATGTGTTTAACTTCCTTTTTGTGTTAGTGTGTTACAATGCCATCTTGCACCATGCACATGGGGATAATCCCTCAGCCCAGCAGAGCAGCAAGATAAGAAACTTGAAGCTTGATTACTTTATAGGGCAGATTCTCCCAACACTTTGGTGTTTTTTTGTTTTTGTTTTTTGTTTTTGACCGTTATTTTAGATCACTGTCAGAACAGCCAAACAAATAACCTAACTAATATAAGTGGGCACCAATAAAGATTAATGATTAATATCTACATTCGGCATATTTCTATTGATTGCATTTATGAGACAAAAAAGTGCTAAAAGTGATATTGGAACAGCATTGGAATTCTGTCCTGATGAACCAAAAGAAGTATAACTTGTGAAGAGCAACTTTAGCAGAGTGTAAGGTGTCATTAAAAATTTTAAATTCATGATTTGATAAACCATAATGGCCTATTGTTAATAACCATATCATATTTGGCTCCTTATTGTTTTTATATTTGAGTCATTATGACAACTATGCTGGGATTTCATTATCCTAAAGAAAGCGCTTATTCTACTGATGTCATTTTGAAAAGAAATACTCATTTGCATCATAGCACTTATACCACATTCAACGATACCATTTCCCTTACATAAATATGCCACCTACCAACACATTAAGAATATCAGAAATTCAGAGGTAATCAAATCTGTAATCCCATGATATTGCCTTTCTGAGGTTTACAACAATAGTCCAACTAATAGTAAACACTGGATATATTTTTGCAGTGTAAAATACAACTCTAGTATTTATTGAACTCCAGGATTTGACACCCTAGTTCAATCTGTAAATTTAAACCTGAATTTAAGACCTGTATAAATGTTCATTTAATTCATTTAATCCATCTCCTTCATTTACATCTGAAATAGTTGTAGGTTGTATGACCCAGCCTTCGATCCCACATACTTCAGCATGTTAACATGAATCTTTCATTTATTTATTCATATAAGTTGAGCTTATAGGCTTCTTTCATTCATTTATTCATAGAAACTGAGCTTATAGGTTATTTCTACATACAAAGTGGAAGATCTATTCTCACTCAGTTGTGATCAAGACACAGGCCTAAGTCAGTCAGCTCCAGTACTATTATCTAGTAACCTGCTTAGCATCTCCCTAGAAATACAGATAAGTTTAATTCTTACAATGTGTGGCATGTCCAAATAGAAACAGTTATCTGGGGAGCACCATTATATATGAGGATGCTGGAGAACAGCCACATCAGGAAATTGTGATAAAGATTCAATGAGACTGGTACCTATAGGGTTTAACACAGTCAGATGCATAGTAAAGTGTCAGAAAATGTTGGTTGTAAATTGTCCTTGATACTACTTTTCCTCTCCATTTAGCCAGCCAGATATTTTTAAATACCTGAGAGATTTTTCAACTAGATTTTGTAAAAAAACTACAATAATAAGAGGTTAATAAACAGCATAATTTTATGAAATATGCATCATTTGTTACACAATTAAACACAATCAAATACATTATAGATATGCATGAAATTAATGTATCTACATAACCACAATATGAATCTGGTATTAAAGAGATTTTAATATCCCCTATATAGAGGCTTTTTATTGGCCACTGGATTCTGTCAAATGCTTATTCCTTGCCTCTATTCCAAACAGGTACAAATCATCCATTCTACTTATTTCATATCAGGCTAGTAAAATTACTTATCATAGATTATTTACTGATTGCAAAAAATAAAATTTACTTTAATTGGTCAATTTTAATACATTAAAGTACCAAGTTTTCAGTAACAATTTTTAATTAAAACTCTAGCTTTGAAGGCTTCTATGTACTGAGTTACAAATCCATGTGAATGCTGAAGACTTCTAAGGTACAGCTCCTCACTTCAAGTCAGCTATTGGTTTTTCCAAAATGCATTCTTTTCTGCCACCCTTGAAAGGTGAATACCACTTTGAATGGAAAAGGAAAAGCTTCTGAATTGTTTTTGTAGAAATGTGTTTTATTCACTTCACAAAGATATATTGTCCAAATGATCCCTCAAAAAAAAAAATTCGCAGAAACACTTAATCAATTTGAATAATCAGTAACGTATAACTTTATTTGTTAAATATAAAACAATTTGAAAACAATCTTTCTTTTGAAAATTTAAGATTGATAAAAAATCAACTAAAAAGAATAGTGGCTGAAATTGAATGAAATAGCAAGAACTTCAATGATATATTTGTCAAAACATTTTGAAACAATGCTCGCCATAGACACATTGATTCACTGTTTGCTGGAACATAAATTCTTCATTTAATATTATTGAATCATTTAGAATGACATGATTAAATATAGTTTTTTAAATGTTTTAATTAGTACAAAAAAAGACAATTCTCTGAATCTGAAATATTTCTTTTTTCAAACTCTACCTTATTATGTAGTAGCTTTTTAAAATTTTAGGCTGACTTGAATAGCATGGTAAATTTTCTTAAAACTGGGGAAAACTTTTTCATGTTCAGATTAAAAAAAAAAAAAAACTATAATCACTGACATGTACAATTACTGATTTTTCAAATAAGATAGATTTCTTGTCTGCAACAATAAACATTTTAAGTAAAGCTAATCTTTAGGATTAAATACATTTATTTTAAATGAAGCATGATTAATTTTCTGTAATCCATATTAATGATTCTCAAACTCTTTCTATAGAAGCGCCCTTAAAAACAGCAGAGTAAAACATTTTTCTTGAGGACATGGGCTTAATCTCATTAGCTCAAGACAAGTTCCAAATGGCTTGAAAATTTTGAGTTTTATTTTACATATTAATTTTAATTTTACCTTTAATCTCAATCATATAATCCTACAAATTTGTCAAAAATGCATTCGTGCTATCTGCTTATTCTAAGAATTAACACATTCTTGAAATTAGAAACCAAGAAATATATACATTAGATTCACTTTTCAAGATAAAATGCAGTCAAATATATTTACATCTTTATGCTTAAATTTTGCTCCCTGTTTGCAATGGACATTTCTTTTTAACTGGTCACCTTCTAATTACCATGCTTTCAGTAACAGCTTCAATTATTTTTTCAAGGGAACGGAGTATCTATCCCACTTTCATTTTCAGTTTCTGTGCTTTGGGTGACAAGCCATCATTTCCTGCAAGTGTGGAACATGTGATATAGGCTAGAACTAATAAGCACTTGTTATTCCTCTGGCCTCAGTGATTGGTTGAGGGTTCGGCTTACAACGAAATGGGTCTAATTAGAGTGAATTTCAGAATTTCATGTCAATTCTTTTTCAAGTTAAACTTTGTAGGCTGTGAAACTGGAGATGCTGCAGTCATCTTGCCCTTTGGAGGGAAGAGTGTATATGAAGATGGAGCCAATGGAAAACAGAATAGAAAGAGAAACCTTTGATAACGTCATTAGCTCACTTAAATACATTCACAACTGAAATCAGCATTATCTCTGGGCTTTTCATTATTATGTCCGCAAATAAAAACCCTTTTGCTTAAACTCAGGCTAGAGTTCTTGTAAACTAAAAGTCTTAATTGGCATCCCATTTTAAGTGGATTTATTTTATACCTGGGGCCAATTTTTCCACCACGACCTCAAAACTTTGAAAAATAAATTGATACATCTTTTAGTACCATATGTATCCCCTGACTTCTGATATCCCTACTTTCTTTTTTCATCCCTATGGATCATGCATCTCTATGATTATGTGATGTATATATCACAGATTCTATCCCCCAGTTACTACTCTCTCCTAAGTTTCTAAGAAATAGCCTCTTCCCTCATTTTCATTAAAGCATGAAAACTCTGAAATATTATATTCTACAGAACTTTCTCATTTAAAGCAACTTTCTATTTGAATAAATCATTTTTTAATCTTTATGTTTTGCAACACTGATGAAATAACTGCTTTAATCTCATTTGTTCTAAAATTAACACCATACTTTTTTTTGAAACAGAAAATTTTATTTTAAACTCACTGAGACACAGTATGTGGCAGTGAGTTATGTCACATTGTTGGACCTATGTGAAAATTTATTTTTAAAACTGTATTTCTGGTGTGTCATCTCTAATAAAAAATCCCAAGAAGCTGTTCTTCTTTTCCCTGTCTCTACTCAAGAAAGGAAAGTAATGCAAAATGAAATCATGTATAAAGCAAAAATATGTTCAATTATCTGTCATTTGTAAATTAAGGAACTATGAAAATTAATGGTAAAACTCAATAACTTATTTAAAAGTAATAGCTTGATTTTTAAAATAAAATTGTAAAGAAAGTTAAGCCTGAGCTTTATGGAATGTTAGCTCTTTTACATAACATTCATTTTTAAGAGTTATTCACTCATTTATTTAGTATAATTTTATTGCCTACAATATGTGAGTATTGTGCTATGGAAAACAATGGTGACAAAAAAAAAAAAAAGATAAAGCATTTCCATTCATTAATTTTACAAGCTAGGAGAAAAGTCAAATACAGAAGCAATTACAACCAAAAAACTTTGTGAATGTCAAGACTAACAAAAGATGAGATACCATGGAGATACACAGAGTGATGCCTAGTCCAATTTAGGGGTTAGAGTACTGCTGTCCAATAGAAATATAATATATAATATATTTGTAATTTTTAAATTTCTAGTACCCAAATTTTAAACAGTAAAATGTAAATACATACTAGGATTGAGCAGTAATATCTTATGCAACAGCTAAAATGAAATATAGTCTTCCAAGGCAGTGCAGTTGTAGTTAACAAAAAGTTTTAAGCTACTTCAGCTTTTAAAGTTAAACAAACTAAAACTAAATAAAGTAAGAAATTCAGTTTCTCAAGCACGTGAGTTACATTTAAGTGGTCAACAGTCACATGCGCCTCCAAACTACGACTGTATAGGGCAGATTCAGGGGATTCTTTGAATTAAATATCTTAAATCCCTTCCAGAATGCCTTGCTGTAAAGCAGAGGCTAAAAAGCTTAAAATTCTATTTCCATGTCTCCCAAGATGCTAGGATGGGTCCTACCAATTAGAAATATTCACACACGGCTTCATTTGAGAAAAGACTTATATGGGGAGAAAGCAAGGGCATCTGGCAGATGTTTAGCTGTCATGGATCATGGGAGAGGTTGTGTGGTTCTGGGGCCAGCAGCTTTGGTGGTGCTTCTGATAATACAGATTTTCAATGTTGCTGAACGACACTGCTCCCTTGGCAATGTAGTTCTTTCGTGTGTTTCTGGGAGGTATCCTCAAAAGGTCAGTCTAGAGTCAGCAACCTCAGCAAATCTCGCATTTCAAAGGGTTATTACTACTTTAATAAATCTATTTCTGGGTAAAATTGTAGGAGTAGATTTTTCTTTGGGAGCTAGATCCCTGACCAATATAGTCACTAAAGAAGTCTTCTCAGATAACTAACTTTAAGCCTATACCTAAAGAATAACAGTTATCTGTAGAATAGTGATAGGAAGTCGATTTTAGATAACAGGAAATATTTATGTATGCTGCTAAGCAAGAATGAATGCTGGTTACAGGAGCCAAAAGAGTTATGTATGGTTGGAATAGCAAGGAAATGGTGACATCAACCTGAATTTGATGACTCTAGCTCAATGCATTGAAAGCCACCTCACAAAATGAGCAATTCATTGAAAGCAACAAATCACCAAATGATCAATTCATCAAATTTATATACTTACCAACATCTGTTTCTTGTAGCAATTTATAAATCTTACAGTAATGCCTAATACATGGATTAACAGGGTGTGGGGAAGGGGGTTGTCATGACCCTTCAGATTTTTCTTGACAGAATTTAATTATATTTTTCCTGCTTTTCTTTCTTTCTACAAAGAACATATTCATAAAAAGAACATGCTGTTTTTAAAGAAACAAATTCAATTTCCGACTCTTGTGGTGTTCTGTTTTGTTTAACGAATTGAGCATTTTTTTTACTCTTATTGAATATATCAACTATAATTAAGAAGAATATCTCTAAGTTTTTAGTAAATTGGCAAATTTGGTGGATTTAGAAAATTGGAACATTCATTCTTCAGCTTGGGCTAGAAGAGAAATGCAGTCTTTGAGGATCCATTTAAAGAACTGGGGCTTTTTCTTAAGGGCAAGGTGGAGTCATGAAGAGTTGTAAGAAAGGGAACGGTGTGAATCACTGCAGGGTAAAGAAAAAAAAAAGTCTGCAGTGGAGCAACAAAGGCGTCTGAAGACTGCATGATCATGTGGTCCTCAGTAATCCACACAGAATGATGTGAGAGATAGATATGAGAAAGACAATCTTTGAATATTTTTCTTATATTAAGTATGAAGACTAACAGTAGTTTTGTTTTTCCAAACTAATAAGAATAACTAAAATTGAAGCATTATGAAAACTTGAGTAGCAGGGCACGTGGTAAATAAAAGCAATTACAAGACAGTTAAGCATCTTCTGATTTCAGAATATAGCGTCTCATGAAACCAATTCCTCCCAACAGTTAATTGTGAATTATATTGATATTATTCAAGTAGACCCTGAGGAAGGTTCTGTAATGTCATAACACTATTCCACAAAATTTCCCATTAAGTTAGCAAAGTTTGCTTACCTCTCTTCTCCTAACAGGTCTCTTAAACCAGTATTGTGGTTTCTAAATTACCAATACTTTATACATTAGACTTACAAACAAATTAGAATTTACCAACAGGAGCTCTCAAATGTTTTTAAAACATTTTAATGTTAACTACAAGTTTCAGCAGAGCACATCCAATGATAGCTGCCTCCCCATGCACACATTTTGTAAAAATTTGAACTCCATTTTTACTAATTGGCATTTCAATGTTTTGAATCACTTAAATATTTGCATCAAAGTAAAGTGTTACTAGCTCTCAGCATGGACAACCTATTTCTATTACTGAAAATCATTATTACTACTGGCCATTTACTGATGCTCAAAAACACAGACTTCAATGGTTAACAATTTATTTTAAAATATTTCAAGTTTTATAATACAGAAAATAAATGTAGCTTCTTCAGGATCACTTTCTTCCTTCATACAATGATACTCAAGTGTTGTAAGTTCTCAGATAACCCAATTACTTTTTGTAAATAGGGCATGTGAGCTATTTTTTAAGGCAATAAAAACACTTAAAGATTTTCCTCTGGTAAATACTCCAATTAATTACATAAATAGGAGTAAGCTATGCTTTTTGCAGAATGTGGATTGCATATTTGACTTTATCCTGACAAATATGATGACATCTCATAATATGCATCACAAATTACTTTTCACTATGAAACTCTAGTCCATTCTCAAACAACCTCTCTCCACACGTGTGTGTGTGTGTGTGTGTGTGCGCGCGCGCTCTACCACGTGCATTTGGTATAATGAAACAAAGGAAACTTGGAATGTTGGTGAAATTTGTTTCACATTTATGTGACATGATTAACTGTGCTAGCAATGCTATGACAATCAATAATTTTTTTCTCAATTTTCCTATCCCAAATGCCACCTCTTTCATATGAAAACTTTTATGAATGTTATTATTAACTCAGATTTGAACTTCTTCTATTCTGAACCATTATTGTATCTATTTTTACTTCTTATTGGCATCTATTAAATTCTCCTTTGAACCAGAATTATATTTTGGCTTATCCTTCATTTTATAAGGACTTGTCATCTACAGTGCCTAGAATAAAACCTTTCATGATGTTAATTTTAATATTTATTGTAAAAATTGATTTAGAGTCAACATTCCTTTAAAATAAGAATAGGGTCCAGGAGCAATGGCTCACACACGTAATCCCAGCACTCTAGGAGGCCAAGGCAGGCAGATTACCTAAGGTCAGGAGTTCAAGACCAGCCCGACCCACATGGTGAAAATCCGTCTCTACTTAAAATACAAAAATTAGCTCAGTGTGGTGGTGCGTGCCTGTAATCCCAGCTACTTGGGAGGCTGAGGCAGAATCGCTTGGACTCGAGAGGCAGGAGTTGCAGTGAGGCGAGATCATGCCACTGCACTCCAGCCTAGGTGACAGAGTGACACTGCATCTCAAAAACAATAAATATGAATAAATAAATAAGAATAGGAATCATATATGTGGGTTCCTGTTGAGTCAATGAAATATTGTCTCAAACTAAAACATAATTTTAAAACCCCTCTTACCCAAAACATAACAATCATAAGGGACATCAGGCCATAGCATCTGAAAAAAAAAAAAAATCAATAAAACAAACAGGAAGATTTGAAGTAGAAGTGAAGACACCTAAGCAATGGGCATTCACTGTGTCCACGTGAGAGTCAGGACATGAACGGAGTGACATAGAGTTTAAAATAGGGACTTAGGAGAACCTTTACAAGCTTTGATTGGTGGCAATGACAAGACTGAACAATAACAACAACAATAAGCGTTGTATTTTATATTCATGTAATATTTGTATAGCTTTCATAGTACTTTTGCTTTTAGTATTTTTGTACTTTACAGAAATTCTGATAAATATGCCCCCATTATTATTATAATTTTATTTAGGATGAGGAGATAAAGTAATTTATCTAAGATTATAACAGAGTGCACAGCTAGAACTAATCCAGGGTTCTTTCAATACTGGGAAGTGGAACTCTTCATTTTCCTTTTTCATTCAGTCTTTATGATGTTCACAATATTATGAACAGGAACAAAGTTAATTTTAATTTCCTGTGAATAAGTGATATACAACATAGGTCCTACTTCCAACATTTTAAGGAAAATTTAGTTACCATGGAACCAGATCATTGTGGGAACATTTTGCTGTGGATTGTAACTTTTTGCAAAGACAGGGCAGCAAGGACAAGAGGCATATGCCTCTCTGGACAGGAACTTACTTAGATTCAAACAACCCAGCAACACTGATGTAAAAGGTTCTGTTTGGGGTATTAGAAATGAGATAAAATCCAATACAGTTGAAAAAAAGATGCAAATATTCATTACAAAATCCATGTGAGTAAGGGAAAGGACAGGGAAAGAAAATGGGAGTTTTGTATGTATAATTTGGGGAAGGATCGTAGACAAAGGGGGAAGTTAGCTAAGCTTTTAGAAATGTAAAGGCTCTGGGAGGTTGACATGAGGGAAATCACATTTCAGTCAGAAAAAAAAAAAAAAGGCTTGATCAAAAGATGAGGGCTAGATAGCAGTATCATTTTTAGGACATGAATTTTATCAATATAGCAGAGACACTGAGTCTGTTGTAGACATTACAAAAATTAAGTTCATAAATTAAAAAATAAATAATCTGGATTTTATTTTGTAAAAAACAAAATTTTGACTAGGAAAAAAAATCAGCACAGCTTTGTTTTAGAAAGATAATTAATGGATTCAAAGAACACAGACTCAACGTCAACAGAAGCAATCCAAATATAATGAGGGCTAAATCAAGGTTCTTCCAGGCAGACAGGCAAAAAGGAAATGATACGGGAGATTTCAGAGACAGAAACAAGTTTTGTTACTAATGAGAAGTATGGGCAAAAAGGAAAGAGAGCATTTGACAACTCTCAGTAAATGAGAACATAACATCAGGTAAAATAGATAATTTCCTGGGTGGAGCAGGTAGGGTGGACAAGCTCAATTTAGGACATACTAAGTCTGAAGGGTGCATACAATCGACAGTTATCCTGCAAGCGCTTTGAAATCTGAGCATGATATCAAACTTAAAAAAACAAACAAATATGGCTTGAAATTTGAAGGTGGAAATCTGAAGGAGAAATTAAATATGCAGAAGTAGGGGAATTTTCTTAAGGAATATTATATGATTACAGTGAGAAAAGAGTCAAAGGAAGAATCAAGGAAGACAACCACAATTAAAGGCAAGTCCATGGGGTGGGGGGAAAGGGGGCATAAAACTGGAAGGCAGGAGTCAGAGGTAGGAAAAGATTCAGGAGAGAAAGATAATGTTTCAGAGGAAAGAATGACCAACGTCCTTTGTCACAAAGGGTCTCAGCAGGATCAGCAGTGAGACTTTTCTATTTGGTATAGTTAAGTCAGTGTACTGTAGAAGAAAACAGCTTTGAGTGCAAAAGAAACCTGCATGGCACCGAGTTAAAGGCAGAACAGAAGGAGAGGAGATGAAGCAGTGAAAATAGGCTACTTTTTCTTATTTCAGCCAAGGTCCTAGACTGCAAGCAATGGAAAGCAACTCTGGCTGATTGAAGTAGAAAAGGAATTTATTAAAAGAATATTGAGTAGTTATCAGAATTGAAAAGACTGGGTAACCAGTTCAGGGCCACGTACACCATGGTAAGGATGCAACAAGGACACACGGCCATGACATCTCAGCACCAGATAATAAAGTCTGCACTTTCAAGCCAGCCAATTCTGAACAAAGGATAGCACTATTATTACTATTGTCACAGCTGCCCCAAGCCCTCAATTTCCCTGAAACTGTGGAACCTACCTTGAAACCAAGTGTGTCTCTGGAAAAGGTACATCAGATTAATGGAGACTGGGTCACGTGTTCCCACCCTAGTAATAAAGGAGGCTAGGAAAGTGGATATCTGGCATTTTCAGCTTATCTAGTGAAAATGAGAGATGCTGTAATACATAGAGCATCACTTATCAAGATTCATAAAGTAAGGTAATTCTGAAAAGTTAATAAGCAGGTTAGAAGGTTGGACAGTTATAAGTATACACATATTCAATATTCATCCAACAGTTTGGCCCCAGAAAGAAGAAAGTTTGATGCAGAAATCAACAATTTCTTTAGAACAGAGAAGATTTAAATATAAGAACAGTCAGTGGAAAGGGAGAAATTGAAGATACATCAGAAATAGCAGATATTTAATGACACTGGGCCTATGTATAATCAGGAAATTATGCTACTCAGAGCACAGGTAAGGCAGTTAGCTTTGAAAAGAAAGGAAAGCGAGAGAAGGGTAATTGACTTTTATACAGAGCTTTCTAAATGAAATATGATGCTTGGCATTTGCCTATGTTTTTACATTTATTCATCAATCAATACTATTAAGAATTAGACATTACATACTATCCAAATTAAAATGTTAATAGCATATGCTATAAAGCATCCATTATGTTTCAGATATTATTCTGATTAACTCATTTAATCCTGATAACAACCAGGTGGACAGTGTTATAGACATTTTACAGATGAGAAAACTGAGGTAGTAAAGTCTTCCTACATATCCATAGTTATGTTCAAACCAAGTTTTATCTAATTCCAAGATTCTTTTTAAGGATAAAATAATAAGTAAATTAACAGACATTTAGACAAAATGGAAGTAGTGAAAATAAGCTACTAATAGACAATTTGGGGGAATATTTTGAAACCATAAGACAATGTACTTTTTATTCTCTGTAAATCATATTGACCTACACTTTCTCACTTTTCAACACAATGGCATTTATTTCTGTAGGAAAGGCATATGCATACAGTCTCAGAGAGGTCACTCCTTAGCTTTGAATCTGAATTCTTCCTCCAAATTTGATTCTTTTTTAAGGTCCTTAAAATACATCATCCTGAAAGTCAGGCTTTGTGGGGAAAAAAAAAAAAATTTCTTAAGTTCAAAAAATTTCCTTTACATATCAAGAGCAAGGCTTAGATGTCTGCATTTGCAGTTTTGCTATAAGACACAATACAGAAAGGATAGAGGATATGATATATAAGAAGATAAGTAAGTTTTTGCCACATGGGAAGAGGAAAAGCCACTTTGGTGTTTAAAGGGGCTTGCTGAGAATTGGAAGATATTAGAGCAGGGATAAGATGCTGCAAGATTCTCTGGGGTAACTAAAACTCTAAAAAAGAAACCTGATAATTGGAGATAAAACCAAATAACATGTCTCTAGTTTTGTATCTAACTAAGAAAGTTTCCCTGAGATTGTACCGCTTGTCCACCCTAGTCATCTAAGAGATCCTGGTGAGGGAAACATGTTCTACGTGAACCAATGGGCAGGAAGAGGATTTGGCTTAGGATAAGGAAATCACGGAATGCAGACATCTAGTAAATTAAGGCTACAGCCAGGGCTACAGATTTCAACAATCATACCAAAGAGAAATCCACAAGACTAGACAGGTACTGCAACATGGGCGGGCTGCATTAGCAACTCAGTGACTTGCTCATAGGACAGAAGAGTAAAATCCTTACAGCCAACTCTTCTGCTGCTATAAGGAATACTCATCATTTTAATAATCAAAATAATTTAAATTTAAAAACTCAAATCTCTCAATTAAATGCAAATATTAAATTATGATTCAAAAATTAAAATTAAAATAAATGTTCAATTTGTTTTCCATACATTAAAAAAATCCATATATCTATAAATTGTAAGTTTATATATGTAATATATATGCCTGTATATAAATATATATATAATCCTTTGGGAAGAAACAATTTATAAGCTGAAAGAAGAAAAATAAAACAGTACTAGCCAGATTGTATTTCTCCATGGTTCTCAGGTATTTCATTTGGTTTCACAGAAATATTGGGCCAAGGACACCAGGATATTCAGACAATTTTCAGATGAATTTAAACACTTCCTACACCAACAACTATAATTCAAATGAGGTCATACAGAATAACTTTCTCAACTATTCCCAAATTCAGGTTAGACAATGACTCCAGGCCACTGGAGACCAGATGCTACAGGATGAGAATTATTAGCTTTATCACTAAGTAAATTTTCAGCATCTCCTCTCCTGTCCTAATTAAGAATGAATACACCAGCATCAAAATAAGTACATTCATGTGCTCTAAACCTGATTTTTAGATCCAGGGCACAATACCTCTTAGAATACTTGGATTTTACCTAAATCAAATAAAGAAAATGTGACAGTTATAACCATAAACATTTTTTGATGATGAAGACAAACTGTAATGAATGACCTGATATTGAGCTAAAGTTATGGTAAGTTTTAGGAGCCACCTTTTACCTGCAGATTACCAAAACATTTACTTTCTTCAAAAAAAAATCCATTAACATTTAGGCTCTCTAGAAACCCTACCTATAAATCTAAAATCATTATATACACAGTTTGGGAGGTTTGCAGAGACCTTCCAGAAAACTGAAATTCTAACATCTTAGAATTCTAGCAGGTTAAAATTATTTCTATTTATAACTCTTTTAATCTATTACTCTGGTAATTCCTAGACTCTTCTTGTCATGATTAAGTAACAGATCTTTCTTTCTGGAAGACATATAAATAGGTATGCTAGCACTAACTATCACAATCTTAATAATTATGTGTATATTATGATTTTTCTGATAGGCATGTAACCCAGTTAACATTTTGCTATGTCTACATTTTCTCAGTGTGAGTATAATGCTTGAATCACAAAAGTATCAAGCATACAAGTAGATCATTCATTTGGTTAAATAACATTTATAGAGTATTTCCAGAATATCTACTCAATGTCAGCTAATGACCTAGGACATACCAGCGAACATGACTGAGACCTGCTGCTATTCTACTTTAAGTTCCAGAGTACACCAAATGGCATTAAAAAATATTTATCACTAATTATGAAAAGCGCAATAATAACAATTTACCGAGCACTAGCTATTCCTGCAAATGTGTGATCCATGTAAGAGGTCAACTTTATCATATTTGCCCTCAGTGCTTCCAAACAAGATCTTACAGCTTTGAAAAATTTAGCAAAATAAAATAATCGAAGTAGCAGAAGGTTTGAATAACTTAGTTTAAAATAAATTTAGGATACAATTGCCCAAGAAAATTAAAACACCATAACATCAATACCGAAAAATGACTACTACTACGAATCTGATGTAGTACTGTTATAGAAAATGTTTCATGAAAACTGAGAAGAGAATAAACATTGGTAAGTGCTATAATTGAAGTATTAAAACAATTACAATTTCAAGTTTTACAAAGCACTTGAAAATGATAAGTTTTATACAAAGTTCACACTAGCTAGTAGCTACAGATAAAGAATCATGGTAGATTTTTTTAATACATTTTTTATAAATATAAATTATAATTGTTCCTCTTTAAAGCTTAGCTAAGCAATTTTCTTTTAATCTTGGACTCTTTGCAACTGCTGTAAATGTACTAAGGAAATTCTACACTGGGAAATTGTGAGGTTACTATCATAGAAACATTCAACAAACAACAACAAAAAAACTTCTCATGATTCAAAACATCTGCTACATAAAATTTTCCTTCCTTTGTCTATTTGGGCAAGTTCTATTTTAATTTTATAAAAATAACCAAATTTCAGCCAGGTGCAGTGGCTCATGCCTGTAATCCCAACACTCTGGGAGGCCAAGGTGGGTGCATCATCTGAGGTCAGGAGTTCGAGATCAGCCTGGCCAACGTGGTGAAATCACACCTCTACTAAAAACAGAAAAATTAGCCAGTCCTGGTGGCAGAACGCTTGTAACACAAGCTACTCATGAGGCTGTGGAAGGAGAATCTCTTGAACCCAGGAGGCAGAGGTTGCAGTGAGCTGAGATCGCACCATTGCAGTCCAGGATGGGCGACAAGAGTGAAATTCTGTCTCAAAAATAAAAAATAACAAAACAACAAAATTTATTGATTTCTACATTCATAATTTACTTTTATTTCACAGAGTTTGTATTATCAAACAACCATCCAGGGAAACATCTTAAGTTCTTTTATACTTTGTTTTTATTTAGTTACTTATTTTTATTTAAAAAATGAGAAATTTTATTTGGACGGCAATTTTGAAAATCCCTTCCAGACTTAAAATCCCATGATTAATACTACCCAGGTAAAAAGAAACAGACAGATATGCATTCAATAAGAAAACTAGCAGAGACAGGTTCCAAGATGGCTGAATAGGAACAGCTCCAGTCTATAGCTCCCAGGGCGTGAGCAATGCAGAAGAGGGGTGATTTCTGCATTTCCAACTGAGGTACCAGGTTCATCTCACTGGTGCTTGTCAGAGAGTGGGTACAACCCACGGACCATGAGCCCACGCAGAGTGGCCCACTGCCTCACCCAGGAAGCACAAGAGGTCAGGGAATTCCCTTTCCTAGCCAAGGGAAGCTGACAGAAGGTACGTGGACAATCGGGGCACTCCTGCCCTGATACTGTGCTTTTTCAATGATCTTAGCAAAGGGCACACCAGGAGATTATATCCCGTGCCTGGCTAGGAGGGTCCCATGTCCCAGGAGCCTCGCTCACTGCTAGCACAGCAGTCTGAGATCAAACTGCAAGACAGCAGCCAGGCTAGGGGAGGGGCACCCGCCATTGCTGTGGCTTGAGTAGGTAACCAAAGTGGCCCAGAAGCTCAAACTGGGTGGGGCCCACAACAGCTCAAGGAGGCCTGCATGCCTCTGTAGTCTCCACCTTGGTGGGCAGGGCATAGCTGAACAAAAGGCAGCAGAAACTTCTGCAGACTTAAACATCCTGGTCTGACAGCTCTGAAGAGAGTAGTGGTTCTCCCAGTATGGAGTTTGAGATCTGAGAACTGACAGACTGACTCCTCAAGTGGGTCTCTGACCCCTGAGTAGCCTAACTGGGAGGCACCTCCCAGTAGGGGCCAATTGACACCTCATCCGGCCAGGTGCCCCTCTGAGACAAAGCTTCCAGAGGAAGGATCAGGCAGAAACATCTGCTGTTCTGCAATATTTGCTGTTCTGCAGCCTCCACTGGAGATACCCAGACAAACAGTCTAGAGTGGACCTCTAGCAAACTCCAATAGACATGCAGCTGAGGGTCATGATAGTTAGAAGGAAAACTAACAAACAGAAAGGACATCCACACCAAAACCCCATCTGTACGTCACCATTATCAAAGACCAAAGGTAGATAAAACCACAAAGATGGGAAGAAACCAGAGCAGAAAAGCTGTAAATTCTAGAAATCAGAGCTCCTCTTCTCCTCCAAAGGAACGTAGCAACTCTCCAGCAATGGAACAAAGCTGGACAGAGAATGACTTTGACAAGTTGAGAGAAGAAGGCTTCAGACAAACAGTAATACCAGACTTCTCCGTGCTAAAGGAAGACGTTCAAACCCATCGCTGAGAAGCTAAAAACCTTGAAAAAGATTAGACAAATGACTAACTAGAATAAGCAGCATAGAGAAGATTTTAAATGACCTCATGGAACTGAAAAGCATGGCTTGAGAACGACGTGACACATGCACAAGCTTCAGTAGACAATTTGATCAAGAAGAAAGGGTATCAGGGATTGAAGACCAAATGAATGAAATGAAGTGAGAAGAGAAGTTTAGAGAAAAAAAAAGAATAAAAAAAAAAAAAATGAACAATACCTCCAAGAAATATGGGACTATGTGAAAAGACCAAATCTACATCTGATTGGTGTACCTGAAAGTGATGGAGAGAATGAAACCAAGTTGGAAAACACTCTTCAGAGTATTATTCAGGAGAATTTCCCCAATCTAGCAAAGGCAGGCCAACATTCAAATTCAGGAAATACAGAGAACACCACAAAGATACTCCTTGAGAAGAGCAACTCCAAGACACATAATTGTCAGATTCACCAAAGTCGAAATGAAGGAAAAAATGTTAAGGGTAGCCAGAGAGAAAGGTCGGGTTACACACAAAGGGAAGCCCATCAGACTAACAGGAGATCTCTCAGCAGAAACTCTACAAGCCAGAAGAGAGTGGGAACCAATATACAACATTATTAAAGAAAAGAATTTTCAACCGAGAATTTCATATCCAGAAAAAATAAGCTTCATAAGAGAAGGAGAAATAAAATCCTTCACAGACAAGCAAATGCTGAGAGATTTTGTCACTACAGGACTGCCTTATGAGAGCTCCTGAAGGAAGCACTAAACATGAAAGGAACAATTGGTACCAGCCACTGCAAAAACATGACAAATTGTAAAGACCCATTGATGCTAGGAAGAAACTACATCAAATAATGAGCAAAATAACCAACTAACATCAAAATGATAGGATCAAATCCACACATAACAAAATTAACCTTAAATTTAAATAGGCTAAATGCCCCAATTAAAAGACACAGACTGGCAAATTGGATAAAGAGTCAAGACTCATCAGTGTGCTGTATTCAGGAGACCCATATCATGTACAGAGACAAACATAGGCTCAAAATAAACGGATGGAAGAAGATCTACCAAGCAAACGGATAATAAAAAAGAGCAGGGGTTACAATACTAGACTTTGATAAAAAATAAAAATAAAAAAAAAAACACTTTAAACCAACAAAGATCAAAAGAGACAAAGGCCATTACATAATGGTAAAGGGATCAATTCAACAAGAAGAGCTAACTATCCTAAATATACATGCACCCAATACAGAGGCACCCAGATTCATAAAGCAAGTCCTTAGAGACCCACAAAGAGACTTAGACTCACACACAATAATAATGGGAGACTTTAACACCCCATTGTCAATATTAGACAGATCAACGAGACAGAAAGTTAACAAGGATATCGAGGACTTCTACTCAGCTCTGCATCAAGGGGACCTAGTAGACATCTACAGAACTCTCTACCCCAAATCAACAGAATATACATTCTTCTCAGCACCACATCACACTTATTCCAAAACTGACCACATAGTTGGAAGTAAAGCACTCCTCAGCAAATGCGATGGAAAATAAATCACAACAAACTGTCTCTCAGACCACAGTGCAATCAAACTAGAACTCATGATTAAGAAACTCACTCAAAACCACTCAACTACATGGAAACTGAACAACCTGCTCCTGAATGACTACTGGGTACATAACGAAATGAAGGCAGAAATAAAGATGTTCTTTGAAACCAATGAGAACAAAGACACAATATACCAGAATCTCAGGGACACATTTAAAGCAGAGTGTAAAGGGAAATTTATAGCACTAAGTGCCCAGAAGAGAAAGCAGGAAGGATCTAAAACTGACACCCTAACATCACAATTAAAAGAATTGGAGAAGCAAGAGCAAACACATTCAAAAGCTAGCAGAAGGCAGGAAATAACTAAGATCAGAGCAGAACTGAGGGAGATAGAGACACAAAAAACCCTTCAAAAAATCCGCAAATCCAGGAGCTGATTTTTTGAAACGATCAACAAAATTGATAGACCGCTAGCAAAACTAATAAAGAAGAAAAGAGAAAAGAATCAAATAGATGCAATTAAAAAAAGATAAAGGGGATATCACCACCAATCCCAAGGAAACACAAACTACCATCAGAGAACACTATAAACACCTCTATGCAAATAAACTAGAAAATCTAGAAGAAATGGATAAATTCCTGGACACATACCTGCTACCAAGATTAAACCAGGAAGAAGTTAAATTGCTGAATAGACCAATAACAGACACCAAAATTGAGGCAAAAACTAACAGCCTACCAACCAAAAAAAGTCCAGGAACAGAAGGATTTACAGCCAAATTCTACCAGAGGTACAAAGAGGAGCTGGTACATTCCTTATGAAATTATTCCAATCAATAGAAAAAGAGGAATTCCTCCCTAACTCATTTTATGAGCCCAGCATCATCTTGATACCAAAGCCAGGCAGAGACACAACAAAAAAAAGAGAATTTTAGACAAATATCCCTGATGAACATTGATCTGAAAATCCTCAATAAAATATTGGCAAACCAAATCCAGCAGCACATCAAAAAGCTTATCCACCATGATCAAGTTGGCTTCATCCCTGGGATGCAAGGCTGGTTCAACATACGCAAATCAATAAACGTTATCCATCATATAAACAGAACCAAAGACAATAAACACATGATTATCTCAATTGATGCAGAAAAGGCCTTTGACAAAATTCAGGAGCCCTTCATGCCAAAAACTCTCAATAAATTAGGTATTGATGGGATGTATCTCAAAATAATAAGAGCTATTTATGACAAACCCACAGCCAATATCATACTGAATGGGCAAAAACTGGAGGAATTCCCTTTGAAAACTGGCACAAGAAAGGGATGCCATCTCTCACCACTCCTATTCAACATAGTGTTGGAAGTTCTGGCCAGGGCAATCAGGCAAGAGAAACAAATAAAGGGTATTCAATTAGGAAAAGAGGAAGTCTAATTGTTCATTTGCAGATGGCATGATCTCAGCCCAAAATTTCCTTAAGCTGATAAGCAACTTCAGCAAAGTCTCAGGATACAAAATCAATGTACAAAAATCACAAGCATTCTTATACACCAGTAACAGACAAACAGAGAGCGAAATTATGAGTGAACTCCCAATCACAATTGCTTCAAAGAGAATAAAATACCTCGGAATCCAACTTACAAGCGATGTGAAGGACCTCTTCAATTAGAACTATAAACAACTGCTCAACAAAATAAAAGAGGACACAAACAAATGGAAGAACTTTCCATGCTCATGGATAGGAAGAATAAATATTGTGAAAATGGCCATACGGCCCAAGGTAATTTATAGATTCAGTGCCATCCCCATCAAGCTACCAATGACTTTCTTCACAGAATTAGAAAAAAAATGCTTCGAAGTACATATGGAACCAAAAAAGAGGCCGCATTGCCAAGACAATCCTAAATCAAGAGAACAAAGCTGGAGGCATCACACTACCTGACTTCAAACCATACTACAAGGCTACAGTAACCAAAACAGCATGGTACTGGTACCAAAAGAGAAAAAGAGACCAATGGAACAGAACAGAACCTTGAGAAATAATACCAGACATCTACAACCATCTGATCTTTGACAAACCTGACAAAAACAAGAAATGGGGAAAATATTCCCTATTTACAAAACAGTGCTGGGAAAACTGGCTAGCCAGATGTGGAAAGCTGAAACTTGATCCCTTCCTTACACCTTATAAAAAAGTTAATTCAAGATGGATTAAAGACTTAAATCTTAGATCTAAACCATAAAAACCCTAGAAGAAAACCTAGGCAATACCATTCACGACATAGGCATGGGCAAGAACTTCATGACTAAAACACCAAAAGCAACGGCAACAAAAGCCAAAATTGACAAACAGGATCTAATTAAACTAAAGAGCTTCTGCACAGCAAAAGAAACTACCATTAGAGTGAACGGGCAACCTACAGAATGGGAAAAAATTTTTACAATTTACCCATCTGACAAAGTGCTAATATCCAGAATCTACAAAGAACTTAAACAAATTTACAAGGAAAAATCAAACAACCCCATCAAAAAGTGGGCAAATGGCATGAACAGACACTTCTCAAAAGAAGACATTTATGCAGCCAACAGACACATAAACAAATGCTCATCATCACTGGTCATCAGACAACTGCAAATCAAAACCATAATGAGATACCATCTCACACGAGTTAGAATGGTGATCATTAAAATGTTAGGAAACAACAGGTGCTGGAGAGAGTGTGGAGAAATAGGAACACTTTTAAACTGTTGGTGGGACTGTAAACTAGTTCAACCATTGTGGAAGATGGTGTGGCGATTCCTCAAGGATCTAGAACTAGAAATACCATTTGACCCAGACATCCCATAACTGGGTATAGACTCAAAGGATTATAAATCATGCTGCTATAAAGATACATGCACATGTGTGTTTATTGTGGCACTATTCACAATAGCAAAGACCTGGAACCAACCAAAATGTCCATCAATGATAGACTGGATTAAGAAAATGTGGCACATATACACCATGGAATACTATGCATCCATAAAAAAGGATAAGTTCATGTCCTTTGTAGGGACATGGATGAAGCTGGAAACCATCCTGAGCAAACTATCACAAGGGCAGAAAATCAAATACCGTGTGTTCTTACTCATAGGTGGGAACTGAATAATGAGAACACTTGGACGCAGGATGGGGAACATCATACACCAGGGCCTGTGGTGGCTTGGGGGAATGGGGGAGGGATAACATTAGGAGGTATACCTAATGTAAATGACGAGTTAATGGGTGCAGTACACCAACATGGTACATGTATACGTATGTAACAAACCTGCACATTGTGTACATGTACCCTGGAACTTAAAGTATAATAAAAAAAAAAAAAAAGAAAGAAAGAAAGAAAAGTAGCATAGGGCCTACGAGGAGCTTAATAAATTCTTTGAAATGAATACATGCTTGAAGAATCATCATATAAATTAACTCAGATGATCTGATTTTTTTTTTTTTTTTTGGAAACAGTCTTGCTCTATCACCCAGGCTGGAGAGCAGTGGCAAGATCCCGGCTCACTCCAAGCTCCACCTCCCAGGTTCACGCCATTCTCCTGCCTCAGCCTCCCGAATAGCTGAGACTACAGGTGCTCACCATGGCGCCCGGCTAAATTTTTTGTATTTTCAGTAGAGACGGGGTTTCACCATGGTCTCTCTCTCCTGATCTCTTGATACACCCCCCTTGGCCTCCCAAAGTGCTGGGATTACAGGTGTGAGCCACCACGCCTGGCCACATGATTTGATTTTTATCAACGGTATAACACATTAAACATTAGATAGTAGGATAATCATTTTAAAACATTTATTTTTAGTAGTACAACTTATGCAAATTATAATGTATAGTAGCTTGGTCAAAATTTTTTTGGTCAAAATACCTAATGCATGTGGGGCTTAAAACCTAGATGATGGGTTGATGGGTGCAGCAAACCATCATGGCACATGTATACCTATGTAACAAACCTGCACGTCCTACACATGCATCCCAGAACTTAAAGTAAAATTAAAATTAAAATTTATATTTAAAAAATGTCCATCAAAATCTGTCATGATTTTGGAAATGAGTTATAATTAGATTCTTCCATCAAGAAATCTATATCATAAATCAGGAATAGCATACTGAGGTGTTAAAAATGTACAGTACATTAATATAATAATGAGAATACAAAATAAATGTCTCAAAATATGAAGAGCATAGCCTTCAAACTATGTTTAAAAAACAAGAAGGAAAGAAAAGACTGCCATCCAAAACAGAATCTGTTATTTAAGGTGTCAGTGATTTAACTCTTTAAACAGTTTTTCAAAATGATGTGATGTTAATGTTGTTCAGAATTCTCAATAGTACTTATCCTTTTCAAATCCTTAAGCTTCAAGATCCCTTCAGTTAATGGGAAATATATTTGGCATTAGAGGTACTTTTGTTTATTCTTCTTTCTAATTTATCTTCAATAGATTGTGTAGTTATGTAAAGTTTGTTCAAATATATAAACAAAAATTACAATTTTTTAAGACTATTGAAAAATTGACAAAATCCAGTGTACATTTAGCTGTCCCTTTTTTGCTAATTGGCTCTAATTCATTAAAGATCTGTTGGAGAATAGTTAATATAAAATATGTCTATTGGGTTATTTTCTACCATTTGTTCTTCTCTTTTCATCCTTTTTTAGTGAAGAAACAAAATAAGAAGTCAAAGTAGAGGTACCCTGTCATACACTCAGGAAGTAGAGCATTAAAGTGGCTAATTCCAGGCTTTCTAGAGAGAATAGTGACACGTATACTCCAGTCTTTTCCTGGAATGTATCAAAATCTCTGAATGCCTCTGAAATACTCTTATCACTTTTTTTTTTTTTTTTTTTTTTTTTTTTTTTGTGAGGGAGTCTCGCTCTGTCACCCAGGCTGGAGTGCAGTGGCACGATCTAGGATCACTTCAACCTCCACCTCCCAAGTTCAAGCAATTCTCCTGCCTCAGCCTCCTGAGTAGCTGGGACTATAGGCACCTGCCACCACGCCCAGCTAATTTTTTTTGTATTTTCAGTAGAGACGGGGTTTCACTGTGTTATCCAAGATGGTCTCGATCTCCTGACCTCGTGATCCGCCCACCTCGGTCTCCCAAAGTGCGGGGATTACAGGCGTGAGCCACCGCGCCCGGCCCCTCTTATCACTTTTCTTAATATCTTTCTGAATTTTTCGTTTACTAATTTCTATTACCTATGAGACTGAAATCATTTGAGCAAACATTTACTCAATTCCTTTAAAGACAGTCCAAACAAATTTATCAAAATCTTCGTCTTAACATCACATGTAATTACTTAGCATAGCTCTTAAAAGTAGTCACAAGTCAGTAAGTATATGCTGATTCCATAAAAATTTCATCTTGATGATCAACAGGGCCAAAAGATAAATGTAAATCACATGTTCTTTCTATTTAATCAGTATGGTTTCTCAATAATCTAAATGTATTACCAGATTAGGCAAATTATAATCAAATGTGCTATTGATGACATGCAAACTGCATTCTGGAGATTTAAAGATAAAACAACTTTTTTTCCACTTTCGTATTTTAAATATATTTTTAGATATCAGTATGTTTAATACGTTTCTAAGAGTTTAGCAATATTTGTATTTTTTTAATTAATATAGTCTATTTATTATGATAGATTGTATTAAGCCCAAACCAACAAAAGATGTGTCACATAAAGATTTTATTTTCTTCATCCCCCACTAACTCTTCTAAGAGGAAAACCCTTGGATGAAAATAAAGTAGGCTGAATGTGTAGAAATACTGCTTCTGCCTCATGTTTTATGTGTCTGTTGATATCAGAAGAGTCTGACTAGGGTGGTGTGATGACAAAATGAAGCATCATGTATACAGCACTCAGCAAAGTATCTGGCATGTGAGATGTTGTCGAATGAATATTAATCATTGCTTTCAAAGTCCTTGAAGAGCTAGCCAGAAGCCTTCCTTCATAGCCTCATGAACTTGATCCTTCCACCTACCTAGCTTTTAGACAAGCCACATGGACTAAGCAACATTTCCCAGAGCTTTCAGGCTTCTGGACCTTCACTCATGCTGTTGCCTTCTCCTAGAATGCCTTTCTATCAATGCATCCATATGGAAAATTCCACGAAGACACAGTTTTATTATTAAGCTCTCCTTTTTTCTCTCCATAACACTCTGGTTGAACAAAATTTCTTTTAACACTATGTATACCCCTACTCTTCCAGTTTATTTTGACACTTTAAGAGACTACACAATGAGGCTGGGCACGGTGGCTCACGCTTGTAATCCCAGCACTTTGGGAGGCTGAGGCAGGTGAATCACCTGAGGTCAGAAGTTCAAGACCAGCCTGGTCCACATGGTGAAACCCCATCTCTACTAAATATACAAAAATTAGCCGGGCATGGTGGCAGTCACCTGTAATCCCAGCTACTCGAAAGGCTGAGGCAGGGGAATTGCATAAACCCGTGAGGCGGAGGTTGCAGTGAGCCAAGATCATGCCATTGCGCTTCAGCCTGGGCAACAAGAGAGAAAACTTCATCCAAAAAAAAAAAAATACAAAAAATACAAAAAATACCAAAAAAAAGAGACTACACAATGAAATAAGATGAGAGGATCTAGAGTTCTGATTTCTAAATTCACATTTATTAGTAATATGTGATATGACATTGCAAGGGTCATGGGTGTTCTTATATCATCACTTCATTCCATATGAGGTTTTAAATTAATATCTATTTATATCAATGGGTTGTTATAAAAGGTAAAACAATGCAAGGTGCTTTGCAATGTATAATGTTATCGAATCATAGGAATTTTTATTTTATTGAATATAAAGAAGATCAGAATATATTTGGGGAAAAATAAGCCAAAAAAGCAAAAGTTAGACCCTGAATATTTCAAAGACAACATCATAAAAGTTTAAATGGATTAAAATAATAAAAAACAATATTAACATGTATTAAACCTGTCCTATTCAAAATTATTATTTTTCATGGTGACAGTTTTATGAATCATAGGTTAACAAAATAATTATGTATACTAGATTATTTTATTACATCCAATTGTCAGGTGAATATCATATTCAAATTTTGCCTGGATATTCCACTCTTTTATATGAGATATATAATTTAGGTAAAAAAGTAGTATAGAGAAGTGTCATATTCCTAGGAATGAAAAATTGAGCTCAATGGAATCAAATTATGTGAGGCCTGGGGTACTATAATAGTTTAGACAAAACTATGGAAACAGAAATTCCAGGATACTATGTATATTTATATGTTAAGTAGGTAAAAGGTAAGTTATGCTGATAATTAAAGTCCATTTCAGAAACACTTCTGTGACTTTTAATACTTCTGTGACTTCTGAATCAATCAGTGTTCATTTTGCTTACTCTGTGACTCAGCCAAGTTTCAGCATTAATTTAGGAAGCTAGACTACTCAAGAGAAACCTCTCTAAAATTAAGCAAACAGATGTCTGCTGATATCGTTTGCTAAGTAATTATTTATACCAAACAATTAGTTGAACTTGTGTAAACAATAACTTAGACTTTTAGATTTCTAGGCATAATTTTATAGCTGAAATATGCAGCTCTATTTTCCTGTCAGAGGAAAAGAGGAACTACTTAGGGATGAAAAATATTTAATATATGTCCATAATTAGAGTTTCTTTCTAGCTTTAGAACCCTGTTTTGAATGTGATAATGTTATTATACTGATTACTTTGCAAATATGTTTCTATTCTATTTTGTAAAAAAAAAAAAGTTTGTCCTACACATAAATACATTAGATATCCTCCCTTGCAAAGACTTCAACATGTGCATTGTTTATATAGCAGTACTCAGAAATCATTTAGGAATCAGGAGAGGCCATGTGGCCAGCAGTTTCTCATTTTGCTCAGGCATGGCACCCAAGGCTGGGTTGTGCATAGGAAGCCAGTTAAAGATCATATAACTTTACCATGTCCAGTAAGCTGTATAGTATCAGCAGTTGCCTTAGAAAATGGTTGATCATTTCCCAGATAATAATATGGTGGGTTCCTTGCTGGTTGGTAGGTTCCAGGCATGTGTTGTAAAATCAGGGGACAATTAAGTGATATGAATTTCTCCAGCTCACCAAATAGGTCAATTATGGATAATATTGTGGGTGTGTAATCTTTACAATGAGTTTCTACTAAAAATGATATTTTAGTTTCTTCTACTTTTAGGGAGAAAACATGAATAATAAACTTTAAAATATCAATTTACATAAACTGTCAAAAGTGGTTCAAGTCTAGAGCTGCCTTGAATCAGGTTCTATTACCCTCAAGAAAATTTCACACCCAGTCACACTTATCTCCCTTTCTCTGAGAGGTTACTGATGATGTTTCTCATTTTAGTAATAAATAACACAGTCATGTGTTTTCAGAAGAAGTACAACTTCTGCATTTGTTTGTATCTGTCATTTTTTGCTTCATTGGCATATGCTTTTCTTGCTCCTTTTTATTAGATTTGTATATAGTGCCTGATTTACCATGCATCTGTAATAAGAATGAGTAGCTGCATATTTAATTTAAGGATTAATTTAAGGATTGGATTTGTCTTGATGTATCAAAATATTCAAATAACAGGTTATCACATACAATAGAGTTTTTTTTTTTTTTTTTTTTTTTCATCTTACAAAACCTCGCATCTGGAAGTAGGCATTTAGGTCTAAGGTAATGACTTAAGATGTCAGGATCTTTTAGATCCTTCCAGCTTTTATAAGTTTTAAGACAGTTCCTGCAGCTTTAGACATTATGTCTATAGTTTATACAGAAGCAAATGAATATGTGAAAGTCAAAAAGAACACAGATCAGTCAGTGAAATGTGCCTCTTTTTTAAAAGAGGTTTCAACTTGTATTTGACCCATAGTGACTACAACAGTGGGAGAAATCCAACAGTAATTGAAAGTAGGCTTAGATGTGGAATTTTTAATCGACCATATTGACTTTAACAATACAATTGAATTCTATCATGCAAGAAAATGGGATAGGTAACCAGCAATTTCTGCCACAGGATCAACTAAGAACAGGTAAATTTGCAAGAAGAGCAGCCATAATTGTTTGTAAAAGCATATTATTTATCTGTTAGGTTACATTATGTTATTAAACATATAATGATAAACGTGGCAAGGTAGAAAGAGACTCAAATTTCAACCTAGGCTCCACTGGAAATCAACTGTGTAAATTTAGGTAAATCATATATATTCCCTTAGCCACAGGAAACTAGTTTCCTCCGTTCTAGTTTCCTCAGTTCTGGAAGTCACCCCTTCTATCTATAAACATTAAGCAAACAGTTACATAATTGAAAACACACTCAAACTGTTAAAAAAAAAATGCAATTGTAATCACAATTCGATTTACATATTTACATAAAGTAAGTTTTATGTTACAGATTGCTTTATGTTTAATAACACAAAAATAAGATATTGCACTTAAGTATTGCAATTCTTGGCTGGGATCAGTGGCTCATGCTTATAATCCCAGCACTTTGGGAGGCTGAGGCAGGTGGATAACTAGGTCAGGAGTTTAAGACCAGCCTGGCCAAGATGGTGAAACCCCATCTCTACTGAAAACACAAATATTAGCTGGGCATGGTGACGGGCACTTGTAATCCCAGCTAGTCGGGAGGCTGAGGCAGGGAATTGCTTGAACCCAGGAGGCGGAGGTTATAGTGAGCCGAGATTGCACCACTGCACTCTAGCCTGGGTGACAGAGTGAGACTGTGTCAAAAAAAAAAAAAAAAAAAAAAAAAAAAAAAAAAAAAAAAAAAAAAAGAAAAGAAAGAAAGAAAGAAAGAAAGAAAAAAGTATTGCAATTCTTGTCATGTATTTAATTTTTATACTTATTCAAATATGAGAAACAAAAAACTGAATATCAGTAAATAAAAAGTAATGACAAAAATACATTTACTTAGGGGACAATATGTATTTTATAGATATTTGTCATCGTACTTTAGGGAGTAAAACCAATCTTAACATACCATACAACTATTCTTAACAGTGTTGTATTTTATTATCTGTCATTTTTTATTTGCACCATTTAATATCTATAATTTCTTCTACTTTAACATTTTAGCTTATCTTTGTAAATTCTATCAGAAAACTATTCAAAATAGGGTTTTCCAGGTTTAAAAAAATTATTTCTGCCCAGTAGAATGAAGTGAGCACAAAAATAAAAAAATAAAGTAAACAAATGAAAGCATTAATTGTTTACACATAAATCTTTCAAAGTTCTCTTTATTTAGAGCTAGTTTTGTGGTTAAAAAACAACAATTACATTTTCAATAAAAATATTTTCTCATTTAATTTTATACTACTAATGACTTACCACAAAATAAAGAGAGTAAAAATTAAAATATCTAAACGTATTACTCTGATGTTTAAAAACTGACTTATAAATCAGAATGATTAAGTTTGCTTGGTATATTGTTTTATAAGCCTCATCTTAAACAACATTTTTAAAAGTAGATGCTTATATGGTGTCACTGTTATTTACTCATGGCCCACTGATAGGTAATTAGATGTTCTATTTGGCAATCTTCTTGATTAGAGCAACTAACATTGGTTAAAATGCACATTTGGGTAATGGGAAAGAGCATGTCTATTTCAATCATTTTTTTTTTAATCACCAGTATATAGTACAGTGAATGACACACAGTCGGTGCTCAACAAATATTTGCTGAATTAATGAACAGATGAAATAACAAATGACAACTTATTAGACAAAATGTAGATTTTTAATAATTTAATAATTCTTGTGTCAACCAATGTCTCTTGCAAAATCATTTACCACTTAGATACAACCAAATTTCACTATTACATTTAATTTTGAAGATTGGCTCACTTCTGTATCTGATGTAACTCATAAAACTGTAACTTTTTAAAAATCTTAAAATGTTAGCTTTAATTGGATTCCATTCCAAGATGGCCAAGTAGGAACAGATCTGGTTTATAGATCCCAGCATGATCAATGCAGAAAACGGTGATTTCTGCATTTCCAACTGAGGTGCCTAGTTCATTTCACTGGGACTGATTGGACAGTAGGTGCAGCCCATGGAGGGCAAGTCAAAGCACGGTGGGACATTGCCTTACCCGGGAAGCACAAGGGGTTGGAAGATTTCCCTTTCCTAGCCAAGGGAAGCCATGACAGACTGTACCTGGAAAATCGGGACAATCTCACCCAAATACTGTGGTTTTCCAACTGTAAACAGCACATCAGCAGATTATATCATATGCCTGGTTCAGTGGGTCCCATTCCCATGGAACCTTGCTCACTGCTAGTGCAGCAGTCTGGCAGGGGTTAGGTTGCAGGGGGGCGGGGGGGTGTCTGCCATTGCTGAGGCTTGAGTAGGTAAACAAAGCAGCTGGGGAAGCTGGAACTGGACAGAGCCCAGCGCAGCTCTGCAAGGCATGCTGCCTCTATAGACCCCACCTATGGTGGCAGGGCATAGTTGAAGAAATGGCAGCAGAAACTTCTGCAGATTTAAACATCCCTGTCTGACAGTCTGAAGAGAGCAGTAGTTCCCCCCAGCACGGTGTTTGAGCTCTGAGAACAGACAGACTGACTCCTCAAGTGGGTCCCTGACCCACATGTAGCCTAACTGGGAGACATCTCCCAGGAGGGGCCAACTGACACCTCATACAGGTGGATGCCCCTCTGAGACAAAGCTTCCAGAGAATGAACCAGGCAGCAATATTTGCTGTTCTGCAACCTCCACTGGTTATACCTAGGCAAACAAGTCCTAGAGTGGACCTCCAGCAAACTCCAACAGACCTGCAGCTGAGGGACCTGACTGTTAGAAGAAAAACTAGCAAACAGAAAGGAATATCATCAACGCCAACAAAAAGGACATCCGAACTAAAACCCCATCTGTAGATCATTAGCATCAAAGACCAAAGGTAGATAAAACCACAAAGATGGGGAGAAACCAGAGCAGAAAAGCTGAAAATTCTAAAAACTAGAGTGCCTCTACTCCTCCAAAAGATTGCAGCTCCTCGCCATCAATGGAACACGGCTGGAGGGAGAATGGCTTTGATGAGCTAACAGAAGTAGGCTTCAGAAGGTTGGTAATAACAAACTTCTCCAGGCTAAAGGTGGGTGTTCAAACCCATTGCAAAAAAGCTAAAAACATTGAAAATAGATTAGATGAATGGATAACTAGACTAAGCCATGTAGAGAAGTCCTTAAATGACCTGATAGAGCTGAAAACCATGGTGCGAGAACTATGTGATGCATGCACAAGTTTCGATAGCCAATTCGATCAAGTGGAAGAAAGGGTATCAGTGATTGAAGATGAAAATTAATGAAATAAAGTGAGAGGAGAAGTTTAGAGAAAAAAGAGTAAAAAGAAATGAACAAAGCCTCCAAGAAATATGAGATAATGTGAAAAGGCCAAGTCTGTGACTGATTGGTGTACCTGAAAGTGACAGGGAGAATGGAATCAAGTAGGAAAACACTCTTCAGGATATTATCCAGGAAAACTTTCCCAACCTAGCAAGGCAGGCCAACATAAAAATTCAGGAAATACACAGACCACCACAAAGATACTCCTCAAGAAGAGCAACTCCAAGACACATAATTCTCAGATTCGCCAAGGTTGAAATGAAGGAAAAAATGTTAAGGGCAGCCACAGAGAAAGGTGGAGTTACCCACAAAGGGAAGCTCATCAGACTAACAGTGGATCTCTCAGCAGAAATCCTACAAGCCAGAAAAGTAGGTAAACAAAGTAGGGGCCAATATTCAATATTCTTAAAGAAAAGAATTTTCAACCCAGAATTTCATATCCAGAAAAACTAAGCTTCGTAAGTGAAGGAGAAATAAAATCATTTACAGACAAGCAAATTTTGAGAGATTTTGTCACCACCAGGCCAGCCTTATGAGAGCTCCTGAAGGAAGCACTAAACATAGAAAGGAAAAACTGGTACCAGCCACTGCAAAATCATGCCAAATGGTAAAAAACTATTGATGCCTGGAAGAAACTGCATCAACTAACGAGCAAAATAACCAGCTAACATAATGACAGGATTAAATTTACACATAACAAAATTCACCTGAAATGTAAATGGGCTAAATGCCCCAATTAAAAGACACAGACTGGCAAATTGGATAAAGAGTCAAGATTCATCAGTGTGCTGTATTCAGGAGACCCATCTCATGTGCAGAGACACAGAGACACACATAGGTTCAAAATAAAGGGATAGAGGAAGACCTACCAAGCAAATGGAAAGTATAAAAAAAAAAAAAAAAAAAAAAAAAAAAAAAACAAGGGTTGCAATTCTAGTCTGATAAAATACACTTTAAAACAACAAAGATCAAAAGAGACAAAGAAGGCCATTACATAATGGTAAAGGGATCAATTCAACAAGAAGAGCTAACTATCCTAAATATATATGAACCAAATATGTATTTGATTCATAAAGCACCCAGATTCATAAAGCAAGTCCTTAGAGACCCACAAAGAGACTTAGACTCCCATACAATAATAATGGGAGACGTTAACACCCCATTGTCAATATCAGACAGATCAACAACACAGAAGGTTAACCAGGACATCCAGGACTTGGACTCAGCTCTGCACCAAGCAGACCAAATAGACATCTACAGAACTCTCCACCCCAAATCAACAGAATATACATTCTTCTCAACACATCACACTTATTCCAAAATTGACCACATAGTTGGAAGCAAAGCACTCCTCAGCAAATATAAAAGAACAGAAATCACAACAAACTGTCTCTCAGACCACAGTGCAATCAAACTAGAACTCATGATTAAGAAACTCACTCAAAACCACACAAATACTGGAAACAGAACAACCTGCTTCTGAATGACTACTGGGTACATAACGAAATGAAGGCAGAAATAAAGATGGTCTTTGAAACCAATGAGAACAAAGACACAATGTATCAGAATCTCTGGGACGCATTTAAAGCAGGGTGTAGAGGGAAATTTATAGTACTAAGTGCCCACAAGAGAAAGCAGGAAGGATCTAAAATTGACACCCTAACATCACAATTAAAAGAACTAGAGAAGCAAGAGCAAACACATTCAAAAGCCAGCAGAAGGCAAGAAATAACTAAGGACAGAGTAGAACTGAAGAAGATAGAGAAACAAAAAGCCCTTCAAAAAATCAAGTGAATCCAGGAGGTGGTTTTTTGAAAAGATCAAAAACATTGATAGAACACTAACAAGACTAACAAAGAAGAGAGAAGAATCAAATAGATGTAATAAAAAATGACAAAGGGGATATCACCAATGACCCCACAGAAATGCAAACTACCATCAGAATACTATAAACACCTCTATGCAAACAAACTACAAAATCTAGAAGAAATGGATAAATTCCTGGACATATACACCTTCCTATGACCAAAGCAGGAAGAAGTTGAATCTCTGAACAGACCAATAACAGGTTCTGAAACTGAGACAATAATTAATAGCCTACCAACCAAAAAAAGTCCTAATTCTCCAAAGAGAATTTTAGACCAATATCCCTAATGGACATTGATGTGAAAATACTCAGTAAAATACTGGAAAACCGAATCCAGCAGCACATCAAAAAGCTTACCAGCACAATCAGGTTGGCTTCATCCCTGGGGTGCAAGACTGGTTCAAAATATGCAAACCAATAGATGTAATCCATCACATAAACAGAACCAATGACAAAAACCACATGACTATCTCAATAGATGCAGAAAAGCCCTTCAACAAAATTCAACAGTCCTTCATGCTAAAAACTCTCAATAAACTAGGTATTGATGGAACGTATGTCAAAATAATAAGAGCTATTTATGACAAACCCACAGCCAATATCATACTGAATGGGCAAAAACTGGAAGCATTCCCTTTGAAAACTGGCACAAGAAAGGGATGCCATCTCTCACCACTCCTATTCAACATAGTGTTGGAAGTTCTGGCCAGAGCAATCAGGCAGGAGAAAGAAATAAAGTGTATTCAATTAGGAAAAGAGGAAGTCTAATTGTCCCTGTGTGCAGATGACATGATTGTGCGTTTAGAAAACTGCATCGTCTCAGCCCAAAATCTTCTTAAGTTGATAAGTAACTTCAGCAAAGCCTCAGGATACAAAATCAATATGCGAAAATCACCAGCCTTCCTGTAAACCAATAACAGACAGAAAGCCAAATCATGAGTGAATTCCCAATCCCAATTGCTTCAAAGAGAATAAAATACCTAGAAATCCAACTTACAAGGGATACGAAGGACCTCTTCAAAGAGAACTACAAACCACTGCTCAACGAAATAAAAGAGGACACAAGCAAATGGAAGAACATTCCATGCTCATGGAAAGGAAGAATCAATATCATGAAAATGGCCATACTGCCCAAGGTAATTTACAGATTCAATGCCACCCCCATCAAGCTGCCAATGACTTTTTGTTTAATTTTTGATTTAATTTTTATTTTTTGGGGTACATAGTAGGTGTATATATATGAGATACATGAGATATCTTGATACAGGCATGCAATAAATAGTAATCACATCAGGGGTATCTATGACCTGAAGCCTTCATCTTTTGTGTTACAAACAATCTAGTTAAACTCTTTTAGTAGTTTTAAAATGTATGATTAAATTATTTTTGACTAAAGTCATTCTGTTATGTTAGCAAACACTAAGTCCTAATAATTATTTCTATTTTTGTACCCATTAACCATCACCATTTCCTCCCCACCTCCCCCAACTACCCTTACCAGACCATCCTTCTACTCTCTAGCTCCATGAGTTTGTTTATTTTAATTTTTAGCTTCCACAAATAAATGAGAACATGTGAAGTTTGTCTTTTTGGTGCTTGGCTCATTTTGCTTAAAATGATGAACTCCAGTTTCATCCATGTTGTTGCAAATGACAGGATTTCATTATTTTTATGGTTGACTATAACTCCATTGTGTATAGTTATCAAATTTTCTTTATTCACTACCAATGACTTTCTTCACAGAATTGGAAAAAAACTACTTTAAAGTTCATATGGAACCAAAAAAGAGCCCTCATTGCCAAGACAATCCTAAGCAAAAGGAACAAAGCTGAAGGTACCATGCTACCTGACTTCAAACTATACTACAAGGCTACAGTAAACAAAACAGCATAGTACTGGCACCAAAACAGAGAGATAGACCAATCGAACAGAACAGAGGCCTCAGAAATAACACCACACATCGACAACCATCTGATCTTTGACAAACCTAACAAAAACAAGAAATGGGGAAATGATTCCCTATTTAATAAATGGCGTTGGAAAAACCAGCTAGCCAGATGTAGAAAGCTAAAACTTGATCCCTTCCTTATACCTTATAAAAAAGTTAATTCAAGATGGATTAAAGACTTAAATCTTAGACCAAAACCGTAAAAACCCTATAAGAAAACCTAGGTAATACCATTCAGGACATAGTTATGGGTAAGGACTTCATGTCTAAAACACCAAAAGCAATGGCCACAAAAGCCAAAATTAACAAATAGGATCTAGTTAAACTAAAGAGTTTCTGCACAGCAAAAGAAACTACCATTAGAGTGAACAGGCAACCGACAGAATGGGAAAAAATTTTTGCAATCTACCTATCTGACAAAGGGTTAATATCAAGAATCAACAAAGAACTTAAACAAATTTACAAGAAAAAAAAAAAAATAACCCCATCAAAAAGTGGGCAAAGGATATGAACAGACACTTCTCAAAAGAAGACATTTATGCAGCCAACAGACACATGAGAAAATGCTCATCATCACTGGTCATCAGACAAATGCAAATCAAAACCACTATGAGATACCATCTCACACCATTCAGAATGACAATCATTAAAAAGTCAGGAAACAACAGATGCTGGGGAGGACTTGGAGAAATAGGAACACTTTTACACTGTTTGTGGGACTGTAAACTAGTTCAACCATTGTGGAAGACAGTGTGGCTATTTCTCAAGCATCTAGAACTAGAAATATAATTTGACCCTGTGATCCCATTCCTGGTTATATACCCAAAGCATTATAAATCGTGATACTATAAAGACACATTCACATGTATGTTTGTTGCAGCACTATTCACAATATTAAAAACTTGGAATCAACTCAAATGTCCATCAATGGTAGACTGGATTAAGAAAATGTGGCACATATACACCATGGAATATTATGCAGTCATAAAAAAGGATTAGTTCATGTCCTTTGCAGGGACATGGATGAAGCTGGAAAACATCATTCTGAGCAAACTGTCACAAGGAGAGAAAACCAGACACTGCATGTTCTCACTCATAGGAGGGAATTGAACAATGAGAACACTTGGACACAGGGCGGGGAACATCACACATGGGCACCTGTCATGGGGTGGGTGGCAGGGGGAGGGATAGCATTAGGAGAAATTCCTAATGTAAATGACGAGTTAATGGGTTCAGCAAACCAACATGGTACATGTATACCTATGTAACAAACCTGCACGTTGTGCACATGTACCCTAGAACTTAAAATATAATAATAATTTAAAAAGTTAGCTTTATTACCTAAAAATCATGATTTTATAATATATTTATTCATGGTATTAAAAATCTCTTAGAATTTGATTAGGTATCCTCAAAAATTTTCTCAGTTACATTTAAAATTATGTTTTTGTTCATTCAAATTTTTCTCAGTTGCATTTGAAATTCTGTTTTTATTCATACACAACAAGAAATTTGTTAATGTATTCACTGATTCTAATTTTTAAAAATAATTATCTGCTGCACATTCTTTCTGACAAACTACTAAAGAATGTAAGAAACATATTATTCCCAATTAGAAAAGAATACAAATGGGAAGAATCCTTCCAATCTTAAAGGAAAAAAATGCTTCTCAATTGTGATCTAATAATACCTTAATTATATTAATAATTAATATTTATGTTTCCAAATCTATTTTAAAGGTACATGTATACTACTAACAGACATAATACCATCTTGTTTTTAATACTGGCATTTATCTAATTTGGGGAGATATTTTTTATCGAAAAACACGATGACAAGAATATAGGAGAGTAAGACAAGTGTCAATATGGAACACAGAATGAAAGAATTAATATTGTCTCCAATCCACTGGGGTCAAAAGTTTTCAGCATGACATTGATTTAATATAGGCATTAACAATGGTTGAGAAAGAGGACCGATTCTAATCAGAAGGAATAGTATTATCCGAAATGTGAAAAGTACAAGTTGCTGAAGCCCGGAGAACATGTGGGAAAAAAAAAAAAAAAAAAATTAAAGCTAGTCTGGGGCATGTTAGTAACATCTCAAATGTTAAAATTCAGATAAGTCTTTAATTTAATGAGCAATGGGAAATCCCTGAAAATCTTAAGGACGGGAGAAATATGATCTGAGCTGTACTGTAGAAAGCTAAAATTGCAGGAAGACCTAGAGTGCGAGAATGAGGAGGCAATAAGAAAAGTTAAAAGCTGTACTTTTGGTAAGATGTTTAAAGGGAGTGATGTTTTTGAGATAGCAAGCCAATATGGATTCAATTCTGGTAATGCCTACGTCCTAATTATCTTCTGACTCTCCAATTCATTGTTTCAATGGTATTTGTTATTTCGTGTGATTCACCTGATTGAGCCAGGAATAAAGAAGTCACTGTTCCACTTTGAGGTGCAAATTAGACTTACTGAGACCCTTAGTGAACAAAAACTAAAGTCTTGAAAAGCCATGTGTGTGCGCGTGTGCATGTGCATGCATGTTTGCCTGCACGTTTGTGTGTCCACCCCAGTGAAAGAGAGAGAGAATGTTTTAAATTTCCCAATTTTCCCATTGAATATCATAGAAAATTTTTTGTAAACTAACCACAAAATTATACTATGTGCCACACAGTACAGAGGATACAGTATATGATTTTATGATAGTAGAGCAAAATTTCCTTTAATGACAAAAGAGGGAAAATGTTTTTGGAATCAGGATAAAGTGAATAAATTTGAAGACAATAGTTGCTGATTTTTCTGAGAAGGAATCCCATACTATAATCCTTTACCCTTGAGCCTCAAAAGGATGCCACCTTGCGGGGTACTCCGTGCCAGCAAGAATAATACTCATGAAGTAAAAACATTTATATGATTAGGCAAAAAGAGAGCATAAAGTAGTAGTATCGGTATATTTTAACCTCCAAATAGCATATTTAATACTGAGAGATATTCAAGTGATCTGAAAGTGCAAAATACTGTACTTTTCCTGCTTTGAGTGAGAAGAATTCAGTACTGATGTCCTGAAATCTAACATTGAAACTTCATCTGATGTAGTATAAATCCTTTCATATCACAAAGACAGTAGACTCATTAGATATAAATATCAGATTCAACAATTTGTTTTACCAAATTTGGCTTTCCAGGAAGTGGAATACATTGCTTTCAACCCCTACTCTGTAATTTAGTACAAACCCAAGTAGAAATGAAGAATAAGATCCTCTTATTGCCTGAAGAAATGATTCAACCTAATAACTCTAGGAGATCTTCTTTGCCTATTCTCTACTAAATATAAGATGACTTTGAAAAAGGAGCATGGACAATCAAAAAGATGTTTGGCCATTTATCATGCTACCTGTAAAGGAGAACATGAATATGCCAGGGAGATAGGGTTCCCAGATTGGGTGCTGTACTTAGGGCATCAGGTTTGACATTTCATTTGCAACAAAAGTTACAAATGCTGGAAAGACAAGACCCAGCAAAGTGGGAGTAGGTCCTCTAAGTGCTGTCCCTGGCATTACCATATAGATAGAGATATAAACATACATGAAGCATACTATCACCTGTTGAATCACATTGTATTTGATGTTCAGACAGTTTAAGATTTCTGCATATTGAATATCAAAGTACAAAAAGAAAGTATCATTATACATCAGATAGCACCTTCAAATTCTAAGAGAAAATAAAAGAAAGATACTATTAGAAAAATTGTAACTCTAATAACAAAATAATTAGATAAAGAGAAATGCCTTATAATATAAGGGTGTCATACTCATCTGAAAAGAAGAAGAAAACCATTTTCCTCTTCTTGTTACTTTTCCTCTTATGTTGTTACTTTTTAATTTCAACTTACAGTATTAAGCACTTTGTCAAAATTTTCTTAAAATGACTATTAGTACTTAAATTCTGGTAAATAAGTCTGATTTTGAATAACAACAACATAAGTTTTGGCTGCTGAAAGATATCAACACAAACAGATAAATTTAGGACCATTCTATCTAGAGTAGTTTATTTTTCTAGAGGGCAAATTATACAATAATTAGAGTGTGATCTGAGCTGGTGTTAGGTTAACTGCACAAGACTAGCACAGATTAAATGTCCTTGAAAGAATCCACTATAATAAACAATTGAAACTGAAGCCAGATCAATGAGATTGAAGAGTAAATTGAATATCAGTAAGGTAGTATGTGGAAAAAAATATAGAGATGGAAGGATTTCTTTTCTTGTAAGTATCACTGCTGCAAGAGTATGTCCCAATGAGAAGAAATTATTAGCAGGAATAAGGTGAAAATGCAGGAAAAGGAATGATAATCCAAAATATATCCCAGAAAAGGTGGCAGCAAATGAAATCTAGGGCATAAATGAAAAAAACTGTTGTGACAAGAGAAGGAAGGTGTCTGGCATTTAAAAGGAAGGAAGACAGAAAACATGCAAATGAAGAAAGATTTACAGATTTGATTTCAGAAAGATGAAGAAGTTCCTGTTTTATTGCTTTTATTTATGGTTACTCACCTCAGTTGGACCCTCACCATTGCTCAAAATTTTTGAATATTTTAAAGCTTTTCTTAAATTAAAATACATTATTTTGATAACTCTAAAATTATTTGAAAAACAAGGAGAATAAATATGAGAAATCCGGGGGAGTCAACATTTATGACAACGTAAATAGTAAATTTCTAAGCATCAGAATAGTTGTAAATTTTTTTTTAAGTAGGGAATTTTTCATTATTAAAGTGAAGGACAGAGCAAATGATGGTGTAATAGTGATTTTGTGGAGTAGAAATAAGCATCTAATGGTTGATCATAGTAGGTAAAGTCCAAAGATTATTTCATTTATTATTTGTTAGTGTTTTATCTGTAATATACTCTAATTATTGTAATGGGAAACTTCAAGTACATACAATAGTAGATACAAAGAATCCCTATTTGGCCCTCACCTCCCTTCAACAATTATCAACATCATATATTATCAACATAAACAATATTATAAACCTATGTCCCCAAGTATCTTCCCCCTCTATTTTGAAGCAAGTCTCAGATATTACATTCACTCATCCAGGAATATCTCAGCATTATTTCTAAAACATAGGATCTTAATAACACTTTTCTCACCACAGTTAAAACAATATTAATGTAAATTATATTAAAATACTTAATATTTCTTAATATCAGTGTTCAGTTTTTAAGGATGCAGTAACACACAAGTTTCTATGATTCTAACCAAATATGGTCTTGTTCTTGAATTCCCTTTAATGGAAAACTCTCAACCATTCTAAACTGTATCTATTGATGTTACATTAATTTTTACTGTTTCTCCTTCCCCTTCAATATCCTGTTATCTTTTCTCTCTTACAATTTTTTTGATAGTTTCAGCAAGATTAATAGAATAAAGGGAGATATAATTAACCATGTATTTTCAAATATATGAAGATATAGCAAGTAAAAGAGAGAAATAATTCATTCTATATCATTCATAAGACAAAATTAGAATCATTAGACAAAAATGATCAGGAAAGTTGACCTTTCTACTTATTCATGACTCCCAAATTGTATTTTATCTCTGACATCTCAATAGGGCTACAGGCTCATATTTCCAAGTTCTTCTTGATATCTTGTATTAGTTCATTCTCATGCTGGTAATAAAGACATACTTAACACTGGGGAATTTATAAAGGAAAGAGGTTTAATGGACTCACATTTTCACATGGCTAGGGAGGCCTCACAATCATGGAAGAAGATGAAGAAAGAGCAAAAAGCCATCCTACATGGCAGCAGGGAAGAGGGTATGTGCAGGCGAACTCTCCCTTATAAAACCATTCAGTATCACAAAAACAGCATGGGGAAAATCTATCCCCGTGATTCAGTTACCTGCTACTAGGTCCCTCCATGATACGTAGGGATTATTACAATTCAAGGTGAGATTTGTGTGGAGACATGAGCCAAACCGTATCACATTTCCAAATGGATATCTAATAAGCATCTCAACATTATTATGACAAGCCCTCCGAATTATGGGACACTCTTTTACGTCTCTAGGCTTTAGGATTTTTTATTTAAGGTCAGAAAAGCATATGTTACTTTAATAATAAACATGGGCCTTGGAACAACATGGCTTGAGATTGAATTCTGCCTTTTCTACTTAATAGTTATGTGATTGTAGAAAGGTGACATCCCTCTCTGTGCCCCTACTTCCTCATCTATAAATGGGAGATTGCCTTAATATAGTACTTGGAGCAGTTTAAAAGATTAAATGAGCACTTAAAACAATGCCTGACATAGAGTAACATAAAATCAGGCATCAATATTTTTATATGATCCAATGTTAATTTTCTGTAAAGCTCTTATCATTATCCAGTATTTATCTCATATGCATAGCTATTTGTTTACTTTTTCCTATCATTTTAAAAAGAATGTCTGGCACTTAGTAAGCTTTCAAGAAATACTAATGAAAGGAAGGAGGGAATTTATTTATTTTTTAATCTATTCCCACAAGAATCAAGTCCATTTACTTCATTAATAGAATTCCAGCTTCGAAAACTGTGCCTGGTATATCTTAAGAGCACAATAAACTTTTGTTCACTGAATAAATGAGTCTAAATTGAAGACAGTACTTTAGAGCAATTAAAGGTATATAAAAATGGATTAGAACACATTGTAAGATACAATGTCCCATCACTAATGTAAGAATTATCTTTAATGGTTGCTATGATAAAAGTTTTACACTACATATATTGCACTATCATAAATTTTCTTAAATTATGAAAGACATTATAGGAACAGTTTTGATTCTCTATTCTATGACAATACTCTGTGATAACCTATTTATTGTAAAACCAAGCAAATAAAATAATCTCGAATTCTAAGTAGACACATTTTTGTTTGTATCCTTAAATAAAATCTATATCTACAAAATAAATATATAGAGCATATTAAAAACATTTTATTTTAAGAAATGAAGAAGTTGTATGTGAGAATTTCCTGCCTAGGCAGTTACTGTGGCTGCAAAATCTTAATATATTCCTTCAATTAATGTTTTTAGTGGTTTAAGTGTATCATTTTGTCTCTCCTAACAGACACTATATTTTTATCATGAATATATTTAACTATTTTATGATACATTACCTAATTTTCATTTGAGTTCTTGGTGAAAGATTAAAATAGAACTTGTCAGGGGGCACTAAGATAGAATAGACACAGCTAAGAAGTGCCTCTCTCACCAAAAGGAACCAAAATATCCAGTAAGAAATCAAACTTTGAATAGATCTTTTGAGAGAAAACACTGAACATCAATAGAGAGGTGATACAGACACCATGATTGAAGCGGGAGAAAGCTGGGAGGCCTGTATGGAGTTGCCAAGTTCCAGGACCAGCTCCCTGTCCTGAAATGATCTTAACGAATGGGTGAGTGAAGGAACTCTATGTCACCACCCCCCCACTGTGGACCTCTAGAATCCTAGCTACAAGAGACCCCTTGGCTACCATAGACTCTTGAATTGGCAAAGGTAACTGTCTGGAGTTCAGGCAGAGGCAGAGCTCAAACGTTCAGGGAGTCCAGAAGGTTTTGCACATGGTGCAGTTGCAACAAAACACAATCAGAGATGCCCATTCCACGAGACTCTCCATCTTTCTCTGAGGGACTACAGCTTCTGCTGTCTGCTTGGCCAGAAAGAGCAGAGCTATCTTTCCTGTGAGATGGAAATAGATCTGATCCATGCCCCCTTCGTCTGCTGGCCCCTCCCAAGATTGCCTGCCTGGCTGCTCCTGCAGGAGGACACCCACAGTGCAGCCTTCACTGCCCTGCCTGAGCATTTTGCTGGCTGCCTGGGAGCAGGAGAGAGCCCACCCCCACCACTCCCAGCACAGCTGGTGCTCCACCCTAAGGGGCCAGAAAATAAAACTGTAGACCTGGTTTCAACCCCTAGAGAATTCAAGCACACCGCCTAAGAGTTCTGAGCGATCTCTAGTTGGGGAGGAACCCCCACTATCTGAACACTGAGAAGAATGTGGAGTGGGTTCATGTGCTGGCAAGGGAGCCAGGAGTCCCTCCCTCTTGAAAGACTGGTGCAGGAGGGTATGCCTGTTAGCCAGCAACAACTTTTTCCCCAGAGAGCCCCATGGCTCCAAACACCTGGACAAGCACAGTCATCTGGGAAGAGAAGTCCGGGGAAAAACCTAGCAGGCTGGGCCTGCTCCTGGGGCAGGTGCTGGAGCGACTCACTGATTGGGGGAGCATGAGCTGGGCAAGCCCCACAGCTGTCAACTGGGCTCAAAATACCAGGCTGTTAGTGCTCCACACCAGTTTCACACCCATTGAACCACCGCCCTGCCTGGTGTTCCTTCACTCTTGACCTACTGCTTCACCAGACCAGCTGTAGACATATCCCAAAACTCACTGACTCTGCCAAGCTCAAAGGACCAGTGGAACCCTGGGAAATTGTGGGTCTTCTGGTTACCTGACTTTCATCTTGAACTGCTCTTAATGGAGAGAAAAGCACAGCCCGCCAAAGACTGTCTTGAGGCTAAGGAAACACAAGCACAGTGCCAGTAATTGAAACGGGCTCCACCAAGACCTGGGAACAGACTTGGTGAAGGAATCATCTCCTTCCCTCTTTCTCCCTTTCCCAGAGCAATGCTGTGTACACACTGAAATGCAAAAGAAGCATGCAGCTAAGACCCTACCCTTACTCTTAAGGGCCATCTGCTAAATCACAGTCTGAACTACACCACCAGGCAAAAATAAATTCCTTCACACACAACACCTGTGAAAGCTCATGAAGGATACTATCAACTTAAAAAACCCACACAGAGCCTTGGTCCTCAAAGCACCAAGAAATAAAGCCAATTGACTATACACAACATGCACCACAATGAAAATCTCAAGGGAAAAAAAGAATATAAAAACAAAAAGCCCTATACAAACAACAGCAATTTCAAAAAAAAGAGGAAGAAGAAGAAGAAAGAAGAAAGAGAAAGAAGAGGAGGAGGAAGAAGGAGAAGGAGAAGAAGGAGAAGGAGAAGGAGGAGAAGGAGAAGGAGGAGAAGGAGAAGGAGGAGAAGGAGAAGGAGGAAGAAGAAGAAGAAGAAGAAGAAGAAGAAGAAGAAGGAGGAGGAGGAGGGGAAGAGGAGGAGGAGGAGAAGGGAGAAGGGAGAAGAGAGAAGAGAGAAGAGAGAAGAAAGAAGAAAGGAACAAAGAAACACTAGCCCCCTCAGATGAGAAAGAATCAGCACAAAAACGCCAACAATTCAAAAAGCCTCAGTGTTTCCTTACCTGCAAAAGATTGCATTAGCTCCCTGGTGGATCCTAATAAGATTGAAATGTCTGAAATGACAGACATAAAATTCAGAATCAGGTTAACAAAGAAGCTCAACAAGATTCAAGAGAATGTTGAAATCCAAAGAAAGCCAAAAATTGAATCCAGACTGGAAAGCCAATACCAGCATATTAAGAAGGAAACAACTGAAATTCTGGAATTGAAAAATTCACTATAGAAATTTCAAAATATAGTTGGAAGTCTTAACAACAGAACAGAACAGACAGTAGGCTCTTCCTGTTAGTCTCCGCTGCTACTTCTTGGCTCCGGGAGGCCCAGGTGGCTCTGCAGCAGCCTCTGCCACCCTATGACCTGTGGGTATTTGGACATCCCTAGTTGACGCCAGCACACCCGGGAAGCCAAAGAAGGGACTCCGTGGCTTTTGAGGATGTAGCTGTGAACTTTACCCAGGAGGAATGGGCTTTGCTAGATTCTCTTCAGAAGAATCTCTACAGAGAAGTGATGCAGGAAACCTGCAGGAACCTGGCTTCTGTAGAAATCATATGGTACAGAGACTGTGTGAAAGCAAAGAAGGCAGTCAGTATGGACAAGTTGTCAGCCAAATTCCAAATCTTGATCTGAACGAGAACACTTCTACTGGATTAAAACAATGTGAATTCAGTATTTGTGGAAAAGTCTTTGTACGCCTTTTCCTCCTTAATAGGCACATCCTAGCTCACTCAAGATCCCAACCATATGGAGAGAAGCAATATAAATATGAACAGTGTGGGAAATTCTTCATTTCTGTTCCAGGTGTTAGAAGACACATGATGATGCACAGTAGAAATCCAGCTTATAAATGTATAATATGTGGGAAAGCTTTTTATTTTCTCAATTCAGTTGAAAAACATCAGAGAACTCACACAGGAGAAAAACCCTATAAATGTAAACAATGTGGTAAAGCATTCACTGTGTCTGGTTCTTGTCTAATACATGAATGAACTCACACTGGAGAGAAACCCTACTAATGTAAGGAATATGGGAAAACATTCAGATTTTCTTGTTCTTTTAAGACGCATGAAAGGACTCACACTGGAGAAAGACCCTATAAATGTACCAAATGTGATAAAGCCTTCAGCTGTTCCACTTCCCTTCATTAGCATGGAAGCATTCATACTGGAGAGAGACCTTATGAATGCAAACAATGTGGCAAATTCTTTAGTCCTTTGCGTTCCCTTTGTAACCATAGAAGTACTCATACTGGAGAGAAACCCTATGAATGTAAACAATGTGACCAAGCCTTCAGTCGCCTCAGTTCCCTTCACCTCCATGAAAAAATTCATACTGGAGAAAAACCCTATGAATGTAAGAGATGTGGTAAAGCCTACACTTGGTCCAGTCACCTTACTCGCCATGAAAGAAGTCATGATATAGAGGCTGGGTGTAGTGACTCAGCCTGAGGTCCCAGAACTTTGGGAGGTCAAGGTGTGTGTATTGCTTGAGCCCAGGAGTTCATAACCAGCCTAGATTAAAACAGTGTGAAACAACCTGGGCAACATAGTGAAACCCTGTCTCTACAAAAAATAAAATAATGCCGGGTGTAGTGGCTCACGCTGGCTGCTTGGGAGGCTGGGGCAGGAGAATGGCATGAACCCGGAGGCACAGCTTGCGGTGAGCCAAGATCGCACCACTGCACTCCAGCCTGGGCGACAGAGCGAGACTCCGTCTCAAACAAAAACCAAAAGAAAATAATTAGCTGGGCATGGTGGCACATTTCAGTTGTGTTAGTTCTTTTTCAAGGATATAAAAAGCCACGGATGGTTGGGGGAAAGCCCTGTGCATGTGGATCATAAGATCAGGAGATAGAGACCATCCTGGCCAACATGGTGAAACCTTCTCTCTACTGAAAATACAAAACTTAGCTCGGTGTGGTAGCATATGCTTGTAGTCCGAGCTACTCGGAAGCTGGGGCAGGAGAATTGCTTGAACCCAGGAGGTAAAGGTTGCAATGAGCCAAGATTGTGCCACTGCACTCCAGCCTGGTGACAGAGTGGGACTCCATCTCAAATAAATAAATAAATAAAGCCCCTTGAATGTAAGAAAAGTGGTAAAACATTTACTCTTTCCCATTCCCTCATAAACATGAAAGAGCTCACACTGCAGAGAAACCTTAAGAATGTAGGAAATGTGGTCAAGCCTTCAGATTTTCCTGTTTTTGAAGATTTAGGAGGACTCAGAGTGGAGAAAAGCCTTTTGAATTTAAATTTGCGTTAAGGCCTTCAGTTGTGTTAGTTCCATTTGAAGACATCAGCTCATTCCTGAGAAAAACCCTATGAATGTCCAGAATGTGGGAATATTTCATTTCTCTCATATCCACTCAAGGACATATGAAAATGCACACTGTAGCTGGCTGGACCTTGTAAATACAAGAACGTACACAGGATTAAAACTCTAATAGTTTAGAAACTGCAAGAATATTTTCAGGTTTTTTTTTATTATTATACTTTAAGTTCTAGGGTACATGTGCATAACGTGCAGGTTTGTTACATATGTATACTTGTGCCATGTTGGTGTGCTGCACCCATCAACTCGTCAGCAGCCATCAATTCATCATTTATATCAGGTATAACTTCCCAATGCAATCCCTCCCCCCTCCCCCCTCCCCATGATAGGCCCCATTGTGTGATGTTCCCCTTCCCGAGTCCAAGTGAGCTCATTGTTCAGTTCCCACCTATGAGTGAGAACATGCGGTGTTTGGTTTTCTCTTCTTGTGATAGTTTGCTAAGAATGATGGTTTCCAGCTGCATCCATGTCCCTACAAAGGACGCAAACTCATCCTTTTTTATGGCTGCATAATATTCCATGGTGTATATGTGCCACATTTTCTTAATCCAGTCTGTCACTGATGGACATTTGGGTTGATTCCAAGTCTTTGCTATTGTGAATAGTGCCGCAATAAACATACGTGTGCATGTGTCTTTGTAGTAGCATAATTTATAATCCTTTGGGTATATACCCAGTAGTGGGATGGCTGGGTCATATGGTACATCTAGTTCTAGATCCTTGAGGAAT